>NC_056743.1:698901540-699064761 GCF_019279795.1 Protopterus annectens
TATCAGTCTTGGGTAGTCTGCTGTCACGCCTTTTCAGCTAGCGCATCTTCTGCGTGGCGACATGCGTGAATGGGCGTACCTTCGTTGAAGTTTGTGCATCAGGGCTGGCAACTCGGCACGTAAAAATCAACTGCCAGTCATTAGTGGACCGGAGTCCCGCTGTGGCGACCCCTAACTGGGAAAAGCCGAAAGACACAATAAAAAAAAAATAATAAACTGTGTAAAGGCAGCGGAAACCAGGATCCATGAATACACATCAACATATTTCAGTGGTTGAAGGGGAAGCATGCCTTAGCAACACAAACCAGACAGGTACTAAGAACTTTTTAAAGACATTTGGACTTGAAAATTGACTTTAAAGAAAAAGCACAAGTCAATACAAGTAACGATTCCTATGCTACTATGCTTTTTAATCTAGATAATTTGTTGTATAATTACAAGACATGGGAAATGGATAATGTTTATTTAAAGCATTGTCTACATTTAAGTATTGTACACAAAGGCTTGAGAGTATGCAAGTACCCTAACAATGTGAAGGAAGGGTCACAGTTTCATCAGGATTTATTAATGGCTTTTGATAGATGTGGTGCTGATATAATGAGAGCCATCATTAGAAATGAGGTTGAGATGGAAAATATTTTTAATCAGATTGAAACCACTATCAATAAAATAATAAATTATTTACTTTTTGGCATAGACACTGAAAAGGAGAAATATTTTAACATGTTGAATATTACTGAGTTAAAATGTAAAAAGGTACAGGAGCAGAAATACAAGAAAATTGAGAGGGACACAAATGAGTATAGTCATAATACTCATTACCCCAAGCCCAAAGCGTATAGGGCAAATATTAATTATAACAACCATTTTTTTAGGGAGGGAAATGAAGGAGGATGGGCATATACTGACACCAACAATGAAAACCATCAAGAAGGTTTAACCATACAGGACCCTTTAGAATTTCCACCCCCGAGGAGGTCGGAAAGACTAAAGAAAAAGGAGCCCGTGAATTACAGGTATGGGAACCAGATGCAGAAGGGGTGGGCACCACAAGGCAGAGTGCATTGGAGATAGAAACACAGGATGAAATTTTACAAGAAGGTTGTACTTTTACCTATAATCAGTTTAATATTTTAATTACACTAACACTACTATCACTAAAGGACATTTTAACTTGTTTTTAAAAGGTTTTACCTTTATACCCAGGGTCAAAGCAAATATTGTGAATCTATTAGTTGATTTCAAACTATTTACTAGACAGAAAAACTGAGAATTATTTTTTAATGGACATGAGAGAATAAATACACACAATCCTTTAACTAAGAGAAGTACTTGTAATCCACCCCTACACCCCCAGCTCAATAATTTTCAATTATTGGTGGAAAAAGAGCTAAGGGAACAGCTTATGTACAATAAAGTGATCTCAAACCTTACAATGGAGGAGAGAAAAATGTTGCAGGAATCTAAGGAAAACACAGATCTTAGAATTATGAAACCTGATAAGGGTGTGTGGGGGAGTTAATGGATTATATTGTATACGAAAGAAAAATGGAGATACTTAATGATGAGGAAACTTATGCCAGAGTATCCTTGAATGCAGTCAACATTGCTTATAAGAAAATATTTATGTGTTTAAATGATTTATTGCTAGAGCGGCTCATAGATATGGAGACACACAGTTTCTTAGAGGTTGAAAAAACCCAGAGTCCCCTCCATTTTTGGTATACCCAAGGTTCATAAAAACACCTCAGATCCACCACTTAGGCTCATTGTTTCGGCCTAAGGATCAGTAACTGCACCTTTAGCGAAATACATAGATTCAAAACTAAAAAACATAGTGTTGAACAATGCAAACATTTTAAAGGACTCTTGGAATTTTTTAACATGTATTGACAACACCAAACAAGAAAATACACAAAGTTTTATTACATTGGATTTAGTAGACTTATTTACATGTATTCCACATGATGTAGGCCTATTATGGTTTGAAGAATTTTTAGCTGAGAGTAAAGGTATTCCCTTCAATGTGTTTCATACTTGTATAGTTTTAATGGAGTTAGTCCTGAAGAATAATTTTATATTCTTTCAGGGTGAATACTATAAACAATTAAAGGGAGTAGCGATGGGGGCACACTGTGCCTCAAAATACGCAAACATTTTTCTTTTATACTGGGAGAATAAATATATTTTCACTTCAGAGTTTAAGAACTATTGGAATTTTTATGGGCATTTTCTTGATGATATATGCCTTTTTTGTAACAATACGGACAACAAATTTTTAGAATTTCTGGAATACATTACAAAAACAACTAATTTTTTACAGTTTACGTATCAAACAAATAACACTGAGTTGTATTATTTATATGTTAATATACAGAAGTTTGGTAATGGTTTTAAATCCAGAATATATAGGAAACAGACGTTTTCTAATTCCTATTTACACTACACTAGCACCCCCCACATATCAGAAAAGAGGGGTAATAAAAGGTCAGTTGGTGAGGGCTGGTAGAATGACCACAGGTTGACCAAGATTTTCAGAGTGAGTGTAAATGTATTATGGAAATGTTTAAGGCTAGAGGTTATCTTTGCGACTTGTTGTCCAAAGTTTTAACAGAGGTTATGGAGGCTAGGGCTTCCAGATTTGCTCCCATTTTGAGTAGAACTCTTTCTTCTCTGGACACGGCCACCCTCAATAGAGATACTGGAGATGACTGGGGTAATTTTCAATCTACTCTAGTCGTTAGATACAATGGAGAAAGCAACTTGGTGTGAGTGGAATAGATTTGCTAAGTTATCAGATCTAAATTTTATATTCGATAAACCACTCAAATATGTATATAAAAAAGGCTAAAACATCAAAAATATACTAGAAGGAGGTTCACATAACCAGAATTATGTTATTTGTTCTAGTAACAAAAAAGGAACACACAAGTGTGGTAATTGACCTCAATGTTGTAACATCTGGAGTGGTGATGTTTTACACTTGAAATGTAGAAACAAGCATATAACGACAAAAGGGTTTGCAAATTGTAATACCACGGGTGTGATATATATTGTTTTGTGTGGTGTATGTGACTCCTTCTACATGGATTACACAAAAAGTTAAAAGAAAGAATGTACGAGCATGGATATGGTATAAGAAAGAAAAATGACAACAATGCTCTGTTCAAACATTCACTAGTATGTGAAAATGCTGAGTATAAATTCTTTGTAATAGAAGTCCTACCCACAGACCCCAGGGGTGAACCCTTGGAGACTCGGCTTCAAAACAGGGAGTTAAACTGGCAACTAGTGTTGGATGCCAGAAACCACCCAGGGTTAAACAATATGGTATCTTTAAAGCCAGTTTTAAAGCTTAGATCTGCTAAACTATAAACAACAGCTTCATTATGACAATTTTATTAAGTCATAAGTGTTTTATTTTAAACTAATTTTAGGTATACTATATTTATATAAATATTTTAGATAGTTTGCGTAATTTATTTATGTGATGTTATTTGATTCTTGTATTCTCCACTAGATGGTGCCATTCCATTCCATTGGTTCTTACATATGTTTTTATACATTTTTTAAAAATATTTATTATTTAAATTATGAGATTTTAAGTATTTTAAGTGGATAATATTTATAGTGTGGATTTTAAATATTTATATACACCCCATTTGATGCATTTTATATAATAATAGTTCAAAGACTGCTTCCATATATTTCATTTTAACTCACATACATTGTATTATAGAGTTAATAGATTCATGTTTTTCATTGGTTAATTTTAATTTGAAAAGGTATTTAACATGATCACCTGGACAATACAAGCCTATCTGATGAAGTTTTGTAAGATGAAAACGTAGGGGGACTTTTGGAATAAACTTTTCTGTTGAGTGGACCAGCTGGTTTCTGGTGCCTTTACACAGTTTATTAGTTTATTTTTTGGGCATTTTTACCACTTCTTTTCGTTTACTACATTATACAGTGTTCCATTATGTTTATGTTAAATGCATAAGAGTTCAACTGTACTGTATGTTTGTATGTTACCTGTATATTTTTCATCTATATAATATCTATTGTTTTTTTACTTTTTTGGAGCTTTTCTCCCTGAGCCTTCACTCAAAAGGGGTTTCTAACCTAGTTAGACTTTCTCAGTAAGTAAATACCAACAAATAAAGAAATACAATATGATTAGTGACATCAGGGCAGAGACAAAGTGAAGCTGTGCCCATTGTCCCATTAATGGATGCGCTTTCATACACATTCAGCAAATGTCCATTAAAGTCTGCAATTCTCCTCAGTGCTAGTCCTATGTTGATGTCAGCAGGGATTTTGTAGATTTATTAGGGCCATGGTTTATTAAGTTTGCAACACTTCTTTTCATTAAAAAATGGGCAAAAATATTAGGAATGACAGGGGGTAGATTGCATTATTGCACATAAAGTTCAGTTGTGTAAGATCTTACCATAACAGTAGATGTACAACTGAAATACTGTTGCAGTATTCACTACATATGGGGGGTATCCTACCAAGGATACCATATGCATTACCAGGATAGCAAAGCTTGGGTATCTTCCTGGTGTGCCTAACGTATGCCCAAAGTACAAGAATGCAAAGTTGTACCTAAGGTACATACAGACACAAAAATCCAAATTACTTTCTTGTTCCAGACCAAAAATGTAGAAGCCAAAGAAAGAAGATAAGGAGACAGCCAACAGAGAGGAAAGTTTAAAACCCAGTTAACACCACAGAATATGCAAAAATATACATCAGCACACTATATTAGCATGTAAATAGAGGCATAAATGGTGCTGTACCCTGTAGTAACAAATCCCAGAAGCAAACCCATATGATGGAACCATACTGTCATTGAGCTTTACAATAAAAGGAAGAGAATTTTGACCAAAGGTTAGAAGAGTAGTACCTAGAATGATTAGACCCACATCACCATCAGTGAAATAAACAAACAACTCACGAGCTTAATAAAATCCACCAAAATCAAATTTAAGGCTACCCAAGCCAAAGATAATCACAAGGCCTTTTTTAGTTATGTTCATAATCTCAGAGCAGAGTAATACATTGATCTGATTATGAGCAATGTTACGTGCACTGAGGCTAAAGATGTAGCAAACCTACTGGCCAATAAATTCATCTCTAACTTTACCCCCTCTCCCTCCTTCATCTGTACCACAAGATATACCTGAAACCGGTTTGCCTCCAGCTATCACGTAAGATCAAGTTCTAAAATTGCTATCAAAAGCCAAAAATACTGCGTTGATGAGTCCTGACGATATCCATGGATTTGTCTTAAATAGCATGAAGCACAATGTAGCTCCCCCACATCCTCAGCCTCCATACAGATTTTGTACCAAGAAAATGGAGAACAACTACAGTCATTCCTCTGCATATGGGAGGACCATCCACAGACCTAGGCTATTACAGACCCATACATCTGATCAGCCACATATGCAAAGCCATGGAATAAACTTACAATGGGGCTAATCAGTAAGGATATAAGGAACCTCCATGCACAGAACATGTCTCAGTTTGGATTCATCAAGGGCAGGTCATGCTTAGTCAACCTGGTAGATATTTTTCAAAAGGTCACCAATGGAATGGATGAAGGTAAAATTATATATACCAAATTCCTCAACCTGGGCAAAGCTTTTGACACAATCCACAACTCAGGTATAGTCGAAAAGCTAAGTAAACTGTGAGCAAACTACTACATCACCCACTGTATTGCCAACTTGTTTATAGATAGGCTGCAGAAGATCAAAATAGAGGAAGCTACCTCCACAAAGGGACGAGTCACCAGTAGAGTCCCCTGGGGTTCAGTGCTCAGACCTCTCCTATATGGCATCGACTTCTCTGAAGTAAAAGCCAGTATCAAAGGGCTCTGGCTAAATAAATCTGTAGATGACTACAAGCTAGGAGCAGTTATCAAATCTCCAAATAACTTAGCCATCCTGCAGGAATGTTTGTACTAAATAAATAATTGGTGCCAAAATTATGGATTGAAACTAAATGCCAAAAAATAAATGCATTATATTAATTGTTAAGTCATTGAGCCTCGGAACTGCCAGATTGACAGTACACCACAAAGAGCTAACCGAGTTATTTGGAATTTGTGAACTTACATGGACAATGACTTAACTTTCAACCAACATGTACCCACTGTCAGAAGAAAGTCCTTTTATATAGAGCAGCTTAAAATAAAGGGATTATATCTAGATCTGGGGATGTAATTGCCCCCCTTCACTCAGCCCTCATTAGGCCAATCACTGACTATAATGCTCCCTCTGGCATGTATATATCCAGACACATGTAACAACTGAAATGCCCACAGAGATACCTTACTAAAAGGATACAAGACCTAAACAACATCTCCTACATGCCAAACTCAAAGTTCTGTCACTATACAGACTGCTAAGAGGTGACCTTTGTCTGGCATTCAAGGCATCCTCTGTCAGAATACTGATGGACCTACTGCACATCAGCAACTCAAGTGGCATCAGAAATGCTTGGCCAAGGAATCTAAACCACTTTTGCAACATTGACAGAATGGTTTGGAGGGATGGGTATATCTGATAGAGAATGCCACTGTTCTTGGTCAGACTCCCCATGCATGTAAAACAAAACTCATCCCTGTCCATATCCAAGTGCAACTTGGATCTACAGATGGGTAATAGAAAATTTACCGCAGGACTGCCCCATGTGCTACTAATGGACAAAAGTAGGTCCTAAATGCTTTATCTCATACGTGAGTCCCCTCAAAGTATCTATAGTATGATCCCAGTGATTTTCACTATGGGTAATATATAATTATTGACCATGGGATGGGTAAGGCCGACATCAAATTGGATAGGTTAATATAGGCATCAAAATGGAAACTGGCTAGGTAAGTTTAAAAATAAAATTAAAGTTGACAAGTGAAATTACAGAGCTTGATGTGAATCCTAAGAGAGATATATTGTTTGAGAATATGAAGGATGACTACTGGGCTGTTTTTGACAAAATGTCCAAACATGTTAATATGATAAGGGCCTGGGAGAAAAAGAAAAGAAATCTAACAGAAAAAAGTGATGACTATGCTAATAAAAAATATAATATGGGTCAGGTTTAACACTGGAAGATGTACGAGCAAACCCAGGAGCAGCAGAAGGACAGGGTAATGAAAACAACTTTGAAACTGAAGACTTTTTTTATTGGAACCACTCCTTTTGAGATCACAGTAGATAGCTAGTCGGGCTATAAACCAAGATCAATATAACAACAACAATTATACCATCTTTGTCCCTGAGAAAAGGGACAGAAACAAGAGGAGGAACAGATGTCAGAGGCAGGCATAAATGAAAACTAGGGCCTCAGTATTAGTGGCAACATGTTTCACATACACAACTTTACCAGCATTGTAATAAACATCACATAATGAGGATGTTTTTGAAAAGAGTTTTCTTTCATTTCATTAAGGAAGTTTAGCTATATGAACACCATAACTGAATTAAAGTTATTCTTGGAAAAATCAGTTTGGTAAGACTGGATATAGGTGAAATATCTCAAAGTTGCAAACCACATAAGAAATTATTGTGGAACTCCCCCTTACATCTGAGTTTGGCCATTTTCGAAAGGAGTTGCACAAAAGATATCCATTATTTGGGCTTTGAGGAATTCTGTTAATATGACTCAAATTTGACAGAAAGAAAGAGACAAGTCCTCAAGGAATTTACTACCAACAAGGATATCCATGTAAGGAAACCTGACCGGGGGGGCATTGTAATCGTTAACAATTTGGATTGTCATCTTGTGTGTTTTCCCTTATCACGAATGATGAAGTTTATGATGTCACTTCATTGAATGAAGTCCATTAGTCATACAGGGTAATCAACTGGCAGCTATTGGATCTGTTACAACAGAGATATATTTCTCCTCAAGAATTCAAATTTTAACAGTGAAGAAACCACAAATCTCAATTATTTTTGGGATTCCTAAGATACATAAAACCATTACAGAAACCCCATACAACCTATGATTTCTGCAAAAGGATCAGTCAAGCAACCTTTAGCAATTTTTATTGATCAGAATTTAAAAACAGTTATGGCTAAACTCCCAAGAGTAATAAATGCTTCCCGGGAAGTCTTGGCCAAACTGAGTAATGTTCCTATGGAATCCATGATTGGTTCAGAGTGTTTGCATTTCAACACATGAACTCAATAATATTTGTTTATTTATGGAACTGGTTTTAAAGAATAACTGTTTTGTATTTGAAGGAGAATAGTTTAAACAACTGTTATTGCCATGGATCAGCCTGTGCGCCATCACTCGCTAATATTTTGCAACTGCAGTTTTGTGTACAATAGTGAATACTGCAAGTTTGTAAGGAACTTTCACAGCTTTTTGAATGATGTTTTTTTTTTTTTTAATTGGCACGGCCGTCAGGAGATGTTAGAACAATTTTTATTGTATTTAAAGGACATTACAATTTTCTTGGAATTCTCTTTCAAATGTGACCATAATTCTGCCATACTTTTGGATGTGGAATTGACAAAGAGCACTGGTGAATAGTCTCTAGAATTTATAGGAAACCTATATATCCCAACCAGTTTGTACATTCAAGAGAGTACACAATTACAGACAGAAATGTGGCATTATGAGAGTTAATTTATATGGATTTCCAGACTAACATCCAGTGAGACCATTTTTATGAAGGAGTGCCAGATTCTCAAGGATATGTTTCTTGCCAGGGGCTATCCTAGTGCAGTGTTGGAGGACATCCAGAAATATGATACAAGGAACAGGGATGTCGTTTGCCCATATTTTGAGGCCATCTGGGAATGTTATGACAGTAAGGACAAGGGCTTCTATCTGCAAATTGTTGGCATTACACTATTCCCATGAATCCCATTGTTTGCAGCACATCATAGACAGGAATTTTTGGAATTTTGGCCAGAGATAGCCAAGAAGGAAATATACCTTAATTTCATTTTTAAGAGCAGAAACAATATTGGCTCGCAATTGGAACATAAACCATTTGTGAAATAGCTCAAAGGGACCATGGTTAAGTGTGGGTCTTGTCAATCTTGTGGGTACATTCACAAAGAACCAAATGTGGTTGAAAATTTTCCTAGGGTATTGCAATGTCCTGAAAAATAGAACCGTAATTATTGCAATATTGTTTATTTAGCAACATGCAACTCCTGCCCCAGTTTTTATGTGAACAAAACCCAGACGAAATTATAGAACAGGATACAAGAACACTGCTGTAATATAAAAACTAAAGATATGAGAAATGCCCTTTTCAAGCATTCCATGCTGTGTGAAAATTTCCAAAAGTTTCTTTTTTTGTTTTAGAAAAATTGACAGATTATTTTGAGAAACAGGTATGGTGAAACAAAGCTCCTTTGCAGGGAAACACACTGGCAAGTATTGATGAATAATGATACATCACCAGCCTTAATTTCCAGGCACCCATCCTAAGGAAATGTTATAATAAATGTACATGACATTGATTATTTTTGATCACATGAACAGAAAGTTTTCATTATTTAAATTCACTTTTGTGGATGCGTTTTTATCTGATGAAGTTCATCAGAAGTGTATGAACAAAAACACTAATATATTAAAGGAACAATCTTGTTGGAATGTTGGTAATTGTGGTTGGATTTTGTTTTGTATTTACTAAGAAAAACGACAAAAATAATATTTTGGGTCAGAAGGAACATTAGACATTAGGAAGGCTCTAAATAGAGTACCTAAAAGGCTTTTAAAAAGATACAACCGCCGCATCCTCCCATCTGCCACAGAGGATATTAGTCCTCTATGCTGTTACTAGATACCAAGAATGCTGTAACAGTGGTGCAATGGTAGTGTTGTTACCTCCCAGCAAGAGGTTATGTGGTTTGATACGCAGCTGGGGTGACTTCTGTGCAGAGTCTGTATGTCCTCCCTGTATTTGTGTGGGTTTCCTCTGGGTGCTCTGGTTTCCTCCCATGTTAGAAAGACATATGTCTGGAGTGTTTCTCCCCAGGCCTCTACTGAAAATTGGCTTTGTTCCAAATTGGACTTTCCCAATTAACAAATGTTAAATAAATATTACCTAAGTTCATAAAGAAAATAATGCATTGTGAAAGGGAGGAAAAGGTTTAAAATGCTGCAGTCTTTACACAGAGAACAGGAACATAAACTCACTACACTAACTAATCTGTTAATCAAGTTAGGGTTTTCGTACTCACTAAGAAATATGAAGCTCTAATGTCTGGCATGATCACATGCTTGCAAAGTCTGTGGCTCACAAGGGATAGTGGGGAAGCTTCAGTAAGTGGGAGGAACACTAGACAATACCAGGGAGATTATTTAAATTACTGGTGGAACTCACTTAGAAAGCTAATAGAGTGACAGCCATAGTATAAGCTGTAATGCCTGGCATCATTTAGTGACTGCATGGATGCATGATTTACAATAGCAGGGATAAAAACTAAACACTGGGAATATTATCTCAACTCTTGAACACATCAAGAGATATGGTGTGCATATGCGTGTGTGTGTATGTGTGGGAGAGTGATGGGGGGGTGCACATGCCCATGTCAAAGTGATGCATGCGCTGCCAGAGTAATCTACAGGAAATTGCTGATCTGCACATGTTTTAATTAATGATGATTCAGTAGTATAAGCCAGTTCCTCAGATAATGAGGTGTTTCCTCAGGGTCTACATTAGATACTCAAAGTTACTGAACTTCGAATACGTTATGGTCGACAACATATCATTGAAGTTCAGTAACATCAAATACCTAATAAAAAATTAAAACAAGACAGGAAACACAATTACTTGCTGTAAGCAGGGGGGCAAGCCACCCTGCACCCCCCACCCCCCGCTACTTAAATATACCAATGCCGAGATCGCACTACAGTGTAGGAAAGGGAAATCTTCCCTTTCTGCACCGTAGTGCATTAAAGTGCGATCTTGGAGTTGGTATATTTAAGTAGCGGGGGGGTGGGGTGCAGAGGGGATTGCCCCCCCCCCGCTTTAACCCGTCAGGGTACGTTTCCTTTCTTTTATTCATTTATTTTTTTAATTTCGAAGTTACGGAACTTCGATCATATGGTATCGACCATATGGTATTCGAAGTTCCATAACTTCGATTTTGTAATATAGACCCGTTTTCTCATTGCTACTAATGTGTCACTGAATCACAAAATTCTGCATCATGGATACAGGGCCTTTCTATCCCAGGCCTTAACGTGAGCACTGGGATTCTTTCTGAATTCCCATGTGTAATTGCAAAAATAAGAATAACAAGTCTAAACCAAATTTGTCTGTACACTAGAAATGCAGTACTGTTGAATTATTTATTTATTTTTTTATTTTGAACACTTGATAAAGGCATTTGACGCAAGTGTCCATGGGGCAAACCAGGATTTTTGTCAGGTTACGTGAAGTGCTCAGAGTCAAACAGTAGGCAAATGGAGGGGAAAGGAATCAAGCCGGGCACCTTGGACTACAGTAATCAGCTCCTCCACATGTCTGAGGATTGAGGTTGGTATAATGGTTAAGGTGTTTACCTTACAAATGTAAAATGCAGGCTTTGATTCTCACATGGAGTAATTGGCTAGGCTTAAAATATCCCACACAGGGATTTAGTGTAGTACTAACCCATGAGCTCCTCTGTGCTGACTGACAGCCTTCTTTATGATCCAGTGCTGACCAATGAGTGCACATTGTCCGAGATACCACTTCACATAATATATTTATATGGAGCTATCTTTAGAGAAGACCATAGCATGACTATGATCGGGACCCTCAGCTTTACATTTCCATAATTTTTCTGTTTCACATGTCTTTCTTATGCAGTCTAGAAGGGGAATTCTGCCATTAATGTAGTAATTTATAAAATGTGACTGCAACTAAAGAAACTGAAAAAAAAAACACACCGTCCATGCAGAAAGTACACTACCTCACTGACTGCTACAGGGTTCTGTTCCCAGCTGACCTCCCATTTCTTTTTCTTTAATTCATTCATACATTCATTTTGTGGTGCCACCACAAACCAATTTAACTATGCTGGCAAATCCTTTTTATACTGCCTGTTATTTTATAAACTAACTAGGGCACTACACCATCTGTAAACAGCATTCTGAAACTTATCAGAGAATCTACACCATGAAGAAACTGCAAGGAGCTGGAGGTATTGTCGGAATTCCTTTTCATTTATTAGGCCCTGGTCCATTCATTCTTTTTAAATACCTTTATTAAATTTACAAATATTAAATAATTACACGGGTACATATATAGTAATATACAAGAAAAACTATTATAAACATTTTTCATTTTCATGCATTAATTATACATACAACATTCTTTATTCACATTTATCATTCATTCCAATGTTACATACATTGCTCAAATTCTGACTTGCCTGAAATTTCACCCCTCCTTTTGAATATTACTCTGCATATATTGTTCCTACAAATTCCACTAACTTCAGGTTCTTTTACTGCATTTACAATATTCAATATTTCAGTTATACTTGGTTAAGATTTTAATTTCCCTTTTCTAATAATTGCTTTTTTGACAGCCAGTAGCATTAGACTTAAATAAGGCCTTATAATGTCTAAATAATTTAGTTTCTGTAACATAGCTTAAAAGGGATCATTTCCATAGTTACAGTAATTTGCTCTCCAACATTTCTGACAAGATACCCTGTAGGTATTCTTTAGAAAATGCCAACTCATTACACCCCCCCAAAAAAAAATTCCCAGTTATCACCCCTCCTTTTGAATATTACGCTGCATATATTGTTCCTACAACTTCCACTAACTTCTGGTTCTTTTATTGCATTTACAATATTCAATATTTCAGTTATATTTGGTTTAGATTTTAATTTACATTTTGAGATAGTGTACTTTCTGCATGGACGGTGTGTTTTTTTTTTTCAGTTCCTCTACACTACATCTAGATTTATTCTGGGTACTAACCCCTCCCAATAACCAGCAACCGATCAGAACAATACTAGTAACCTGTCTCCTCCGCCACCCACAGTACCCCACCCACTTCCAATCTAACTGCTTATCTGACACAGTCATGCTACTACCTAATGTGCTTACTCTCCTTACCTGCACTCTTCTTGCACACCTTACATCCCACCAGGACTCCATAATAGGCAAACCCCACCACTATCACTGCACCCTTACTCTCACTTCTGTCCATCACCCACCTACTAATTACACTTGTCATACCATCACAATCTCTATCCCAATACACCCACCATGCTACCAGTCACCTGTTACATTCAAGCAAAAAATATCCCTAAAATATGACACGTTAATTACCAGATTTATAAAACTTATGTTTAGTGCCCTATCTAAATTAGCCCTCAGTGGTGATATCCACCCTAACCCTGGTCCTACTATTACCAACTCCTCACCTAAAAATCTGCCTAATAGCTGCTTCTTCTTCTCACAACTAACATCCAACAGAAAGCCATCTGACCTCCTGTTCATGTGTCTAAATATCAGAAGTATAACTAATAAAACCCATGACCTAAACACCAACATAGCCTTATACTCTTATGATATTCTCATCCTGACTGAAACCTGGCTCAAACCTCACATCAAAAGCGAGAAAATACGCCCAACAGGTTATAACAATCTTCGAGCAGATAGACTATCTAAGAAAGGGGGTGGTGTGGCTCTAATGTTTAAATACCACCTCAACATCCAGATCCTAAACACATCTGCCCCCCCACATTGGAAATGAAGAAATCCTATATGCCAACCTCAAACTAAACCCAAATAAAACAGTCAACATCATAGGGTGCTACTTCCCACCTGGCCAAAACATCCCACCCCTGGAAAACCTCCTGAACTGGGCTAACCATTCCCTACCCCAGGAAACCATAATCCTAGGTGACTTTAATATCAACTGGCTATCTTGTAATAACAATCATTCAGCCCAGCACCTAAACCTTCATGGTTTCTCCTAACTAATACAGTCACCTACCCAGATAAATAAAGACTCTAACAAACATACTACTCTTGACTGGATATTAGTCAATATTAGTCAATAAAGACCCTCACTCATACTTAGCTGCTTTTCGAACAGACAGCCTCAGTGACCACACTCCAACATTCCTTCTGAGACACCACTTAAATTGTGCGAAACCCATTATCTATAGGCAAATCCGAAATAGGGTAAACTTTAACCCTCTCTCCTTTATCTCATCCCTTCACAAATGTGATTGGACACCACTAAAGCACTTTAGTATGGATGAAGCCATTAATTTCTTCAATAGCACCTTCCTAAACATCCTAAACACACATGCCCCCATAAGAAATGCTTGAATCAAAACACAGTACTCCCCTTGGCTTCCAAAAAGCACCAGGGCACTAATGGAAATCAAAGATAAGGCCTGGGAGCACTGGCGCTTAACAAAACCCCCCCTCCTCTAGACAGTCATTCCTAGAGTCATACAACAAGGTTAAAAATCAAATAAAAGAAGATAAAACCTAATATTATCAGTTTGCCCCAAACTCCTCTTATCACAACCTTAGGCAGTTCTGGTCCACAATAAACTCCATTCTTCACCCAGGTAAAGTAGGCACCCCCCCACCTACCACTCCCCCTTCCTCCAGCAGTACTGCTGACTCATTCAATAAACACTTTACTGAAACCATTCTGTCTTTGACTAAACAACACAACCCTCTACCTAGGGTTACCATACGTCCGGGTTTCCCTCTTTTTGGGCTCATATCTGGGCGGTTTTTGAAAATTCTGCGATTTGTCCGGGTTTTTGAAAAACCCGGACAAATCACAGACTTTTCAAAAAACAGACGTCCCTATTTCAGTGGGATTGTCCCGGGATCGGCAGTCCGATCCCGAGTCCCGCACTGCTGGTTACAGTCCTGGCAAAACAGCCTCTGCTTTGCTTTTTTTTTTTTTTTTGATTGGCCTGTATACTGGTAAACCGGCCAATCAAAAAATTGCAAAACGGAGCTCTGTTCAATGTGGAACTGCTTGATGTTCTGCATTGAACAGAAGAGGGTCCGCTGTGTGAGTTTTTGATTGGCTCATATACCGGTATATGAGCCAATCAAAAAAATCAAAAAACGGGAGCTCTGTGATGTTCCGCATTAAAGACTAAAGACCTTTTTTTTTTGGTCTTCATCTAGTGTGAAAGACCTTTTGTCCTGACCCGGCCAGTCAAGAATCTGGCACATATTTTTTGTCCTCTTTTTTGTATAACCAAATATGGTAACCCTACCTCTACCCATCCTCCCTACATCAAAACCAAATACTCTGCCCACAGTCTTTTCTTTTTCATCAGTACCTACCTCCTATATAAAAAAAAAATAAAAAACTTCTATTGAAACTTAAGCCTACAAAACTTGCAGCTGACAATCTCCCCTCTGAATACCTAAAAATAGCAGCAGAAGCCCTAGCTTATCCAGTCTCTATCTTAATTAATCGGTCCTTATCAGAAAGCTATGTCCTCAGACTGTGGAAAATATCCCACATCATTCCCCTCCATAAAAGGTGGCTCCTACAATGAACTTTCCAATTACCACCCCATAGCCATCCTTTCTCCACTTTCCAAGATACTTGAGAAATGCATCCATTCTCAAGTCTTAGACTACCTCAGCTAATAACCTCCTCTCCAGCACCCAGAATGGCTTCAGGCCATATCACAGCACTACTACCGCCTTGCTCTCTTTCAGTAACGCTATCCTTTATCATAAAAATAATGGCCTGTTCTCCTCTGCTATATTTCTGGATCTATCCAAGGCTTTTGACATGGTCTCACACAAACTACTAATCACTGTTCTCACTAACCCATCCTTTTCCCAGTCAGCCACTGATTGGTTTCACAACTATCTAATTGGCCGCCAACAATCAGTTGCCTGGCATAATGACCTATCTCCTCGACTTCCTGTAACACTCGTTGTTCCCCAAGGTTCCATCCTTGGTCCCCTACTATTCTCACTCTTCACCAGTGATCTATTCACAGCCACCAAGCATGCTTCTTTTATACAGTATGCAGATGACTCCACCCTTATCTGCTCAGCCTCAACTATGCCTGAACTTCAGAAGATCACACAAGAAGCCTTTTCATCTGTAGAAAACTGGCTATCTAATGCCCAGTTATTACTCAACCCGAGCAAGACTAAACTCCTTATCTTCCAACACACTAAATCTAATCTAATTATCCCCCACTTTAATATTCTAGCCAAAGACAATACCATCATCTCCCCAACAGAGCACACCAAACTACCTGGTGTTCTGGTGTTGAGATTGATTGATAATCGATTTCACACTCACGTTTCTCTTACCATAAAAAAGGTTCACAAAAGACTAGGTGCATTGTACAGAAACAAACAATTCCTCACCAAAACAGCCAGAATTTCTGCTGCCATTTCCCTCCTAATCTCCACTTTACTCTACGCCTCTCCTATACTTACCTACCTTAGACAAACAAACCTAAACAAGCTCGAGGCTTGCTACAATAAAATTGCTAAGTTTGCCACTGGTGCATCTTATTGCAGCCACCACTGTATCTCACTTAGAGAACTTGACTGGCTTGAACTCCCTCAACTTCTTCACCTGAATCAACTCTCCCTTGACCACAAGTTAGTAAACCATCCTCTTAAAGTCCCATCCCTTCAAAACCTTCTCCAGCCCTACTGCTCCACTAGACCTCTACGCTCCAGCAGCAAAAATCTACTTCTAGTGACCAAACCCAAGAACTCAGTGGGAGGAGCACTATTCTCTTGCGTCATATCCAGATTATGGAACAATCTCCCCCCTCTATAACCACACTACCTTCTTGCAATCACTTCAAGACTGCACTAAAAACTCACTTAAAAAGTCTCTGGTTATGCCCATGCACCAATCCCGACTAGAACCTTTCTTTTAGCTCCCCTTCCTCTCCCCTCCCCAAGCCACATTGTCGCACACCGTCTGATCATTGCATTCCTTCCTCTGCAGGCTCTGGATCACCCTTTACCCTCCCCTTCCCTCCTCACTCAATCTCTCAGACCTTTAATAACATGCTTAACTACCTCACTTCATCTCAACTCCAAATACATATCCAACTGACTTGCACCTAGCTTCCTCTCACTACCACATATACTACTGACTCAGTCTCCTCTCTTACTCCTCCATCTTCCCCTTCCATCCCATTAGCCCTTCTAGCTTGTTCCACCTTCGTGTGGAGCTTCTTCTTTATATCTGCTTGAGTTTAGTGCAATATTTGCATATAAGATTTAGGTATATGAGTTTACAACAGTATCTGTTTGAGCTTAGTACTATCTGTATATACATCCTACCGTTATTCCTAGCCTCTAGCTAGATATTGGTATATCTGTTCATTACTATGTTTCATATTGTATGTATAGCTAATGTTTGCTGCGGTATATATTATTTGTTATTGTATGTATAGTCAATTGTTCTCCATGTACTCTGCTGCTCATTTATTGTTCTGTGGAGCTTTTCTTCCCGGGTCTCCACTGAAAAAGGACCTGTGTCCAGCTGGAATTTCCTGGTAAATAAATAAATAAATCACTCTGTTTTCATCACACCTCCAAGAATTTGCTATCTTCTCCAGGAAACTTCTCTGAAGTCTGCTTGGAGTATAAAAATATTCATGTAAACACTTCCATGCAAAAATCATAAGAGCCTGCAGCCAAAACCTTACTCTCTCCTTACTCTGTGAACTCACCCCCCCCCCCAATTTAACATCATTTCCTCACTACTTTGATTTGTAATCTTCTGCTTGTTTTATGCATATGGGCTTTAACTTTTTTGCTATAAAGTATCCCTTCAAATCTGGGAATCCTAAACCATCTCGTTCTATGAGAAACAACTTATCCCACTTAATTCTTGCTCTCTTTCCCTCTCAATAAATTCATTTAATTCTTGAATTATAGTCCACAGCTTCTCATCTGATTGGTAAAAATATGTCTGACCTGTATAGATTACTAAAGGGACCAGAAACATTTCAGTGCTTACTCATTACTGTCCATACCTATAGTCAAGAGCTTCCAACTTCTCAGTATTTTGGTATCTTTTTAATCTCTTCCCACATATTCTTAAGTACTCTGCCATATCCCACTTAACTCTTGCCATCTTTCTCTCCCAAATAAATTCCTTCACTCTCTATTAATTATTATACACATCTTCTCCTTTGGTTGATAAAAATATTCCTGACCTGTATATAAAACTAACAGGACTAAAACATTTTCACTGTTTGTACTTTGCTGTCTGTATCCATATTCGTATCCACATCCATATCTATAGTCAATGCTTCCAACTTCTCAGTTTTGTATTGTTTTTTTTTTGTTTAGTCTTTCCACACACATCCACAGTTTCCATAATAGAATCATTTTTAGTCCATACACTTAAATATTTCTTCTTACCATGTTCTCAGAAATATGTGCATTGCTGAATTGTTTTGTGTGTTGGAACAGTTTACCACTGTAGCCTTTGTTTTATCTTCATTTATTGTATATCTTCAGAAAATCTCTCACAAACATCAACTGTTCCAGTAAAAATAACAAGTAAACAGAAAACTGGAACAGGAGTAATGAAACAGCGTTTTATTGAGGCAAGGCAGAATAACTTGAAAAATTAACACTCCACCAAACAACTCCTGCGTTTTCATCCGAGCACCTCCCATACTTCATCAGATAAGAACAAGTGCCTAGCAGCCCCTTTTAAGTAAAATTAAACAGTCAGTTGGCCAATCAAAATATTAATACAACTACTCATAATTAAAAGAAAAATTTCTTGAATATGATCACTTAAGTAAACCACATAACCAAATGTCAATGTTACATCTCACAAGGCATGCTTACAAGTTTAAAAACGCCATATTTAAAACAACTAATATAGGAATAATGAATTTAATATATGTTTTTATATATTCTGTATACATCAATTAATCAATTTAATATAAACCACTATGAAATAGTAAAAAGTTAAAAAATAAATAATTAAAAAATAGTTATTAAGTCATCATAGTTTAGCAGATCTCAACTTTAAAAGTGGGGCCAAGGAAATGTGGTCATTTAACCGAGGACCCTGTTAGCCTCCAAGGTTACCTGTCAAAACATCTCTCTATACTCAAGCTTAGTTTCCTAGGCTCCACCTCTAGCCTCCTTGGGTACTAAGTCTATGACAAAAAATCTAAACCTGACTCCAGCACAATCTAGGGTATGTCTGAACATAGCATTTTTTGAATTCTTGTTCCTCACGTCATTCATGTGCTCATAAATTCTACGTTTCAATGGTCTTTCAGTTTTGCCAACATAGAATCCTTCACAGGACCCACAAACAACTAAATAGACCAGCCCAGAAGAATTACAATTGAAATAACCCTTCCCTGTCACATATTTTTGTCTAGCTGAAAGGTATATCTTCTCACCCTGGAATATGTAGGAACATTGATTGCAAGCACTACATATATAAGTGCCATTTTTTTCTAGAAGAGAATACATTATATCTTCAGAAAACTTGAACATCTCTCAAAATGTTACACAATACCGAAATATCCTTTTCTGGATTTATCAAGTATAAAATAATATTTGTAAACAAAGCTATATTTTTTCTTGATTACTATTCCAGTTATATCATTGAATTTGAGTGTATCTTATTTTGATTACCTATGGCTGTGTGTATGAAGAAATAAGAAAGGGAAAACAAGGTATGGTTCATCATTTCAACCACAGCTTGTGAGAGAGGAAGCCCCTTCCTAACTAACCCATTAGTACTCTCTGGGAATGCAAATACTACCATTGTCCTATTCATAAAATACCACCTGCCTGTACTTGGTGCTTTCTCTGCATCAAGACCCACCAACAATAGTGCATCGTCTTTCATTCTGCTTCTGTCTGGATCAGCTCCTTCTTCTGTTTGGAGGATCAGCTTCTCATACTTGACTCTTGTCCTTTTCCAAATAAAATCCTTCATTAACAACTTATTCTCTGGCTGATAAAAATATGCCTGACCTGTGTAAAAAACTAAAGGGACTAGAACATTTTTACTACTTGTATCTTGGTATTCACATCCATAGGCAAGAGCTTCCCGTTTCTCAGTTTTTGTGTCATATTTTGTTTAAGCTCTTTCCTTCTTATCCTTACCTGCCATACCCAAATAATTTTTAATCCATACTCCTTAATACTCCATTTTATAATTTCCCCATAAATCTGGGTTTTGTTGGACCAGTTTATGTGTGGGTATGTAGCTTATATAGCTATAGTCTTCATTTTACCGTCATTACTTTTATATCCCCAGAATAACTGGTACTGTCTCAGAATATTCCACAACACTGAGATGTCCTTTTCTGGTCCCATGAGGTACAAAATAATACCATCTGCAAATAATGCCAACTTTTCTTGAACACCATATGAATTATATCCTTGTATTTCTGAGTCCCTTATTTGCTTTGCCACTAAAATATAATGCAAATAACAAATTTAGAAAGAGTACACCCCTGCCTGGTTCCTCTTTTCAGACACATCTTATCAGAGAAGAGCCCTTCCACTCTGATTTTTGCCTACGATTACTCATCTGTCCTTCTAATTAACCTTGCTATTGTATCAGGAAATGCAAATGCTTCCATTGCCCTACTCGTAAAATCCCAGCTTACTCTGTTGAATGCATTCTCTGCATCAAGATCTAGAAATAACAGCAGTATTTTCTTACATTGTGCTTTCTCTGGATAATCATTGTTTTGTTAATGCTGTCAAATGTTTGCCTCCCCTCCACAAAACCTTATTGATAAATAAACAGTTTTGACAACACATTAGTCATTAGCTAGTCTAGACATAAACACTTTATAATCATAGTTCAGAATTGAAACTGGTCTTTATGAAGCCGGGTCGGAAGTGTATTTCTCTCTTTGAGTGGTACAACCATCACAGCTTTCTACCAAGCTGCTGGTTCTTCCTTCCTTTTCAAATATTGCCAAACAAAACCTTCCAGATCTTAATCAGTTTCTTCCTTCCTTACTTCCAAACTCCTATAGTAATATCATCTGCCCCTGTTAACTTCCCTGTTGATTGATTATACAGCACCATTCTTATCTCATCACCTCCTATATTAGCTAGATATTCCTGAGTGTCATCTTCCTCTAAGCATGGCATAGTTGGTCTTCCATAAACATTTCTATTTGTGCTTTTACTTGGTTTCCACATTCATCTGCTTTATACAGATTGTCACAGAATTTCCAAAATATCTCTAATACTTTTATATATATGGTCTGTGGTTATTTTTGTTGTCATAGCCTCCCTAGGTTTGGCAATACCCATATTTTCTGTTGTGTAGTCATCATGCTAATTGTTTTTGTGCTGTGGAATTGTTAATAAAATACTTGATTAAGAGCAACCTTTTTAAAGTCATGTATATTATCCTAATACTCTCTTTCTTTCCCCATAGGATCATAGAATAATAGGAGGTTACTAGGCTATTGACCCGAAGGTCATTTCAAGCCTAGACATTTCATCCCAATGTAATACAAGAGATATTCTAGTCAATACCAGGATCGTATTTAGAAATGACTGCCCATGTCTGTGAGGGGTTGTAGGTGCTATCCCCAGTAAGAATTTATGGTACCCCATCCATTCATCCAGGTTCCTTTTGAACAGTGTTGTAGAGGTGCTCTGCTTCACATGAACTGGCAACCTATTCCAAAGATGCAGCAGTTGCTGGGAGACGAATATGTCCTTCCAGCACATTCTGTTCATGTCACTGGACATATTTAGGTCCCTGGAATGGGTAGCTGTAGCTCTGTTTGATTTACGGATGTGCAGCAAATTCATTAAGTTTGGGTTGGAGACTGCTCTGTAAGCCAGGCGCAAGTCTTCCCTAAGGAGTCTATACAATACAGAGTATAGTGACAGGGACTTTAGTTGGTACGTGTAAGGCAATTGCTTTAGGCCCTTGATCTTCTTTGTTAGAAACATCTGAGGTCTCTCCAATTGCTGCAGGTGCTTTGTACAGTACATGCCAAACAGGGTGTTATACTCAATTATGGGCCTGATTAGTGATGTGTATAGAGGGGGTTATAACCTCCTTTGCTCTAGAGTCAATGTCTTTAGTAATCAAGTGTGCTACCTAGAAAGCCTTCCTCACTACAGCAGACACATGGTGGTCAAAGTTAAGGTCGCAGTCTACTTGTGATCCCAGATACCTTACCACTTCATTGGCTGCTGTTGTTAATGTGATAATATGAAGGGACATTGTTTTTACTGAAGGGAATGATGATGTATTTATTTGCATTCAGTTTGAGACCGTGACTAAGACACCAGTCGTTGGGCTGTGTAAGAACCTACTCAAGTACACGGACATAATTTGGGGATTCAGTAATTGCACCCAGTTTGTAGTTGTCTGCAGACTTGGTCAGCCACAGCCCCTTAGTTTTGGCCTCAACGTCTGAGAAATATATACCAAACAGTAGGGGGCCCAGCACTGAGCCTTGTGGCACCCCGCTGGTGACAAGTCTGTTGGTAGATGTGGAGTCACCCACTTTGATAGTATGTAACCGGTTTGTGAGCCAGTTGGCAACCCATCTTACAACAAAGGGGTTTACATTCAGTTTGCTAAATTTATTAGTAATGCCTGAGTGTGGGATTGTGTCAAAGGTCATTGCCAAGTCAAGGTATGCTGTGTGCACAGATTTGCCTTCATCGATGACCCTAGTCACATTTTCAAAGAAATCCACCAGGTTTAACAGACAAGTTATGCCCTTGATGAAGTCAAATTGGGTCAGATCCAGGGTTTGGAGGGTGCCTACGTCTTTCTTAATGAGGTCCATGATGATACGTTCCATGGCTTTACAGATGAGGCTGGTCAGACTTATGGGTCTGTAATTCCCTGAGTCTGTTGCTAAGCCACCTTTGTGGAGGGAAATAACTGTCACTGTTCTCCATTCCACAGGAACAAAGCCTGTGGTTTGGCTATGATTGAATACGATACTTCATGGTGATGCTAGTTTGTGTTTTAGTTTGTTTAGAAGACATCCTACGATGCCGTCTGATCCCACAAAGGCTGTGTTTTTTGGCTTAGACAAGGCTTTATTGACCTACTGTTCAGATGTGGGGTGGGGGAAGTTGGGGACAAGGTTTGTGATAAGTTTAGAGGGGATAAAGGAGTGAAATTTTCACCAAATCTGTCTGCTAATAGTTTGCTATCTCTGTGGGATCAGTGTGTGTGTGTGTGTGATACAGTTAGTCACTAGTTCGGCACAATGCTTGCCTCCTACCTTTTAGGCTACGTATGTAGCTGTAAAAGGCCTTATGGTTATCCTTGGTTGTGAAAGTTTTTCTCTAAGTTACCCTTGGAGGATTTGATATGTCTTATTTGCCTGTTGAGGTTGAGGAGTGTGCTTTTCCATTGTTGGGGGCTCGCCTCAGTTTTCTTAGACAGCAACTTTTTGCATTTGTTGTAAAGTATGTTGATGCTGGATGTAAAGGGTGTCTTGTTTTTTCTTGGGGCTCTGGCTTTGATAGCAACACACATTTCTCTTACTATATGCAATTTTTGTATCATTGTACCAACTGTCAGACATAGAAATTGTAACTAAAATGCAAGTTTTAGCTGAGGTAGTACATTTAGAATCATCCCATTCCCTCCAATTCCTAAAAGTTTTGCTAATGTCCTATCTATTTAACTTGGTTTCCTAAAGGTAAACAATGTGCACATGTAGGTTATTAATAAATCTTAAGTTTTATGTTTGACAGGTATGGCAATATTTCAAGCATTCTAAGACATTAAATTCATGAAGCTCAACATATTATTTGCAGTTTGTGAGTCATGACACCAAACAAGTACTGAAGTTTCATCCATCTTTGAGAAAAATCTCTGAAATCACACTAAAATTCCTAAAAAAAAGTTACAACCACAATTGTCACAATAAGCCATACCTTACTGTGAGCTGAGATAATTAACTATTAGCACTAGGAAATGCATTCTAGAGAAAATATCCTTAGTGGAACTTGCATGGATGCTCTAGGTGGACCCCCAAGTCATTTCATCAGACACAAAAGGCAAAACATTTTGTCAATAGCATATGACCAACTGATATAATCATTTTCTGACTCTTGTGAAAATTCTATCATTAGAACAAAAATTAGTTGTGCTTTAATAAGAATTACAAAAAGTTATATATCCTAAAATAATCAGTTACAAACACCAACACATGAATTATAGAGTGTCAGCCTGTTGTATTTGTAGTATAACTATTGAAAACTATGCATAAAAATCACATTTAGACAATGCTGTTCTAAATGTTAAATTTGAAAGAATGACCATAAAAGGGGCATTTAGAGCTGATTTATTTATGCTGCAATCATTGCTTCCATCAGTAGATGTCATCCCTTACTTGTAAATGAAACATGATCAAGAACCTGCACATATCAAGTAGACTAGAGCAGGACTTAAACTTTTTTCCACTTGTGAAGCAATTTTCACAATAGAAAATTTTACGCGACCCCTGATCTATAGGTATATAAAATAGGTATAAAAAAATAATACATTTACTGATAATAAAGCATTTAAATCAAGTTTATTTCAAAACATTTCTTTGGTATGTGTATGTATATATATATATATATATATATATATATATATATATATATATATATATATATATATATATATAGTTGCCGCGGTGGTACGGCGGTAGCGTTGTTACCTCACAGCAAGAGGTTCTCCCATTCGATTCTCGGCTGGGCTTGGGAGTGCCTTCTGTGTGGAGTCTGCATGTCCTCCCCGTGGTTGAGCAGCGTTCGAAAGACATGCGTGCGTAAATGGGCATGCCTTTGTTGAAGGTTGAGCATCGAGCTGGCACCACGGCGTTTCGTAAAAATCTACTGCCAATCATTAGCGGACTGCAGTTCCACTGTGGCGACCCCTTACCGGGAAAAGCTGAAAGACAAACAACAACATATATATATATATATATATATATATATATATATATATATATATATATATAAAATTTAATTTTACCACTTATTACCATTTACATTTGCTGATAAATCAAAAAGAAATTTATTTCAAAACAGTTCTTTGGTATACATATAATTTTACTTGATTGTATTAAATTGTAACATATCCCTTGTATAATACAGTACCACTTATTGGAGCGTGTTTAAATTTGTTTTGAACATTTTTCCAGTAAGCAATGAAACAAAATGTATGAACCAATAATGACAAAACTGGCTAATTCAGAACATGTCAACTGTAAAAGGCCACTCAAACTTTTGTCATTACAAACCACCAATATCAGTCAATATGCAGAATCTCTGCAGAAGTAAAAGTCATCTGAATAATTCCACATTAAAGAGATCTGTAATAATTCCACATTAAAGAGACCTGTAACTAAGGAAAAGGATGCTGCTAGCAAACAACTTTATATTTTTTGTATTTCCTTGTTTCATCTACAAATTCAGTGTCTGCTGTCCTTGAAGAATAAATTGCCTATGTTACACTAAAGAATGGTAAACTGGTAATATTGCAATAGGGAATTGATGGCAAACTGAAAACAGGTTCATAGTTACTAGGCATCTCATCCAAAGCAAGCAGGACCTACTCAGGACTGCAGCACCCTACCCCCTTAAAATGCAACACATTATCAGCAATCCATCTAGATGTTGTGGGAGTAAAACCTACAGCCTTCTGCATCAAAATGCAAGTATGCTACTAACACTGCTTTAAAATTCTATACCACAATACTGATACAATTTGCTAAACAAAACAGTTGCACATTGTAGTGAAAATGTGTATTGTGCTCTCCCTTACCATATAATTATCAGCTGATAATCAAAACTATCATAGCAAAACAAAGTTTTCAAAATGATGAAAATCTGGATAAAGAAAAGAGACACTCCTAAATCACAACTAATCACACAGGCATTATGGAAGCTTCCAGACATTTAAAAGACTAGAACTAGAAATGTCAACTAGAACTGAAGACTGCAGATGAAGTGTAGAAAATCATGAAAGAAGAAGAATATTGTCATTGAAGGGATTAAAAAATGTCTGGCTTGGGACAGAAGGGAAGAACTTGTAAACTGCCTTTGACAACAAGGATGTTGAGCAATAAGAAACATAACATTTGCAAAAGAAATGGAAACTCATTACCAGAGGGTAAAGAACACATACATTATATCAGTAAAAATAGGATAGCATCATTTCTCAGACAGCATTAAGCAACTGAATCATATCAACAAACGTCCTCTGTTAGTTGATGGGGAGAAACAGTCTGCAGAGCTGTAGGAAAGTTATAAATCCTTAAGATTCATGTCAGTAAACATTTGACACTATATTCCATAAATGTGAGAACACACAAAGTGGTCAAATTTCTACCGAATTATTCATAGATATTAATCAGTTATCAGACAAGATCAAAAGAGTAAGTGTTAATAAATCATAAGATTGTGAAGAAAATATGGAGAGCGACTAAACAGCGTTAAAAGACTGTCTAGTGGGGCTTCTATAAATGTTATTTGTTAACAATACCAAACAACATACAAAATCTACAGACAAACCTATATATACAGGCAAAGGAGACAGACTCCAAAAGAGAATCTGTAGAACCATCAGAAGGGAATGCTGTACTGCACTTGTGAACTAAAGATGACATGGTTCTAGAAACATTATTAAATCAAGGTATACAAATATAATAACTATCTCTCAGCAAGCTTCTTGCATAGACAGGTTGGCTAGCATTTCTAATGGTGTTTCTATTAATTGCCCTAATGTCTCTCTCACAGACAAAACTATAAACTATTTGCTGGTTTTAACACTAGCTATTCTTTCAACTGTCCTTAATGTCTTAGCTTAACAGATGATTTTATTTTTCTGGACAATGCACTGTCCGGCAAGGCAGTCTCCAATTTATTTGCGACCCCAATATTCAGTTATGTAACCCCATATGGGGTCGAGACCTATAGTTTAAGAAGCCCTGAACTAGAGCAGCTTTAGTTTGCAAATAGTTAAAGATCCACTATAGTAGCTGCATTCTTAGTAGACCCAGACCTGATAAAAGCAGTTTAATGGGTTGCCAGTTGTATATATCATTGTATTGCACTGTAAACAAAAAAGATTGCACATGCATGCATCTTAAAGTAACAATATGAAATTTATGTATACATGTACATGTACCAAATACAGCAGATCAGGCCTTCAAATAGACTAGACTTCTCCACCTTTCTAAATGGTAGTCAGCATGTGTGATAACAGAAAATGAAGAGAAGTTAATAATAACATGGTCCAATTTTGATGACAGTATGGCAGTTTATGAAAAATAGAACCATTTGCTATATTTCTGAAGTAAAACAAAAAGATATCAGATCACACAATGCAAAAATATTTAAGTGCTATAGTAGCCCTTATCTCATGAGAGAATGTTAATGTCCTACTCCACCGTAACACTGACATCAGATAGTTATAACTGAAGATTCCCATTTAATTCATGGTGGACTGTTACTGAGTAGTCCTTCATGAGTGGGTAAGTCTGTGGCCTTGTTTATCAGTCTTTCTGTGACCTCAGTCTTAACACTGGTGGGTCTGATATCCGAAATAGTTGACTTCCATCATCCAGTTTAAATGTATTCTCTACTGACACCTAACTGTTCTGTCAGGTACTGAGTTAGGGAAAAAGTACCCTTCACTTTACTTCTTACCACAGTGGGCAGGCCTTGTGGCTTAGATGGGATAGAGTTTATGCCTTTTCCCTGCAGGTGGTTTTGTTGGCAACAACAGTATTTCATTCAGGTCATCTGTTGTTCCTTTTTTTTTCAGTAGCTCCAGCTTCCACTGACTTCTGGCTGTTTTGGTAAATCATGAAATCTAGGAAGGTGTGTGCCTTCTCTGGAGTGCATAATGTGCAGGAAGCAGTTTGCCTTCTCTGGATTACCAGAGGACAGCTTTTCCCAGGGATTTAGAAAGAAATCCAGTGCTGTTGGTAACAGCTCCAGTAAAAAAGGACTGTTTACACAGTGCTGAGATTTGCAGTTCAGTGCCAGCAGCAAAGAGGCAAGACTTCATCAGGTAACTTGCATACCTCTCAATTGCCCTTAACTACCACAACTGCAAATCAGCACTTTCCTGTGGTAGTTAACACATTGGGGCCTAAGCATCATGTTGGCAATGTCATTCCCCCTCATTCACCCCCCCCCACACACACACACACACACACACATCAAGATATCTCTTACCAGTCCCTAAGTTGATAGAATGTCCCCACTGTCTCTTTATTTATTTATCTATATCTCTGCCTTCATAAAAATGAATCCTTAACAGTCAAGTCTTATTTTTCATAATGTGCATCATGTTGCTGGAATTGTTGCCCTATTAACTTTTTGAGTAAATCCACATAATACTGTAAAAATTCAAATTGGTACCAGCTAGTGTTCTTCCCAACTTTGTACTGAATTCTCTGCCTGCACAGATATACTCCTGGTATTGCCGCTTATACGTACCCTTTTCCTCATAACTTATTGACTGTTGCAAGCATTTGAATTATGCCAGTTATTATTATGTAAAATAACACTACCTCCCCTAACTGATTAGTTAGCATAGTGGGTTAATACTGCTTGAATTAAGGTTACAAGGTTTGAAACCTTTTCTCTCAGTTTATTTCACATATTTTTTAAACACCTTGCTAATATTTTCAACTATCCCTGGTATCTACTGGTGGTGCAGAGGAGTAATATCCTCGGTGGGTGGGTAAATGGTGTAAGTATGAAGATTATCCCCACTGTGTAGTGTTCCCCTAAGAACCATGTTGTCTTCCTTTCTTTTTTTTTCTAAGTGCCTTTAAGATATGACATGGAAACTATCCCTGATATGTAGTACTCCCACAGTGAGCTTTGGCTCACCAGGACTCTGCCACAGATTACTGTGAGGGAAAGGTTAGTTTGCTTTTTATTTGTTGTACTTTGTATTACTGTATCACCTTTTCTATTTTGTATACTGTGATTTGTTTTCTTTATACTGTGTTTTACTTGTATTCTGCTTTTAACTGCATATTAAAACTTGAAAAGAGATCACAGCTGTGTCTGTTGTGAGTCTAGACACTGTCTTTCTATTTGCCTGCCCCTTATGTTAATTTAACCATATATGTCATTCCCTCTCTCCTTTCACTGGCTGGTGTGAGTAAGCACAAAATTATCATTTTGTGAAATCACTTCCCTTCAACTATTTAAAGTTATTGGCCATCTTACTGTATTCCATAGTACCAGAATACAAAAGTGCCCACTCCCTTTCAGTCTGTCTTGCTCTTTTACAAATAGTGGATCTCCACTAAAACTTAACTTTTTAGACAGCTGAAACTTAAGTTACCCACTTTCATATCTAACTGCTTTGTGCACACTGCAGTGATTAAGATAATCCATTTTTTTCATCTTACCTTTAAGCATTTATTGCAAGACCACCAGTTATATTATCACCATCATCTTGAGTTTAGTGCTTCTGTTTTCTCTTGGTGAGAGAAGGAGTACAGGGACATTATTAACCGGAGACTGCTGCTCACCAGAAAGCCTAATAACTGCTTTATAGGTGACAGCTTGGAATTGGTGCTTATATTGTGATCCTGGTGACAGAAGGAGCAGAGTGCATTGATTCCTGACTGCTTCTGGTTGGAGAGTGAGAGCCTGTGCTTAACATACCTGATTGGTCTGGTTTCTATTCAAACCCATCTACCAGAAAAAGTCTACAAGCCTACAGGCCCTTGCATCATCTGGTACAAGACTGTGGATCACCAAACAGGCTGTGGCCTGCTTCTCTTCTTAGGATTGGTGCTAACATTTTGCGTCTGGGGAGAGAAGAAGCAAAGGAGCATGGTATTCCAAAAGAGTGAAACTGTGGTGAGACGAGCACTAGTAGTAGCCAGGCAGTAGCCATTCATTAGAATCCCCTCTTTTCAACATTCTTGACAAGATAATTGTTTATAGTAAGTACTAGAATAAAGCACAAAACGATGAAACCAGGGGGTAAATGCTCCTTTTCAACAAACCAGCAGCAAAGTCTAAAAATAAAACAATAGTGGTAAAGGAGCAAACCAAGACTGAAAGTTCTCAAAAAAAATATTATTTCCTTGCACACAAGTATCAAATACAGAAACAGTCCAAGTAGAAATAAAAAATCCAATTTATTTGTGAACTGGTAAGCGCTTTCACACCTTCGGGCTTCCTCAGACCAATAAAACTTAGAAAATTATTCTGCTTTATATAATACTAAATCAAACATGTGACAGGTCCATTCAATCCCAGTAAAGCTGTATTCCCATTAAAAAGAATCTGACAATAAAAACTGTGATCTAACCTAACCACAGTCAAATATACAATATATAAAAAAATAATAAAAACTAAATAAACAGTTTATAAAGACAGACATACAAACCAAAACAAAATGTGTTAGGCATAGATGAGCTTCAAATGGCACCCAATAAAAATTGTGCCCTATGCAAGTATAAGGCTGCATAAACAATCTATATAAAATCTCTATAAAATATGCTCTGTATAAATAGATATGATGCATCTAAATACAAAAGCTATATACATTAGACCTCAATTAAAAAATGTGTACAACAGACCACAGAATAAAACAAAAAGGACATTGCTCAAGTGATTACTTGGCTATAAGCCTACATGCTTTCAGTATATGTTTCAGGGGCACCTTATCATTCAGGCCAGGTGTCTTATTGGCCCTATGTCTGATGATCCACTTAAGTTCACATCTTTCAGTAAAATTTCTAAGGTCCCCTACTCGAGTGCTCGGACAAACAGTCTGAATAACCATAAACTTAAAACTATGTTGGTGACCATATTCTTGCACATGTTTAGAAAGTGCATTAGTGTCTGAGACAATAGGAATCTGATACATATGCTCTCTTATCCTGTCTCTTAACTTTCTATCGGTCTTCCCAACGTAATACGCAGAACACATTATGCAGCGTGCTAAATAGACCACATGTTCTGTCAGGCAATCAGCACTGAAGCTAAATTTAAACTCTCGTTTCGTAACAGGATGTACAAACATAGCGCTGTCATTGATGTAATCACAAAAATTACATCTACCGTAGCGACTGGTATACTGTGGGCCAATGGCACCAATACCACTTCTATCTCTCGAATAGCATAGAAATTTCCTTAAACTATTCTTGTTCTTATACATAAAAGTAGGGTGATCACCTACCAGGTCGTTTATATTCGGATCAACTGTCAGCACTCCTCAGTTCTTAACAAAGATCTCCTTGATCTCATTGGTGTCCTGTGTATAAAACATAGGTACTCTAACTTCTGAACGAGGAGGTTTTACAACTGGGTTCATACCCAAACCACCAGATGAAAAATAAGGGCAGGCACTACTACTCCTCAAGGCCTCAACTCCTCCAAAACCCTCACATACCTCACCCACCTTATAAGATCTTGCCAACAACCTGTCTTGCAGGCTCAACAACTCATTCTGAAAGCCCCCATCGGTGGGATTAAGCCTGGAGGCTCTCATAACTTGGCCTTGATCACATTCTTAAACACATATCTGGGATGCATGCTTGTCCTATGCAAAAGCGTATTTCTATGGCATGATTTCCTATAAATGCCAGTATTCAAGGTCCCATCACCTAATTTCTCTACAAAAACATCCAAATACGCTATGCGAGTGTCTGAAGTAGCCATGGTAAACTTCAAATAACTGGTAAGTCCATTTATCTCATCAAGAAATCCATAACAAAAATAGGTCATGCTCAAACCGTTTGTAAAAACAGATGTAGTTCTGAAAGCTGTTCAATGGGAAAAGTTTCTCTCTCTCCCAGGTAGCCATAACCAAGTTGGCTTGGCTATTGGCACAGGATGTGCCCATAGCTACACCATCTCGCCGAATGTAAACCTGTTCATTAAACATAAAAATGTTGTTTTCAAGGATGACTTCTAAAAATGCACATAGAAGATCTATAAACTTATCACTGTGTTCAGTGAACCTTACCAATGAACGATGTATACAGTCAATGCCATCCTCATTGGGAATCACGGTAAATAATGATTGCACATCCAGGGTTACAAACATATACTGAAAGTCACCAGATAATGACCTTATCTCTTCATATAGTTCAATAAGAAACTGTTTCGTATCTCTTAGTACATGTGGAATCTCACCTACTACGGGTCTCAGAAACTTTTCTAAATACAGAGGCATGGGTTCAGCGACCCAACCCCTCCCTGCCACTATGGGTCTCATAGGTGGGTGGTGGGGGTCCTTGTGAACCTTTGGAAGTTCCTGTATAACTGGTATGAGTGGGTAATCTACTTTCAAAAATGTATATAACTCAAATGTAATAGCATTGCATTTCAAAAGATCATCTAACATATCATACAGCTTAAAAACCAGGACTTCTACTTCCCTCATAGAAAGCATGCCATAAAACTTCTCATAATTAACATAGACACCATGCTGTTATCACAATCTATCCTATCCACTACCATTATCGACCCTCCATTGTCAGCCGACCTAATCCTAATGGCATCATCAACTTTAAGTCAATTCAAAGCAGTCCTATGTCTAACAGATAAATTCCCCCTTCTCTTCATAGGCCTTCTACTAAGTTCCATCTGATGTAAATCATCCTCCACTAATTTAGTAAAGGCATCTAGTAGGGGTTGGAGATTCGGGTTGTACACACTAGGTCTACAAAACCTATGTCCCTCCAACGAGGCACTATTATTAAAGTCCAACCCAAGTTGTACATTCCTACTGAACAATTTCATATCCATAACATTATCTGTAATATCACTCTTAATTGCGGGTATAAAGGAGAGTCCTTTATCCAAAACTTCTAGTTCATCCTTGACCAGTACCTTTTGGGATATATTCCATACTAATGTAGATTCACACGCTCCCACATCTTCTTCAACGTGAGGCCTGTGTGTTCCTCCCCTGACACCTTGCGCTTCTGCCTCCCTTTGCTCATGGACCTGGTCCTCCCTTCCTTCCATTGATCATTGATGGGGAAAAGGCATGGTCCCTTAGAGCTGGTGGCTACAGGTTTGGAAATGACACTGGTTTTACTGCGGACCACAGGTCCAGACTCTACATTCACTATGGAAGACTCAGGCCTATCAATATTGGTGGTCTGACTTTCTAAAGTACAAATGCCATCACCCTGTGTGCATCCATGCTCATTCAGTGTGGCATTACTAGTGTCATTCATTGTTGTATTCATATTAACAGTATTTTCAACATTGCATACATTGTGTTGAACATCACAGACGTTGTTCATATCATTGTTAGTCACATTCTGTCCATTGAAAACATCATTAATCACATTACGAGCATTTTCCACAGTATTCAATGCCCCACCCTTGTCAGATACAGTTAAAGTCTTAACCTCTCTACTGTTGGGCAAACCAGCCTTGTTTACAGAGGTATTACCCCTACCCTGTCCAGTCCTCCTACTTGGCTTATTCCTCGGCCATGTAAAGACATGTCCATTCCTAAAATCGACAGTGTCTCTGTGTATCTTGCACTTTTTCAGTTCAGTCTCTTCTCATACACAAATACATTATCAAGCGCCCTTTCCATGTCACTGTCAACAGATGCAACAGGGTATTTCAAATAAAGGGAGCGTTGCTGACATTTAATGTCATCCTGCAAGCGCTTCTCCTCTGGTTGAAAAACCTCATTTAATAAAGCCACATATCGAAGACTCACCTCCAGGTTGAGTTGTTGCCATTTATACAGCAGCTCTGCATACGTCTTGCCTGCCGTAGGCATCTTAAGAATCCTCAAACCTCTCTGTACTATCTTCCACACTATACACACCTCAAAGTGCTGACATTGAGTTTGCAGCTGTTTAAGTTTTAAAAAAATCCATTTCTATGCAGGTAACGGCTTCACCAAGCCCCACTGTGTTCTCCAAAGTTGCTGAACTACTCACGCTGTCCTCCGTGACGTCAAACAAAAGGAGGGGATTCACTTCCCTTGAAACGTAATCACGAAAACGTTGAGAATTATTAGGTTGTTGCGCCCGACCTTCCAAAACATAGAGCAACTCAATATTGCTGTAACTAGAATCAGCCATGTCCCCCTGGTAGCACACCGCCACAATAAATATCAGAATAAAGCACAAGATGATGAAACCAGGGGGTAAATGCTCCTTTCCAACAAACCAGCAGCAAACTCTAAAAATAAAACGGTAGTGGTAAAGGAGCAAACCAAGACTGAAAGTTCTTAAAAACATATAAATTCCTTGCACACAAGTATCAAATACAGAAACAGTCCAAGCAGAAATAAAAAATCCAATTTATTTGTGAACTGGTAAGCGCTTTCATCCATTCGGGCTTCCTCAGACCAATAAAACTTAGAAAATGATTATCGAGGTCAAGGATCTGCCACATTAAGCATGCACTCAAGTCATTCAACCACAATTACCAATATGACTCAGTCATAGCCCATGTAGGAGTAAATGACCTGAGACATATCTCCCAAGATTTTATGAAGAGACCTCATGGAGTTCTCTGAATGTGTGTCTGGCTGGTATGAGCCTAGCCATGAGCAGCATTTTGCCTTTTCCAAGGATGATGCCACAATACGAACAAAAGATGATTATAACTGTCTTTGTTTCTGGTGTCATTCTAAGGGGGTGCAATATTTGTAGGCATGGAAGGAGATGGTCAACAGACCATGCTGCTTTGCCAGGGGTGGTCTGTGCCTCTTCCCTCTAGGCTTTCAAATATTGGCAAAAACACTGTCTTCCCCCATAGTGCCTGTTTTTAGGCAATGCCAAACTGAAAGTACTTCTGACATAGCAAATCAAAACCAAGAAAATGTAAAGATATTACTGCTCAATGCTAGGAGTCTAAACAAAAAACTCCACTCCCTAGAAGCTCTTTTTACCCTAGAGAATGCTGATGTCTGTGCGGTCACTGAGACATGGTTTAAAGCCACGGAGAGCACACCAATAGTGCAAGGTTATAATGCCTTCCACACATTTAGGCCAGCTACTTCACAGGCAGGAACTAAAGGTGGAGGTGTCTCTATTTACATCAAAACTAAATATACTTCAAGGTTGATCAAGCAGGACAGTGCACTTGAGCTGTTGCATGTTCAAATCACCATAGATAAAATCCAATACCACTTTCATGCAAGTTACAGGTCCCCCTCTATGACCCAGGAAACCCATACCATGTATTTAAACTTATTAGAAACACTAACCATCCAACCCAATACCATATTCATGGGTGACTTTAATTACCCCACTATTAACTGGGAATCCTATACAACACCAAATGTTCAAACACAGAGATTCCTGGATTTTGTAAACACAAACTCCATGGACCAGATAGTCAGTACACCAACCAGGGGTACAGCCATACTGGATCTGGTCCTCACTAATATGGGAGACTGCTGCATACCCCCTACTGTAATGTCTTCCCTGGTAAGGTGAGACCAGATAACGGTCTCCTTTGAAGTAAAAATAAAACCTGGGCCCCCAGCTAAACCTGGAATATTCAGGAACTATTCTAAGGCTAACTTCCTGTTATTAAGTGAGAACCTGGCAAAATTTCCCCATAAACCGTGAGAACACTTCTGCCTATGCAGACCTGTTCAGAGAAACCCTGTACAAGCATGTTAATAGCTGCATAGAGGCAGCTGTACCCACCAGGCCGAAATACAGAACTACCTAAAAAAATAAGCCACCCTAGTGGAATCACAAAATCAATCGGCCGTATAACAGGAGGAAGAAAACCATGGCAAAAATTAGGAAGTGCAGCACCCAGCAGGGTAAAAGCACTCTCATCTGACTAAACAAACAATTGAATCAACGAACCCTACAACGTAATTCCACAAAGATGTAGTACAGGACGGCACAACAACTCCTCGGCTGGAACAGAGCTCAATTTATTTTCCAATGTAAAATACTCCACTGAATTACTTCAATGACAAACACAAGACAACTTTTAAACAATGTATAAAACTTGATGAGTTAAGCGCTTTCATCTGACAATATGCAGACTTCATCAGAACTACAATATTGGTTCAACAGGCTGCTTTTATACACACTTGTATCATTTTGGCGCCTTTGACTTTAAATTTTTAAAGTGATATCAACTTAAAAACATATTGTGCAAAACATGCATTATTAGGATAATACATTGCGCTCCATGTAACTCAGTGCTAAATACTACCCATATTCATAAAACCACTTAATCAGTCTGGGTATATAAAATGTAAATAATTCACACATAAAAAATAATGAATAATAATTCACACATGAAAAATAATAATACGCACATAAAAAGTACATAATAAATACATAAAAATGCATACATAATTGTACGTGATTTTCACGCTTAGATGAATTATCCCATGACACTTGATATAAAATTAAAATTAATAACAGTAAATGTTCAAAATTGATGTGGAAATAAATAATTAAATAAATAAGTCAGTAAATGAATTCACTAAGTTGTTGTATTGTATGTAAGAATACATTTACTGTTGGCTACATTAAGCAAATATTTAAAAACACCCAATGCATCCTTCCTATATGTCACATAAAATGGCTTAATGCTTATATAATCATTAATGCCAGGGAATCTGGTGGCATCAGTTAATATTTGCCATTTACTTTCTTTTTTAGCTAACATGGCCTTCAATTTGCCACCCCTTACCGTAAAATTCACTTGATCTATAATAATAAATTTGAATTTATGTAGTTCACCATATTTAATTACATGTCTACTAAAGGGCATTCTTTTTATCTTTGTTTTTAATACTGTACATGTGTTCATAAATACGACATCTTAACCGCCTTTCCGTTTTTCCTATATAGAACGCGGAACATATGTCACAAGTTGCCATATATACCACAAATCTAATGTTACAGTTACCTGCCCTACCTTTGATGTATGTACCATTAAAATTACCTAATCTACATCCTTCCATTTCATTAATATAACTACACTGCTTGCAAGTACCACACTTCATGGTTCGTTTTTTCTTTTTTGTAGTTTCATGAACATTATACTCTATCATCTTTTTCAAATTTGGACCTGTCTTGTATATAAATTTTGGAAATACACCTACTTTCTGTGCTATATTCTCTTCCATCACTATCATTTTCCAATACTGTTTAACAATATTCTCTATAAATTTTGCCACTGGAGAATACGTTAATACACATACCCTATGTGTTTGCTCCTTGTTGTCCTTGTTACCATACAATGTAATAACAGTTGAGTTTCCTAATAGGGGTTTGTACTTAATACCCCATTCCGAACTGATGTATCTAGCCACATCAGTAAGTAAATGTTCAGGGTAACCCCTGACACTAAACATAGAACTAATATACTGAATTTCATGTAACATAATATCCTTTGTTGATGACATTCGGGCAGCCCTGATACACTGCCCTTTAAATATATTTTTAAACACATGTTTTGGATGGTTACTGTTGAACTCTAAATAATCATTTGAGAACGTCTCCTTTCTATATAGGTTCATAGGTTCATAGGTTCATAGGTTCATAGATTAGTACTAAGCTAACTGCTCTTGCGAGCCATTTTAAGCCTAGCCAATTATCCCTTGTGAGACTCGAACCCTGTACCTTGTGTTTGTAAGACAAACACCTTAACCATTAGGCCACCCTCCCAACCCCATATATACTGGATACAAAACCATTTTCTCCATGGCTAATGTAAGTGTCTAAATATGCTATACCGTTTGCATTTAAATTGTATGTAAATTTTAAAAAACTCGTTGTGTTGTTAAGGTATGTGATGAAAGGATCTATAAGGTGAATAGGTCCATCCCATAAAACAAATAGGTCATCTAAGAATCTTGTGTAATATTTAACATATTTATAATATTCACTGCTAAATAAAAATTCTGTCTCCCATTCAAGCATTACCAAATTTGCAAATATAGGGGTGCATGACGCTCCCATGGCTACGCCTGTTTTTTGCTTGAAAAATTCATTCTCAAAATATATATAATTATGGTCCAACACTAGACCCATCATATCAGTGATGAGGCAAATCTTGTCCCATTCCAAATTTGAACATTTTCTCAAGCTGTTACTAAAGTATTCCAAACCTGTTTCTTTGGGGATGCATGAAAACAGATCTATTACGTCTATCGTGATAAATATAAACTTCCTATTCCAAATATTAGAAGTTAGTTTACTGAGAAACACCCAGGAATCTTTAATCAAATGCAATATATTATTATACACTGGTTTGACCCATCTATCTGTAGCAACACCCAAAGGAAAGGTTTTGGATTTACTGCCAGATATGATGGGTCTAAATGGTGGATTTTCCAAATTCTTGTGTATCTTTGGAATTCTCACAATGGTGGCCAGTGTGGGATATTCAACCTTCAAATACTGATATACCTCCTGCGTAATTCGATGGTCAATAAGATATTCTTCCAAGGCTAGGTCTATACGTCTGTATCCAATATTAATTTCATTAAGGGAGATGGTCTCATATTTTCCTGATTGGTATAAAATATTGTATATTTCATTTATATATTCCAACTTATTATATATTACGATCCCACCCCCTTTATCGGGTTTCATAACCCTCACTTCTTCATTGTTAATGAGAGTTTTTAAACACTCACGCTCCCCTATAGTTAAATTATCATTACTATCCTTTCTGTGTTCCATGTTGTGAGTCTTATAAAAACTATAAATTTCTTGACTGACCATTTTTTCAAAATTCGCTATAATAGGATTACTCGGAGGTATGTACGTGCTCTTTTTCTTAAGTATATTGGTGCTTCTGCTACTACTACCTGCCGTGTCTAAATCCTCATTTTCAAACTGTATTGCTAAATTAAGTCTACGACAAAATAATTTCACCTCAGTAATAATGTCCACTAAATTGATATCAACTGTGGGTATAAACATCATTCCTTTGGAAAACAATTTATACAAATCTTCTGTAATAACCATGTTAGTGTAATTAAACACTTTAAAACCATTATAAGTAGAAATGATTTTGGTCACTTTTTTGGATCCTAAGTTTTCAACACTACCCTCATTTACTTCGTTACTTACTGGGACAGCTAATTGTTCTATAACATCATTCATCCTGAGATCATTGTCGAAATCATCAATGTCATTCTCAATTACTACTATCTCTTTCTCCGGTTCCAAGGTGTGTATGTCTCTTTTGGTGGGGGTGCATGTCTGCCTCCATGAAAATTCCCTTCTCTCTCTGTCATGGTCTCATCACCTCTATAATGTCTACCCTTTTCTCCTTCACTTCTACCCTTGGGCCAAATATAAGCTCTGTGATTAGTATATTGTTCCAAATCACGCACAATTTTCCTTCCTTTCCTGTTAAATATATTATTAGCTTTTTGGTCCGCCAAGGTAAATTGTCTCTCGTATAACTCAGTCCATTCTACAAATTGTTCATGTGTCACAATTTCCTGATTTAATTTGTCCACCTCATAAATTAGAGATGTTATTTTTTCAATGTTCTTTTTGATTAACAAACTCATATAATTGTAGCCGAAGCTATCAAATAACAAATTGAATTCAGTCATGGTTTTCATATCTATTTCCACTCCCATAGGTATTTTAAAAAATCTAATACCTTTAGGGATTATTTTTAAGGTCATACATTTGGTAAAGTATGCATTTTCAATTTTCGTATTCTTAATGGCCAATAATTTTTTACCTAACGTGTAAATCTTGTCTTTGATGTACACATTGTTATCCTTCTTACCATAATCAACCACACTATCCGTTCTATTATATTTTATAAATTCGTAATCATCCTTTAAAAAACATTCAAAACAATCACCAACAGTTCCTTTAGTAGTTTTTATGTTAGTTCTATCATGTCCACTTGTATTGATTCTACCACTTCTATGATTTTTGCCAGTTTTAAGGCTAGAATTATTTACATGACAATGAGTACCTTTGAAAGTGTCCATATGCACCTTTGATACACCAGCATATGTTTTCGTTGTCATTGGGCGTTTAGGTCTTGCTCCCAGCCTCTCCGCTTCATTGTTAACATGAAACAAACTGAAATCAAAGGTGAACTCATTAAGCGAGTTCTTGCTGGTATCTCTACCACGATTGTATGACAATTCTTTCGATAAACAATGTAATGAGACAATTCTGTCTCTTGTAGGTTGCCTTTGTCCATTAGGTATGACACAAGGCGAACTCGTGTCTATTTGTGAATGTATTTCCTCGTTGTTTCCAGGGCGTGTTTCAAACCCTGCTGGTAATTCCTGCTGTAAATCAACAGTTTCAACAGCTTCAGTAGAATGCGAAACCACAGTAGTGGTTAATGCTGCTACGGAACGCCCGACTAATGCAGTCAGACGTGACATCTCCTCTTTCAGTTCTGAGATGTCTTTTTGGAGTTTACTAAGTTCTTCCCTGTCCGATACAGCCTGAGAGACATTGTTGGAACCCTCCATACCACCGCAACGGTCAATTGAATCAACGAACCCTACAACGTAATTCCACAAAGATGTAGTACAGGATGGCACAACAACTCCTCGGCTGGAACAGAGCTCAATTTATTTTCCAATGTAAAATACTCCACTGAATTACTTCAATAACAAACACAAGACAACTTTTAAACAACTTATAAAACTTGATGAGTTAAGCGCTTTCATCTGACAATATGCAGACTTCATCAGAACTACAATATTGGTTCAACAGGCTGCTTTTATACACACTTGTATCATTTTGGCGCCTTTGACTTATTTAAATTTTTAAAGTGATATCAACTTAAAAACATATTGTGCAAAACATGCATTATTAGCGTAATACATTGCGCTCCATGTAACTCAATGCTAAATACTACCCATATTCATAAAACCACATAATCAGTCTGGGTATATAAAATGTAAATAATTCACACATAAAAAATAATGAATAATAATTCACACGTGAAAAATAATAATAATACGCACATAAAACCATGGGTATGTACTACATCTTTGTGACTAAACAAACAACTCAGAGGACAAATAAAGTCTACCAAAGCCAAATTTGAGGTAAGTTTGGCCTCCCAGGCCAAGGGCTACCACAAAACATTCTTTAGCTATGTCCGCTACCTCAAAGGAAATACACAAATTGTGTGCAGAGCTAATTGTGAATGGAGCCACTTATACTGAGCCAGAAGATATAGCAAACCTCCTGGCTGACAAATTCAGCTCCAACTTTTCTCCTCTCTCCCCTCAACCTTCCCTCAGGAAATGTCATCAAATATAACTCCCCCTAATATCACTAGGGAACACGTCCTTAATGCTCTCTCTAGACCAAGTACACTGCATCAGTGAGCCGAGACTGCATCCCAGGATGCCTTCTAAATAGGATGAAACATGACCTATCAGGGCCTCTGGAATTACTATTTAACTGTAGCTTCCAAACAGGCTTCGTGCCTCATGAATGCGGAACAGTGGCAGTCATCCCTTTGCAGAAAGGTGGGTCATCTACAGACCCTAGAGATGACAGATCCAGAAGTCTCAATTGTCTGATATGTAAAGCCATGAAAAAAATTATCATGGAATTGATCAATAGGGATGTAGTACACCTCCAGACACTGTACCAAACCCAGTTTGGTTTCGTTAAGGGCAGATCATACCTAGTCAACTTGGTGGACTTCTTTGAGAAGGTCACCAAAACAGTGGATGAGGGCAAAATCGTTCACACTGCCTACTTTGATCTGGCCAAGGCATTTGACACAATACCCCACTCGGACATTGTTGAAAAACTCAAGAGGTTAGGTGCAAATCCATATGTCACATGGTGCATAGCCAACTGGCTCACAGACAGGACCCAGGAAGTTAGAATTGGGGAGTCCACCTCTATGAAAAGGCCAGTCACAAGTGGAGTCCTTCAGGGATCAGTCCTTGGACTATTCCTTTTTGGCATTTACTTCTCTGAAGTCAAGGCCAATGTCAGAGATCTCTGGCTGAGTACATTTGCAGATAATTGAAAGTTAGGAGCTGTCATTGAATCTTCCACTGTCACAAATGTTCTCCAGGAGGGGCTGACACAGACAAACAACTGGTGTTAGAGCCATGGACTAAAACTAAATACCAAGAAATCTATAATAGTATCCTTCGGGAAGTCATCCATCCCTGTTAACTATCATATTGACAACACACCCCTTAGAGTTGACCTAGTAGTCAGGGACTTAGGGACTCAGTTACTAATCTAGCCTTTGATCATCACGTGTGTACACTGGTGAGGAAATCATTCTGTGTTGCGCAAGTTATAAACAAAGGTATGACATCTAAGTCCAAGGAAGTCATTGTTCCACTGTATTTAGCATTTATGAGACATATCATTGAGTACAGTGCTCCCTTTGGTATGTACCTAACCATGCATATCCAACAATTTGAACGTCCACAGAGGTTCCTCACTAAAAAAATACAGGGCGTAAGTAATATGTCCTATGCAGACTGCCTCAAGGCCCTATCCCTGTATTCTGTCTCCTACAAGCTTTTAAGGGGAGATCTGTGCCTGGCATACAGGGCATTGTCATACCCCACTCTGATGGAACTCCTGCATATCCACAAAACAAACAGCATCAGAATTACCCATTTTAAAAACTTAAACCTTGCTTGTGATATAAATAGGACCTGCTGGAGAGAGAGATATGTATCCCAGAGACTACCCCATCTATGAAACAGGCTCCCCATCCATGTCAAGCAGAGTTCCTCCCTAACCCAATTCAAGTACAACTTGGACAATTGGATGGGAAACCGGAAATTCATCCCTGGTTTGGCACCTATGTCTCTAATGGACACAGGTAACCTGTAAATGGTTCTTCTCCCAGGCCCTTGCTTACAGTTATCAAGGGTATCAAAACTTGTCAGAGATTTGGGATGCATGGCTAGGATTAAAAAGGTCCTTGTGGTCATTAGCCTAGTAAACACCTATGAACCTATTATCTCTCTTTTTTTAGCATTTCTGTAAGACATGATATGAAGAAGAACCTTGGTATTTAGTGTTCCTCCTGACCCACATCATCCTTTTTTCCTTTAAGGCACAATATGAAGTATATCCCTGGTATCTAGTACTCCCCAACATTACAGGATTTTCTCGTTAATCAGTGGGAGTCTGATATCCTTCTGCACACACTCATACACATTGTTGCATCCACATATATACCCTCACCTTTTCACACACACGCACGCATGCACACACACACACACACACACACACACACACACACACACACACACACACACATCTACCTACCTACCTACTCTATTTATCCCCTAATTAACCCTCCTGTTGCTACCTCCCATGCAAATACACATTCATGCATGCAGGCCTCACATACTTGTGCACACACACTAAACGGTACCAATCAGCTAAACTCCAAGGCAGTTACCTCTACTGCGATGGGTGAACACAAGCTTTTGGCAGTGTTCATTAACATGAACAGCCATGTTACTTAACACAGACAAGCAATTCTCTGAATCACTCAGCTGCATAAATCTGTTGCCACAGGCAGTTCCAGGGAGAGCATATGGCTAATTAGCATATGGCTCTCCCCAAGATGGCTCATTAGAGTTTAGCATGGCTGCAGAGACAGCCCACTACAGTGCTCCATGTCTTCATGCAGAAGTTAAAGCACTGTGCTAGGGATCCCTCCTAATATGAAATGGTCTCAATAACTTTCCTGAATCAGACCCATTGTCCCTTTACAGTGAGTTACAAATTGGCAAGAAGTTTTAGCTGACACTTAAATCAAATATGCTTCACCTTCTAATTATATACAGCATTGTCTTCTACTTGAAGCAGAAGGCATTGCAATAGTCTGGTGCAACCCTGACTGTCACGCCAGCTGTACATAAAGCATGTTCCATCTCTCGACTTTTCTTTAAATTCTCTGAAATTATAATAAAGGAATTGCACAAAACTATTTCCAGCTTCATTTTTTTTATAGCTGCACTTCATACCTTCTGTAATACTGGTGATGCATAAAATAAATAGTAATAAAAAATGAACGAGCTAACGGATGACAAAAGGCTTTAATAAAATCACTAGTACTGGCTATAAGTATTAGTAAAGCCCACATATGGCACTATAATCCCGGATCTGTTAAAAAGTTGGCAGCACTTGAATCTTGATACCAGTTTCAATTATATCCAACTGTTGATAGATCATTTCAAACTGTTCGAAGCCTCCTTGATTGACTCAGTTATTGATGTTCAACGTATTTTGTTTGAGAAGTTTCCTGCCTCTGTCGTCAGTGCTCATTTAGAGGAAGTTATAGATAACATCACTGCCTTTGAGGCATGCTTCAGACAACAAGAAATACGAAAATTGAATAGAGACTTCCTATGAATGCAGATAACATAACTGATTTTGCCCCTATTCAAACTACAAATGTGACTGTACCAGTGATGAGTGCTGCTGCACTCTCTACAACCTCCGGTGCACTTGATATTAGCAATATGGTTGATCTGCGACCTAAGAGAAACAATGTATCTATTAGGCAGACACAGGTTTTTACAAAGTTATCTCTGCCCATTCCTGATGCTGGGAAGGTTGGAGAGAGATCGCTCCAACAGCAGAGGGCACAAACAGAAAAGGAATCAAAAAGAGACATTTCAAGCTCTGTCAATCAAAAAGATGTGGGGAAAACTAACAAAGGATTGATACATAACATTTCCAGGAAGATTTTGAACGAGCATGATATTTCTGTACTACAAAAAAGGTTATCCTTCATACCAACTAGTCCCTCTAATTTAGGGGAAGTTTTGGTGGATATTAGAATGTTCGCATGGAATGTGATGGTAAAATTAATGTATCCTGAGGATGGAGCTATAAGTACATTTAAAAGAACTAGCGTTTTTACTCAGAATTTAAATTCAACTCTAGATGTGTTTTGTAATGTATGTGAATGTGACCTTAATATGTTATTTAATACGATGAATAATAAGAACATTAAACATTTTCATAACTTGACTAAGGATGAATATCAAGCGTTAAAGAGACTGCTCTCAGATATAAACATTTGTATCAGGCCTGCTGATAAAGGAAGGGTCAATGTAATTATGGATGCCAGTTTTTATGATGAAATTATTTTGGCTTTACTAAATGATATGAATACATATGAACTTATCACCTTTACTATTATTTATGATTTCATTAATGATATACATTTGATGTTGAATGATTGTTTACTAAGTAAAATTATTACTACTGAGTTATGGAATATTTGTGTAGTTGAATCACCATTGATTTCATTATTCAATGCTTTGCCTAAAGCTCACAAGGATCCCATCAATCTTCCACTAAGACCTATAGTTTCTAGACAAGGATGGGTGACTGAAACTATATTTATGTTTGTCAAAAAACATTTAAGACCTATACTGAATAATTATGAGGGTAGTTCTGAATGATACCAAACAATTTCACAGTCATATACTGTATATGTAAGTGTGAGTTGAGAACATAAATATTTATTTGTGACTTTAGATGATAGACAGGTTGACAGATGAGATCATGATGTTTGTAGATGACATTGTGATCTGTAGTGAGAGTAGGGAACAGGTGGAGGAGACCCTGGAGAGGTGGAGATATGTTATGGAGAGAAGATGAATGAAGGTCAGCAGGACTAAGAAAGAATATATGTGTGTGAATGATAGGGAAAACAGAGGAATGGTGAGGATGCAGGGAGTAGAGGTGGCGAAGGTGAATGAGTTTAAGTACTTGGGATCAACAGTTCAGAGTAATGGTGAGTGTGGAAGAGAGGTGAAGAAGAGAGCACAGGCAGGATGGAGTGGGTGGAGAAGAGTCTCAGGAGTGATTTGTGACAGACGAGTACCAGTAAGAGTGAAAGGGAAGGTCTACAAGAGGGTAGTGAGACCAGCTATGTTATACGGGTTGGAGACAGTGGCATTGACAAAAAGGCAGGAGTCAGAGATTGACGTGGCAGAGTTGAAGATGTTAAGATTTGCACTGGGTGTGATGAGGATGGACAGGATTAGGAATAAGTATATTAGAGGGTCAGCCCAGGTTGGAAGGTTTGGAGACAAAGCCAGAGAGGCAAGATTACATTGGTTTGGACATGTGCTGAGGAGGGATGCAGAGTATATTGGGAAAAAGATGCTGAGGATGAAGCTGCCAGGTAACAGGAAAAGAGGAAGGCCTAAGATAAGGTTTATGGATGTGGTGAGAGAGGACATGCAGGCGGTTGGTGTGACAAGAGCAAGATGCAGAGGACAGGAAGAAATGGAAACAGTTGATCTGCTGTGGTGACCCTTGATGGGAGCAGCTGAAAGAAGAAGAAGAAGATATTTATTTACTGCAATCGCTAATGATTTAGATTTGGAATTAATAAAATATTTTTTACTGAAGGGTAGTACCTATAGTGTTGAGAGGATAGATTTATTATGCTTGTTCATTGAAACTATTCTACAGAATAATGTTGGTATGCATTTGAACAAATACTATCGTCAAAAAGTTGGTGTGGCCATGGGTACCCCCTGCACTAACAGTTATGCCAAAGCTGTTTTAACACAGTGGGAGTCCAAATATGTATTAACTCATAACAAATTTAATCCTTATATAAAATTTTATCATAGATTTGTAGATGATGTATTCATTCTTTGGCTAGGTGATAGAAATTAGCTAGAGAATTTGTTGAATATTTACATAATACTATGGATTTTTAAAAATTCTCCATAAATGTTTCTGAAACTGATATAGAATATTTAGATATTAGACTTGAGAGAGACAGCTTGAATAAGATTATTATTACTAGATTTAGGAAGAAATGTCAAAAAAATTGTAATTTACATCGTAATAGTCTATATCCACCCCATGTGTTTAAGAATATTATTAAAAAACATGTCGTGAGAATCTCACACTTCATCAATCAGAAAGATAGATTTTTGAGAGAAAGTAATGTCATGAAGGATGAAATGTTAGATTGAGGATATAACTGTAAAGAAATAGAATAATATTAGAGAGATTGATAATTTGAGAACAGGCAAACCAGCCCCTTATTTTTCAAGACAAAATGATTATGCACAAGCTAATGATGACAGTTCTGTTATGAAAGCACCTAAAGTTTGTTTATCTTATTCAAATAATATTGGAGCCGTGAGTGGGATTGTGAAGAACTGTCATATTTTAAGGTCAGATGAGCAAATTAATAGTGTGATAGGCTTGAATCCCTCCTTTTGTTTTAAGAACAAATGTTCATTGAAAAGATTAGTGTGTTATAATAAAAAGAAACATCACTTTACTATTCCAACAGGTACATTTCCCTGTAGAAGTTGTAATTTTTGTTATTTGATAAAGATAATATTTTTGTACATCCAATAACACAAAAAACATACACACTTAATTTAAGAACAACTTGTAAGTCGAAACACCTTGTTTATGTGGCGCAATGTCTGAGATGTAAAAAATTTTATATAGGTAAAATGGACCGTATGCTAATGGAAAGAATAAGAGAACATATGAGAGATATCAAACAATATAATCCCACTAATTATTTAGCTAAACACATTATAGAGACATCATTAGAACATAAATTTATGTTTAAAGCAATAGAAATAGTAGAAGAGAATGGCTGATTAGGTGATATTTGTAACATTATGGAAGATAAGGAATTATTTTGGATATTACAAGCAGACAAGGAAGGGGGTTTAAATGATAAAGTCTCTAAAACCCAGACTAAAATGCAGGAGACCGTGTCTGTGATGAATGTAATTAGATCATATGATTTTAGTGTTTTATGTTATTGGATTGAAAGTTTAAATTTTAATATATAAATAGTTGTTTGATTAAGTTATTGTTTGGTCTGGTGAAATAGAGTTACCTCTATGAAAGCGCTTACTGGTTTATTTTATGTGATATTATTAAAGCCTTTTGTCATCTGTTAGCACGTTCGTTTTTTAATTACTATATAAATCTCAGATATGCTAACAGCTCTTATTCCTTTGTGTATTCCTGCTGACATAGAAAATTTGTAGGCAAAGAATTATACAGGGAGAGGGTTGTGTAGGATTTCTGGGTCTTTTCTTTACATACGGTTTGTCAGATGCAGCACAGTTTTCCTGGCTGTTTCACACATATGGCCCAATAAACTCAATTTTTTAAAGAAAATTTTTATTTGAAAATATTTAAAATATGTACACAGAAAGAACGACATTCAACATCACATACTGTTATACAATGCTAAAAATACACAGAATCATCAAGGTAATCTTACACAATTAACACATTAAGAGTCTTGGTATTTCAATAACAGCATTGCAAGGCAATCCCAACCACTAAATGTCTTAGTATGATTTATAAATCATATCTTGATCACTTCTTTTTCAGTTTTACATAGCATTGCTGTTAAATTTAAAAATTCTTTGAATGTGGGAACTGAATTTCATTTTCAGTTTTTTTCTAATAACTTTTCTAGCTACTGCCAGGAGACTCTAAACACATTTTATTGTTTGTCTTTTAAAGATAAAGGAAGTCACTCAATCCACTACTATATATAAAGTTCAAGAATTTTGCATCAAAGTTATTATTGTTTATAATGAACTTATATAACTTGACAAGCTTCCTTTGTGGGTCGGTTTACATTCCATGATAGTATTCATATATTAATTTAATGGGGGTATAGTGTTTTGTTTCTTTTCACTCATATTATCAACAAATTAATTTAATTTCTTACTGATGGATAATATTAACTGGTTAACAGATTCATCCAATTTATAATCTTTCATTAAATATTCTGGTAACTTAGCTTTTCCTTTTTCAAAGCAATCAGACCATAACACTAATCCACTCCTTTTTAGTAAATTCATTTAACATTGTTCTGAGTTTCCTTAAATCTAGAGGTGTGTGCAGTGGGAAAGTGCAAACATTTCCATTTTGATATTAATGGAGTTTTAAAAACATATTTCTTAACTGTTTTAAGACTTGATTTCATATATACAGAGTCTAAACACTGAAATTAATTTCCATCTAAGGTAAATATTATTAGCCAGATGAAAAGATTATTACATATTTCTAATTTATCATATTTGATAAACTTATAAAAATTTACAGTAGAGTCGATTATCTGAAGTGCAAATTTTCTGAACCAGCCTTCCAAAGTTTTTGGGTAGGAAAAAATATCATAAAGTCTGAATATGTAAACATTATACATATTCGCTTGAGCATGTTTTTTGAGCTTGTGGCTAGCTCGTGTGTGAAATATATTCTCTGTTGTCCACTGGAATCACTGAATGGTTAAAAAGTATATTCCTGCATGCAGAAAAAAACAAGGTTTTAGAATTTTTTTTTATCTGGTTCAAATTATATGTCAGATTATCAGAACAGTTTGATTATCCGAATTACCCTGTGTCCCAATTAGTTTGGATAACTGACTCTCTACTGTAGTAAAATCTGCTCCTAAATGGTTTTTCATTGACTAGTATAAATTGAGTCAAGCCAGAGTATAATGGAGTTAAAATTTGCAGCAATACAATAAGATTCTACATCTGGGAAACTAATACAACCATATTCCCATAATCATATATGATTTTTATAAGCAATTCTCAGCTTTTTAGGATAACGTAAGAATGAAGTTAACATGTTTTCCATTTTCTTTAGTAGTTTTTTGTCAGGTATTAAAGCTATTGAATGCAATATATGCATAATCTTGGGTAATAAAATCAGTTTAATAAGTACTAAACTATCCTTGAAAGTAAAAAAAAAAATCATGCCATTTTTAATAAGAAGTAACACTTCTTCAATTATTTTTTTCAAAATTATTATTAATAATCTTACTCACATATTGATAGATTTTTATTCCTAAATATTTCAGTTCTTTTTCCTTCCCAGTTATATTTATATTTATCTTTTTACTTATTATTTAGTAATTAATTTAACACTAAAGTTTCAGTTTTATTATTAAATTCCAGCAGCAATACTTCTTGAAACTTTTCAATTTCCTCATATATTTCATCAATTGCATAATTAAAAACTCCTGTAGTTAGCAAAAGATCATCTGCAAAAAGCTGTATTTTCAATTAACAATCTTTGTTAGTTTGAAATCCATCAATTTTTTCATTGCTTCTTATACTCTTTAGTTAAGGGTTGGATAATTAATGCAAATAGTAGAGGGGACAAGGGACACCCTTGCTTTGTGCCTTTGTTTAGAGTGAATCCTTGAGAAATATAAGATCCAATTTTAACATATGCTTTGGAGTCTCTGTATAGGGTTTTTAATATTCCAATATATTGTTTTGGAAATGCAAATGCTTCTAAAGTTTTAAAACAAGTAGTTCTAATCTCTAGAATCAAAAACTGTCTCAATATCTAAGTCAATTAATGCAAATTTCTTGTTCATTTCATTTGTTAAAACATAAGATAGTTACTACCCTTTTTATATTATCATATGTTAATCTACTGACTGTAAACCCTGTTTGATCTTTATTAATTAATTTATCTACTATATCTCTTAATCTTGTAGTGAAGGTGGAAGTAAATATTTTATAGTCTACAATTAATAATGAAATAAGTCTATATGAAGAAAATAACTTATTATCCTATCCTTATTTAAGTGTAAGTGAGATTATAGAAAATTTCTATGAGGGAGGAATTATTTTGTCACTGTGAGTTATCTTGAAAATGTCACTCGGTAGTACTAAAATAGTAATGAAAGCATACTATGTAATTTCATTTGTAGATCATCTAACCCGGGAGCTTTACCATTTTTCCCTTTTTTAAAGCTTCTTTAACTTCTATTAGGGTAACAGACTTATTCAACAAAAACATTTGCTGGTCATTAAGTTTGTTAGTAACATTTTTCTTTAAATACTTATTGATTTTGCAGTCATCAGGACTATTATTTTTATCTTTATTAAGATCTTCACTGAATATTTTTTTAAAAAGTATTAAGCATTTCCTGCATGTCTGAAGTAAGCTTATTAGTGTGAGGATTTTAGATATTATTGATTTTTGCCTTTTTTCCTTAATATCGTAACTATTATCTAATCCATATAAATATTTTGAAGTCATTGCATAACTGTGCAGTTTTATTTTTTTCTAAACTATATTCACTTTATGCGTTAAAACTGTTAGATATTTTGTCATTAATTTTTAATGAATTCAGTATTATCTAATTTCTCTGTTTGTTGTCAAATCTCACTTTTTGTATTTCGTCTTGTATGTCTAACAACTCTTTATCCCACTCTTTCATTTTATTACTAGCCCATCTTCCCATTCTGTCTTTAATATGCATTATTAAGGAGTTACAAAAACATGGTAGAGCCAGCAAACAGTGGACCAAAATCCATTTATTGAGGGAAGAAGCAAAAAAATACCGGTTTCGGCCATTAGGCCTTCCTCAGTGTTTGTAACTGTTACAAAATCCGCAACATATATATATATATATATATATATATATATATATATATATATATATATAGATATAGAGTGGTCCAGCACCACTTGCAGTCCAAAAGCAGAACTGCATACATTTAAACATTCATTTTTATATATATTCATTTAAACCAGGGGAAAAAAGTGCACCTAATTTAATAATCCATTTCTTTTCCATTTTGTTTAATATTGCATGCCAACCAGATTTATTACCTGTATTCCGTTGTATAATGTCAATCACAGTAAATCTGAACTTGGCATTTGGGTGTTTAATTGTATGTTTGTACAGTGCATTTGTAGGTTTACAAGTCCTAATGTCACTAAGATGTTCCGAGATCCTAAATTTGACACAGCGGGAAGTTTGTCCTACATAAAACGCTGAACAATTGCATGAAGCCAAATAAATCACCCAGTCTGATTGACAATTTGCAAAGAATCTAATAGAAAAAACTTCACCAGTGTTCCTACTAGTAAATTCCTTTGTTTTACTCATATTATTGCAATGTGTACAGTGGCCACATGGGAAGCATCCCAATAGAGGGCCCCCTTGTAAAGTTATTTGTTTAGATAAGTTCTCATTCTTGTTGATATGTTTATAGTGGTTGAAAAAGGAACCCATGTTCCGACCCCATCTATATGAGAAGTGACATCTGTCATCCAATATTGCCCTAAGTTTATTATCTGCTAACAGTATATTCCAATGTCTCCGCACACAGTTGATGAGTGTCTGTATTTCTCCCATATGTAGTAACCAATCTAATTTGTGAGCTTGATTTCTGTTTATGCTCCTTGTATTGTAGTAGATTCTCCCTGTTTGTGCTAGTAGCATACCGTCTGCCTTGAAAGATATCACCTTTTTATATCCCTGGTTAAAAAACCTTGTGGATAAGTCTGACTCATAGGTGGTAAATGTGCTTTCCTCTGAACAAATCCTCCTCAGGCGAAGAAATTGTGATTTTGGAATGTTTCTGCAAATATGGGGGGGGGTGAAAGCTGGAGGCATGGAGTAAGGAGTTGTATTGGGGATATTTACGATAAATTTCTGTTGTTAATGTATGATCTACATTTCTTGTTACTAAGACATCTAAAAAGGTAATCTGATTAGTGTCATAAGTTATCGTAAGTTCAATACCCCATTTGTTTTCATTCAAATAAGTCACAAAGTCCTTAAGATATACGATGTCAGATGTCCATACCATCCAGCAATCATCCAAATATCTCCTCCATATATCAGTTTTATCAATGTAGATGTTGTGAGCTCTGTCATAAATAATTTGGTCTTCAATATAGGCCATAAAAAGGTCTGCATATATAGGAGCAAATGAGGCCCCTATGGCCGTGCCTTTGGTCTGTAAATAACATTCATTGCCATAGAATATCACATTTTTGGTTAACACATGTTCTGCCATGCACAGTAACAGTGTATTGAAACCTTGGGGGTGTAATTCTGACTTTGTTAACCAATATTCCAAAGCATCTAGGCCAGCCCAATGGGGGATGTTGGTATATAATGCAGAAACATCCAAAGTACACAAATACCACCCTTCCTCAAGCTGCATATCTTTTATTATCCAGAGGAATTCAGTCATATCTTGTATTCTTGCTCTAACACATTGGAGCAAGGGCTTGAGATGTAATGTGAGAAATTGAGATAATGGTTCAGTGATAGAGCCTCTGCCTGAGACTATCGGTCGACCAGGTGGATGGTTTGGGTCCTTATGGATCTTAGGGAGGAAGTAAATGTATTGGTTACAGGGATCTGTAACTGTAAGATGATGTTGAATATCTTGTGTTATAATGCCTTCCTCCCTAGCTAGTTGTAAGAATTTGTCTATTTTCTTTTTGAATCCTAGTGTAGGGTCAATCACCATATGTGTATAGTATCTACTATCTGATAATTGTCGCATCGCTTCAGAATTATATCCTGACCAGTCCTGTACTACAATGGCACGCCCCTTGTCTGCTGTTAGTATTACTAGTTTCATGTTGTTAGCCATTTCCACAATAGTGTCCATCTCCTTCCTGGACACATTATTCTGTTTGACGTGGGAATCCTTGAAATTGAAGTGTAAATCTTTGAGAGTGGAGTTATAGAACATGGATACAATCGGATGCATGGGTGGCATAAATGTTGATTTATGATATCTGAATCTGGCATCATTATCTAAATTGCCTTCTGTCTGAAAAAACAGTTTCAGGTTAAGTAATCTACAAAACTCAAAGATATCATTAGCAAATGAATCTTCAGAAATAAAGAAACCAGGAATAAAATTAAGTCCTTTATTAAGAATTTGAATTTGTGTTGTGGACAGTGTTGTAGATGAAATGTTTAACACAATATTTATTTCTGAACAATTAGTTTCAATAGGTCTACCATGCTTTCCACCCCTGTGTTTCCTCCCACCCCGTTTGTACCTTTGGCTAAAGGGCCCAAAGAGTTTCTCCTTTTAGAAGCTGGCGAGTCGGCAGAATGTTGTATACTGGACTCTAAAGTGGTGGAGGAATCCTCCCCTGATTCATCACTACTTGATTTATTCGATTTTTTCAGGATAGATCTGGGTCTCTTCTTTTTATAGACCTTCCTATGGGAAGGCTCAAACCTAACATGTTTGTTACTTGAAAAGGGGTGCCCCCCTTCATAATCACTTAAGTCACGGTGAAATTTATCCATTTTTTTTATCTTTCAGTGTCTGTTCAGAGCTGAGAAGGTCCTGTCCCAATTTCTGAAGGTTATTAGAATAGCCATCCTGACCTTCAAATTTACTGATATCATTACACATGTCAGTGATTTCTAATATTTGTTTGTCTGTGTCGTCTCATGATATGCCGCCAAAATTTAAACAAATTCCATTGCTGATTTGTGTTGAGCTTCTGCCCATTGTTCCAATAAAGTGGAATCTGCTTCGGAGACCAGTGGTTGTATGTTTACCCTCAGTCCCCTAGGTGATATATCTTTGGCCAAGTAGGCTTTGAAAAGTTTAGCATGCCACACGTTCTCCCTTAATGCCCTCATACTTTTATTCAGTTTATGAAAGGGAAGTTTCACAACTGTTAATTGTTGCAGAAGCTTCCTTATTAATATCTTGCCCCAAATTAGTAAGTCCAAATGCTGCTAAAGCATTCCTATCAGCTGAGAGGCCCCTCAGTAATTCTGTAAGATCCATAATAAAAATATCAATCCTGTTACAACATACAATAGGTCACGAATAGGTAATGGAATCTGGATTATCTAAACAGTACCAGGTCCCCACCAAAAATCTAATGAGAAAAAGTATCTTTAAGTGTGAAGACTACACAGGCCCCTGTTAGACTAATATATATATGAAACTTAACACATAAAATGTTTGAAGCATAGACCAACTGAATGTAAACAATGATAGCTACTATATTAAATGAGTCTATCGACCCCTATTCCAAGTGCTATGTTTACACCCTGGTCATAAATATCAAATATGAATCAAGGAACAATAACAGTCCCTGTATAAATATACAGTACTGAGTTCCAATAAAAATAAACATATATGTTTCCATTCAATGTTGTTTGATAATTTATTATGCCAAAAAACTGAGGGGACCTCACCTGAAGGTAAAGTATGAATGAATTTGGAAATACTAGAAAAAGGGAGAAAAAAGGGAGAAGAAATTATTGGGCCACTGTTATAACTAAGTTACCAATTATAAAACCTGCAATGACCAGGACAGGACCTTCACTTTCAAAAAAGGTTAAGATGCTAAATATCTCTAAGAATTTAGAGCCCTCAGGCCAGCAATGAAATTTCTTATATCCATTGTAAACTGCATCTATTATATGGGTAAACCTGAAAAAATTCTTTAGATATCCCGACCAGCAAGTTCCTGTTTCATTAGTACATCATAAATGAAATTATTAATTGCCAAGATAAAAATACAGTACTGTATTAAGATGCCTGTATATATTAATGTTGAAGCATAATATGCTTGTGTCCTGGACTCATATAGTGGGGGTACCTGATGAAACAAACATAGACTGAAGTTTTTAATGTTTGAAATAAATGTCTTCCTTATAATATCTGGTCCAGTAGTCCTAAGAGGTAAAGCTATATATTTTTTAAGACTGTTATGGACCAAAAGGTATCTGATCCAAATGATGCTGAATATTAAAGTTGCATTATCTGTTAACAAACTGCATTAAATCCTTCAATCTCATTCAACCATAATACATCACATCTGATGTACAACTATAGTATAACCACTGTAAGTCAAATATAACAATTCTGATGTGACATGAAACTTTGAAGAAAAACAAAACTTATATTAAAGCCCTTAGAACTTGCCTATGTAATGGAAGAGTCCAAAAGCCAAGAGTTATCACATTAAAACCGAGTGATGCTTTTGAGCCGTGCAGTAGCTGTACGTGCAGAGGTCTGACTGTACTTATCTTAGATTTACTCCTTTGCTGTTGGTCGGTGGAATTCTGTTATTTTCAGGATTATTGATCCAAGGAAGGATGGATTTTGGTTCAGTTGTGTCACCTTGCAGGACATAAACTTTTATTTCTTGCCCAGGGAAGTCTACTACGATTTGGGATACAACCAACGAGCGCACCTAAAATATTGACATTGCTACAGGTACTGTTTTCCATTTAAGGCTTGGGCCTTTTTTTCTGAATGTCTCAGACTTGGCATTTGATAAATGTTCATTTATGCAAACAAGTTTGATGGTGTTTATCTTGTGGCAAACTAGTCCTACAAATATATTTTTCCAGTGTTTAACAACAGTGTGAGCGATTGGGACTTTTTAACATGAATATACGGATGGGAAGATCTTGCTACTGAAAGCGGATGTTTTCTTGGATTATATACGCCCACTTTATTTTTGCTGGAACAATTGTATACTTTCATGGCCATATTAGCCTCATAAATATTTTTCCAATACTAGTTCAGTGCTTGACGGAAACTATTGGAACTTTTTCAACATAGGGACATAAATGGAATGTCGTGCTAATAAAACGGATGCTTTTATATAATATTCACTTGGTATGCTGAAGAATCTTGGACTATTAAGGCTAAACAAATGTAAAAACGTTTTCATCAGTGTTCGATGTGAATTATAGGGTCTGTATTAATGCTGGCATACAAACGGAAGGTCTCAACATTGTAAGCAGATGACATCTACTTTGGTTTACTGAAATAATTTTGGACCTTCAGATTTATATGGTTTTGGGTAAAAATATTACATATATGTGAGAATGATGTTTTTTCACTTAATCTTCAACTTTTTCTGAAGGTTCTATGTAACATCAGAGTTAGAATGTTTGATATTTGATTTATGGTAACCATTCCAAACTGTTTGAACGTGGGCACCTAAACGATAGATACTGGTGGGGATGTTTCTTGGTTTTATGACACCCACTCGGTTTTAATGTGATAACTCTTGGCTTTTGGACTCTTCCATTACATAGGTAAGTTCTAAGGGCTTTAATATAAGTTTTGTTTTTCTTGAAAGTTTCATGTCACATCAGAATTGTTATATTTGACTTACAGTGGTTATACTATAGTTGTACATCAGATGTGATGTATTATGGTTGAATGAGATTGAAGGATTTAATGCAGTTTGTTAACAGATAATGCAACTTTAATATTCAGCATCATTTGGATCAGATACCTTTTGGTCCATAACAGTCTTAAAAAATATATAGCTTTACCTCTTAGGACTACTGGACCAGATATTATAAGGAAGACATTTATTTCAAACATTAAAAACTTCAGTCTATGTTTGTTTCATCAGGTACCCCCACTATATGAGTCCTGGACACAAGCATATTATGCTTCAACATTAATATATACAGACATCTTAATACAGTACTATATTTTTATCTTGGCAGTTAATAATTTCATTTATGATGTACTAATGAAACGGGAACTTGCTGGTCGGGATATCTAAAAAATTTTTTCAGGTTTACCCATATAATAGATGCAGTTTACAAAGGATATAAGAAATTTCATTGCTGGCCTGAGGGCCCTAAATTCTTAGAGATATTTAGCATCTTAACCTTTTTTGAAAGTGAAGGTCCTGTCCTGGTCATTGCAGGTTTTATAATTGATAACTTAGTTATAACAGTGGCCCAATAACTTTTCTCCCTTTTTCTAGTATTTCCAAATTCATTCATACTTTACCTTCAGGTGAGGTCCCCTCAGTTTTTTGGCATAATAAATTATCAAACAACATTGAATGGTCACATATATGTTTATTTTTATTGGAACTCAGTACTGTATATTTATACAGGGACTGTTATTGTTCCTTGATTCATATTTGATATTTATGACCAGGGTGTAAACATAGCACTTGGAATAGGGGTCGATAGACTCATTTAATATAGTAGCTATCATTGTTTACATCCAGTTGGTCTATGCTTCAAACATTTTATGTGTCAAGTTTCGTATATATATTAGTCTAACAGGGACCTGTGTAGTCCTCACACTTAAAGATACTTTTTCTCATTAGATTTTTGGTGGGGACCTGGTACTGTTTAGATAATCCAGATTCCATTATCTATTCGTGACCTATTGTATGTTGTAACAGGATTGATATTTTTATTGTGGATCTTACAGAATTACTGAGGGGCCTCTCAGCTGATAGGAATGATTTAGCAACATTTGGACTTACTAATTTGGGGCAAGATATTAATAAGGAAGCTTCTGCAACAATTAACAGTTGTGAAACTTCCTTTCATAAACTGAATAAAAGTATGAGGGCATTAAGGGAGAACGTGTGGCATGCTAAACTTTTCAAAGCCTACTTGGCCAAAGATATATCACCTAGGGGACTGAGGGTAAAGATACAACCGCTGGTCTCCGAAGCAGATTCCATTTTATTGGAACAATGGGCAGAAACTCAACACAAATCAGCAATGGAATTTGTTAAAATTTTGGCGGCATATCATGAGAGGACCATAGACAGACAAATATTAGAAATTACTGACATGTGTAATGATATCAGTAAATTTGAAGGTCAGGAGGGCTATTCTAATAACCTTCAGAAATTGGGACAGGACCTTCTCAGCTCTGAACAGACACTGAAAGATAAAAAAATGGGTACATTTCACCGTGACTTAAGTGATTATGAAGGGGGCACCCCTTTTCAAGTAACAAACATGTTAGGTTTGAGCCTTCCCATAGGAAGGTCAATAAAAAGAAGAGACCCAGATCTATCCTGAAAAAATCGAATAATTCAAGTTGTGATGAATCAGGGGATGATTCCTCCACCACTTTAGAGTCCAGTATACAACATTCTGCTGACTCGCCAGCTTCTAAAAGGAGAAACTCTTTGGGCCCTTTAGCCAAAGGTACAAACAGGGTGGGAGGAAACACAGGGGTAGAAAGCATGGTAGACCTATTGAAACTAATTGTTCAGAAATAATGTGTTAAACATTTCATCTACAACACTGTCCACAACACAAATTCAAATTCTTAATAAAGGACTTAATTTTATTCCTGGTTTCTTTATTTCTGAAGATTCATTTGCTAATGATATCTTTGAGTTTTGCAGATTACTTAACCTGAAACTGTTTTTTCAGACAGAAGGCAATTTAGATAATGATGCCAGATTCAGATATCATAAATCAACATTTATGCCACCCATGCATCCGATTGTATCCATGTTCTATAACTCCACCCTCAAAGATTTACACTTCAATTTCAAGGATTTCCACGTCAAACAGAATAATGTGTCCAGGAAGGAGATGGACACTATTGTGGAAATGGCTAACAACAAGAAACTAGTAATACTAACAGCAGACAAGGGGCGTGCCATTGTAGTACAGGACTGGTCAGGATATAATTCTGAAGCGATGCGACAATTATCAGATAGTAGATACTATACACATATGGTGATTGACCCTACACTAGGATTCAAAAAGAAAATAGACAAATTCTTACAACTAGCTAGGGAGGAAGGCATTATAACACAAGATATTCAACATCATCTTACAGTTACAGATCCCTGTAACCAATACATTTACTTCCTCCCTAAGATCCATAAGGACCCAAACCATCCACCTGGTCGATCGATAGTCTCAGGCAGAGGCTCTATCACTGAACTATTATCTCAATTTCTCACATTACATCTCAAGCACTTGCTCCAATGTGTTAGAGCAAGAATACAAGATATGACTGAATTCCTCTGGATAATAAAAGATATGCAGCTTGAGGAAGGGTGGTATTTGTGTACTTTGGATGTTTCTGCATTATATACCAGCATCCCCCATTGGGCTGGCCTAGATGCTTTGGAATATTGGTTAACAAAGTTAGAATTATACCCACCAGGTTTCAATACACTGTTACTATGCATGGCAGTACATGTGTTAACCAAAAATGTGATATTCTATGGCAATTAATGTTATTTACAGACCAAAGGCACGGCCATGGGGGCCTCATTTGCTCCTATATATGCAGACCTTTTTATGGCCTACATTGAAGACCAAAGTATTTATGACATTTACATTGATGAAATTGATATATGGAGGAAATATTTGGATGTTTACTGGATGGTATGGAGATCTGACATCGTATATCTTAAGGAGTTTGTGACTTATTTGAATGAAAACAAATGGGGTATTGAATTTACGATAACTTATGACGCTAATCAGATTACCTTTTTAGATGTCTTAGTAACAAGAAATGTAGATCATACATTAACAACAGAAATTTATCGTAAATATCCCCAATACAACTCCTTACTCCATGCCTCCAGCTTTCATCCCCCCATATTTGCAGAAACATTCCAAAATCACAATTTCTTAGCCTGAGGAGGATTTGTTCAGAGGAAAGCGCATTTACCACCTATGAGTCAGATTTATCCACAAGGTTTTTTAACCAGGGATATAAAAAAGGTGATATCGTTCAAGGCAGACGGTATGCTACTAACACAAACAGGGAGAATCTACTACAATACAAGGAGCATAAACAGAAATCAAACTCACAAATTAGATTGGTTACTATATATGGGAGAAATACAGACACTCTTATCAACTGTGTGCAGAGACATTGGAATATATTGTTAGCAGATAAATAAACTTAGGGCAATATTGGATGACAGATGTCACTTCTCATATAGACGGGGTCGGAACATGGGTTCCTTTTTCAACCACTATAAACATATCAACAAGAATGAGAACTTATCTAAACAAATAACCTTACAAGGGGGCCCTCTTTTGGGATGCTTCCCATGTGGCCATTGTACATGTGCACATTGCAATAATATGAGTAAAACAAAGGGATTTACTAGTAGGAACACTGGTGAAGTTGTTTCTATTAGATTCTTTGCAAATTGTCAATCCGACTGGGTGATTTATTTGGCATCATGCAATTGTTCAGCGTTTTATGTAGGAGAAACTTCCTTCTGTGTCAAATTTAGGATCTCGGAACATCTTAGTGACAGGACTTGTAAACCTACGAATGCACTGTACAAACATACAATTAAACACCCAAATGCCAAGTTCAGATTTACTGTTCTTGACATTATACAACGGACTACAGGTAATAAATCTGGTTGGCATGCAATATTAAACAAAATGGAAAAGAAATGGATTATTAAATTAGGTGCACGTTTCCCCCTGGTTTAAATAAATATATATAAAAATGAATGTTTAAATGTATGCAATTCTGCTTTTGGACTGCAGATGGCGTTGGACCACTACCTATATATATATATATATATATATATATATATATATATATATATATATATATATATATGTTGTGGATTTTGTAACAGTTACAAACACTGAGGAAGGCCTAACGTCCGAAACCGGTATGTTTTTTTCCTTCTTCCCTCAATAAACAGATTTTGGTCCACTGTTTGCTGGCTCTACCATGTTTTTGTAATTCTTTGATGCTTTTGAGCCATGCAGTAGCTGTACGTGCAGAGGTCTGACTGTACTTATTATTAAGGAGTCCCACATGATGACTTTATTAATGTGATCATTAAAAGATAAAAAAAGTCTTAATTTGTTCCTTAAGATAACTTTTAAATTCTTTTAATTTCATCCCATATATTTACTCAACTCTCTTTTTATACCAAAACATGTAACTTATTCTACTTTTTTAACATTCTCCTTTTTGTTTATAGTACTTTTTTTTAAAGAAATTGAATTAATTTTTTTTAACTCCCAAAAATTTTTTTTAAATTTTTTTAAAGATTTTATTGCATTTTTCAATATTTTTAATTTTCCCTTATAAAAAGGAATGTTGGAAACCCCTTAAAAATGAAAAATAAAATAAAAAAGAATTCTAAAATCTAAATTCCAATTTGAAAACCTTCTTTACAGAAAACAAGGAATAAAAAAATTAAAAACTTAAATGTTTATATTATAAACACAATACAGAAAAACCAAAATATTTTTAAATTTTTTTAACAAACTTAAAAACCTATCTTTTGTTTCACCCCCCTGATTAAAAAAAATTTTTTTGCCAAAAAAAAAAAAAAAATTTATTAATAAATATTTTTATTTTTTAAAAAAATTTTTAGTTTTATTTTCTTTACTTCTATACTAACTGAAAAATCTCTCAAAAATTTAAAATTTAAAAAATTGAATTTTACTTTTTTTTGTAATAGTAAAAAAAAAACCTAATTTTTTTCAAATTATAATTTTTTCATTTTTAAAATTTTCTACACAAAGGACTAAAGATAATTTTTTTTGAAAAAAGCAAAAAATTTATAAGAATTTTTTAAAATTTTTTAAAAATAAAAGGGAAAATAATTTTTCTTTTTAAATATTTTTAATGTTTTTTTATTTTTTTTAAATTTTTTTAGATCTGGAAAATTTCCAAGGGAAAAAAAAATTTAAAAGGTAAATTCTTTATCTCCAAAATTTTAATTTAAAAAGATAAATTTTTAAAATTTTAAATCCCTTTTTTTTAAAATAATTATAAAAATTTTAAGTTACAAATCAAAAGTTTCCTTTTAACATACCCCCAAAACTTTTTTAATTTTTTCAAGTTAAACAAAAATTTTTAAAATAAAAAAAACAATTTTCTTAACATTTTTAAAAAAAAACAAAAATTACAAAATTTTTGTTTCATTAATCAAAAAAATTTTTGTAAACGATTCAAAAAAAATTCCCAAAACACAAAATTAAAAAATTATTAATTTTTTTTAAAAAATAAATTTAATAAATTTTGAAAAAAAAAAAATTTTCAGTCAAAATGAAAACCTTTTCATTAATCACTTTAAAAAATCAAAAAAAATAAAAATTTTTATAAAATTATATAAATTTTGATTAAATTTCAAATTATTTTAAATTATTATAATACATTTTCTTATAAGAATTGTATTTAAAATATATGTTTTTCTTTTACTAAAAATAACTTTAACTTTTAAAAAATTTTTTTTTAACTCAGGAAAGTTAATTTTAAAAAAAGTGTTTTATTAAAATTTTTAACAATGTTAAAAAATTTTTTAAATTTTTTTTAAAAATCCTTTTTTTTAAACAAATTCATTTGTGATTATAATCAAAAAATCCTTTTATTTCTAATCAAAAAATTTGACTATATTTAAAAAAAATTTTTTAAAATTTTGGTTAAACATTTAATCTGTTTATCTAAAAAGTTCTTTTCCAATAGAAAAATTCAGGCATGAAATTAAAAACAGGGGTTTTTTAATCATTATTTTTTAAAATTTCAAATAAGAAAATTTAAATTATTTTTTTTTTCATAAAATAAGATTTAAAACAACCCAAGGGGAAAATTAAACTAAAAAAAATTTTTTTTAAAATATTTTTCCCCAAATTTAAAAATTAAAAATTCACCTTTTTTTTACTTTTTTTTCTTAAAACTTTTAATAAATAGGGAAAGTTTAAATATTTTCTTACAAAAAAAAAACTTGAAAAAAAAAGGTTTTCCTTCCTGTTTTTGCATTAATGAAAATTTGAAAACTTTTTTCCCTTTTTAACAAAAGCAAAATCATTTAAAAGGAAATTTTTTTTAAATTTAAAAAGTTTTTCCAAACGTTCTTTTTTCCATTTTTTTATTCCTTAAAAAAAAAAAAAGGTCTTTTTTTTCTAATGCTTTCATTTTCCCTTCAAAAAAAAAGGGTAAAAAGAAAATGTTTTCAACAAAAAAAAAAATCACTTAATAAAAACCTACATTTTTTTTTCATTTTCCCTAAAAAATAAAAAGTGAAAACAAAAAACAAAATTAAATTTTTTCAAAATATTTTGTCTTTTTTAAAAACCCAAAAAAAGAAAATAAATTTTTAAAAATGGAAAACACTTTTTTTGAAATTAAATATAATTCACGGGGCTTCGGATCTAAGGAGTTCCCATACCTTACCGGAACAAAAGTCCGTAAGGTCACTAAAACCCTTTTAAGGATGGGGGGAAAAAAATCACCCACTTCACCCTAGATGCAAATGAGGCATTAGCATCCAAACCAAAAGCGGTAAAGCTTTTTAGCTCAGAAATGTTATTGAAACTGAGTTTTTTTAAAAATGGGCCATTCAGCTCCAAATAAAGGGTGCAAGAAGGGCGCATCCAAGGCCAAATTGTGGCCAGGCAAAACCATGCAAAAATTTTTTTTTTGGGCAACGAGGAAACCCAGCCCAGCCCGAAAGGGCTGCGAAAACATAAAAGAAGGTTTTTAAAACCCACAAATGGGGTTTTTATGCAATCATGGAATGTCAATGGAGGGACCAGAAAAAAAAAAATCCACCGTGTAGTGGTTGCAAGGGGGCGGGTTAAAATTTAACAAGTTAAAACACAAATGATTTTAGGATACTGAATTTCCCATGACAAGCAAAAAAACTGGAGTGAAAGGTTCAAAGGGGGGAACGAGTAGGAGATGGTACTAAGGGGGAATGAGAAAGAAATTAGGATAGTTCATGAAAATTTAGAAAGAGACATCAAGGAAGAGTTCCAAAGAAACAGAGAAAGTAAGAAATAAGGGAATGTTGAAAAAGTTTTTGGGGCAGGCGCGGGGGCCATCAAAAGGGGTGTGCGGGAAGCATGGAAGGGCAAGAAGGGGGAGGTTTTAATGTTTAACAGTTTCGGGGGCCGGCGTTTTAACCTAAGCAGTTTGCGGGATTTGCGCGTGTAAGCCACTGTGAGCTGTTTTGGGGTTTCATGGCTCCCCTAAAACGAAAAAAAAAACAACGTGTATAGGAATTTTGCGGAAACTGTGGGCTGCGGTTTGTGCAGGCTTACCAGGCAGAAACAGCCAGCCCAGCACTTAAAACTCTGCAAACAGCAGTGCAGAATGTTTCTCTCAAGAGACACTGCAAGACAGGAGTTAAGCAGAAGTGAAAACTGAAAAGCTGAACTCAGAGCAGAAATGTTAGGGGCTGCCATAGCTGTCATAATGAGACATAGGCGACTTGCTGAGGGTGGTGACAATGCAGATGGTGCCAGACAACCCCAAGGAGGGAGAAGAGTGTACAGGCCCAGGGTCACCTACCACGGGTTACATGAGCTGGAGATAGGGGCGCTATAGAGTGGACAGAGACCTCCTGCAGAAAATAGTGGAGCTGTGCAGGCCACCCCACACACAGAACCAACAGGGGGGAACCTACCCCAGTGAAAACCAAGGTATGGGGGCCTAAGAATACTAGCAACAGGTACCTTCCAGAGACCAACTGGATATGATGGGGATATCACAGGCATCAGCTTCCAGGGTACTGCACCAGTTCCTGGATGCCATGTCAGCACATGTCGGTGATCATGTATTTTCCCCCAATGCCCGTGAGGTATTGGCCAGCAAACGCTCTTCCAGCAAATAGCGGAATACCCTGAGGTAGTGGGTGAAATAGACTGCAGACATGCATCAAAGCACCAGGGAGCGGGTAGGGCCTACATAAACCGAAGGGCTTCCTCCATCAACTGCCAGGTCGTGGGGATGCCCAGGGCATAATAATGAATGTGGGGCTGGCCCTGGGAGCTACCGATTCCCACATCTGGCATTTGCCCAGCTGTACCAGACATTTGCCAATGGGGACACCCCACGGACACCTAGTGGGGATGCAGGTTATGCACGGGAGCCGTGGCTGATGACACCCATCAAAAACACACACACCTGAACAGGAACCCCATAATGAGGCACACGCCACAATGTAATAGAGCGTGTTTTGGGCTGCTCAAGTCACGGTTCCGGTGTCTGGACACATCTGGTGGAGCCTTGCAGTACACACCAACACATGTACCCAAATTGTCATGGTATGTGCTATGCTACATAATATGATCTGCAAAACAGCTGCAGCAGGACCAGCATAGGGCTGGGCCAAACACCCCCCACCATGCCAAGGCCACACAAAAGGGTGACTGGAGGAGGAACAACCTGAGCCTGCCCCAGTAGGCAAAAGGGGGCGTGCCCGGTATGCCCTGGCCTTGGCAAAGAGGCAACATAGCACATTTGGCTCAGTAGGAACCTGGGAATGATACCCTCTGACTCCCCATATAGTAACAGGGATGCCTAAGACACAACCTGCTCACAAACATGTACGGGGAAGTGTAATAGGGCATCCGACAGGGGCCCCTGCAGCACCACCTGAGGCATGAATGTTTGTGTTAAGTAATGTAACCCCTGAAATATGCACACCTGAGGACCCGACTAACATCCTACCCTCACAAGAATGCCAAAAATACAACAGAATGAAGTGCAAAAATTTGGGGCAGTTAGTAAAAGGGGGACCCAATGTCCGTCTGGGATGACATGCTGAGCATGACATGATGCACCACCTGCTAGGACTGGCTGCACCTATCAGTGCGGGGATGGATACTGGCAAAGGCTGTTGTCACCACGGGGCCCTGAATAGGTAAGGCTCAAAACAAAAACCCCACTCCATGGGCCCAAAATAAGAATAAGATGGGGGATAAGTTAAACAGCAAGATGCATGCAGTCAAAACCCCACCCAGTATGGAGAATGTTGATAACTGTGCTGTAACAAAAAACGGGCAAGGCTCACAACAGCACCCTAACACTACCAGGTTACCCCCATACTGTGCACACCTCAAACTTGGAACAAGCTACAAAAGGAGGGTGACTAGCAAGAATTGTCAAGGATAACCACACCCCATGTTGGTACCACAAAAAAGCAGCATGGACTACCATGTCAAGTAACAGTGGCTAAAACTGCCCCATTTAAAGCCCACAGACTACTGGCCCAACACCAGGAACTGCACCCCATGCTGGAATACATGAATTTTAAAGTCCTCCAAACCACATTATTTTGGGGTACTGAAAATACCCAGACATAGACTGGGAGCATTATACCAGCTGCAACAGTGTAGGACAAAATTTAAGAATCCAAAACCAAAAGGCCCAGGAACAACGTACCACCCCACAAGGGGGGAAGCATACTGGTGTGATAATCAGCAACATGGGTCTGGATGTCAAGATGAGAAGTGTATTGCCACTGGTAAAACCAGACCATATAGTAATCACACTGGATATACAAATCCTGACCACAGTCCCTCCAAAAACCACAGTGGAAAACATGTGCTAAGCATATTTGCACCCTCCAAACTGATGTGGAATCCAAAAGGTCCTGCAGGTGCAAAATAGGGGCCACCCAGAACCTGTAAACAGCCATTCCATGAACAGCCAGGAATGCTTGGAATGCATCCCAAAAAAAACAAGAAAATCAAATCTGGCGGTGGACACCAGCCAAACCAAAATGCAAGAGAATGAGGAAGCTATACATGATAGAGCAAACATAACAATAAAGTAATACTGATCAGTAGTAGGCAATAAATCTGTCCACAAAAATTAAAGGCCAGCCACAACAAGTGGAATCTGTGAATCCTGAGGCAATGTTACACCTGCCCCAAGTACACAGACAACCCCAACTCCACCCAAGAAATACAAATATATGTGAGAGATGCAACCATCCATCCAAACGGAGGCGAGCTCCCCAACTCAGTACCCCAAAACAAGTCAGAGGAGAAGGTAACCACACCCCCACAAACACATCCCACATAGACCTATCACAACTGCAAACCAAACACATAAACACAGAAAACATTCCCAGGCAGAATTAAAAACACACACACCAACAGAGGCCTCTAAAGCAGACACCCAATAAACACCTCCAAACATAGCAATGCAACACATAGACACAAATTGTCCCAAACAGTCACAGGCCAGAAGGAGAAACAACATGCCATACAGTTAAAAGGTGCCCCATAGTCAGACACACTGCTGCCCCACCAGACTGAACAAGGAAAGGGTACAGTAAGCTGTTAGGTCCACAAATGCCACAAAAAATATGGGTCACCCAAAGCAATAGAAATATGATGCAGTCATAGTCCATGCTGGTGTGAATGACCTGAGATGTCCCCCCAGACTACATGAAAAGAACAGATGACCTTCTTTAAGTCCAGGCTGTAACACATTTTGCAGCATCCCACCAAGAATAATGCCACAGTAAAAAAATGATCAGTCATAAAAGTCCCCTTACTGGTGTCATTCCAAGGGGACCCAATGTCTGTCTGCGGGGATGTCATGCTGACAAGCCATGCAGCTGTTGGAGGGCCCTGCACCCCCCGGGCCTGAATTTTGGATAAGGCCTTGCCCCCCCATAACCCTTTTTTGTAGGAAAGGGCTAAAAAGACTACCCCCCCCTAAAAACAAAGTGGAAGAAACATAAGGGAAATGCTGACCAATGCCAGATGTAAACCCCAATATGCATGCCCCAGGCCATCCCCCGAATGGGGAAACATGTCTGTGCAGTGACAGAAACCTGCTGCAAGTCCTGACAGCACACCCGCACTACCAGGTTATACCACTACCCTGGCATGGCCCCAAAACCTGGAACAAAAAAAAAAGGAGGGAGTAACCATACAGCACAGACACCCATACCCAGGTAACTGACAATGCACAAGGCAGTGGAGTTCACCCATGTGCAACTAACTGTAGGCAAAACCCGCAGTCTTTGCATGCCCGACCCACTCTCACACACAAAACCCCCCTTGAAGACACTACAAGAATGTCCCACCAAATACCAAACAAGGTACCCCCACATAGGTGGTAAAACCCTTATGTAAAGGAGTAACCAGGGACCTAGGGAAAAAGTGACAGTAACCTGTTATGTGACACCCCCAATTTCCAATGTGGCTAGGGAAAACTGCCCTGTGACATTATCAGGGGAAAGGGGTCACATCTACAACAGAGGTCACTGTGCCCTTCTGTTTATCAACCCATAATCAGTACAATGCCTCAAAGGGATGTACCTTACCTGACACCTGCAGCAGTTAGAAAACCCAAAATACCTCACCAAGAGGATAAAGGTCAAAAATATGTCATATGCTGCCTGGCTGTAGACACCCCAGGGCTCACAGACTGCCCACACAGAGGGATTGATGCCTGTTGTAGGAGGCCATCCCCCCAGGAGTAATGGACATGCTCCACCCCAGAAAAACCCAACCATTGAGCTGGAGAGTGAGAGATGTCAACCTCAACAAATAATGAAATAGGATGTGCTTTGGGGCAGATACAAAACCAGAGGCTCCCACACCCTGGACCAGAACCCACCCCATGTTAGGCAGAGCCCCTCACTGACACTGTTCAACAGGAATCTTGCCAAGTGGATGGATGATTTTGAGTTACAGGGGGTTTTACTGTGTCATGTCCAGACAGAGGCACAGCAAAGCAAACATAATGGCCATAATATCCCCAACAAGGGGTTCAAAGCCACACACTCTCAGGCTAACAAATGCCCAGGGGGGATAGCCTAGTATGAACCAAACCTTAAAATACAAATTGTACAGGACACTAAGGATAATGGCTTACACAACTGATGGAACCATGTTGGGAATTTACAGATATGCCCCGAATCACACTATCCCCAAACACACACACATATTGAACATCCCCGGTGCAGTGCAAACCCCCCCCAATGCAGAATATCTATCCCAGCAGACTGTGGCCCCACAGCAGATGCTGAGGTAACAGCAACTCAAAGCAAAAACACAGCAGCAATGGGAGATGGGTCCTGGGCTTAGTGCAACATGGACTAAATGAATGGAATGCCAAACACTACTGCTCAATGTCAGTTACCACAGAATATGTACCCAAAGAGCAGTGTAAAAAACAGTGGTCCTTCTCAACAAAGGTGTTGCCTGAATGGATACTGAACAGTACTACCCCAGAATCCTGAGAATAGATTGCACAGCTATGGGAAAAGGGTCAGCATGTACCCCAGACATAAGATTTGGGGAAAACAGGACCCAACCCCGTGTGGCCTCAAGTGCAGATCCTGCCCCCAACCATGTTTTATCAATTGAAACAGTCATTAAGGTCATTTTGGGGGGCAATGTGCCCCCACAGTGTATCTGGACCTTGCAAAGGATACAATACCCTACATGTTCAGTATGTGGCCCCCAGTTTAAAAATAAACCCCATGTCAGTAGAGGGGGTTTCAAACCAGACCAAGGACAGAACAGACATGGTCAGCATGCTTGCCCTGTCAGACTACAAAACCCGATATAACTGGCATCCCACAAGGCGTTTATTCCCCCGTTTATATATGTATAGGTACAGGCAAAAAGGAAGGACTGTGTCCCCAAAATGTTTGGAGGACTACAAACCCCCCAAAATATGATCCCCAAACACACAGCATCCCACAAAGGGCCCCATAGAAAAAGACAACTGGTGCCATAGCCATGTCAGCAAGCTAATGCAGAAAATGTATAGTCAAGTGGATATACAGTAAGTGCCCACCAATTTCCACATAGGTGTTAACCCATTATGTAGTTAACATGTAATGGGGACCTGGGGGGACAGGGAGATAGATATCCCATTGGACAAACATGTGCTGTAGTGTTTACAGAAACATACCATATACCCACCTAATCATGAAGGCTGTCAGATCTAATAAGGGGGGGTTTTTGGGAGTTCCTGCATCAGGGTTCAATTGACTACAAAAGCCCCCGTGGGATGTACCTCAGCAGACACCTCCATCAACTGTAAAATCCCCAACAGTACCCATCAGGAGATAAAAAGCCTAAAAGATGCCATGTGTTGCCTGTGTTTTGGGATCAATAAACATGCTGCACATGTACAATCTGAATGGCAGTGAGCTATGCACAAAAACCTGAACCCCAGCCCCTTAATAGGACAAGCTGTTGTGATCCATAACACAGAAGCCCCCCCAATGAGTGCCCCCAGCAATACCCATAGAGTCACTTTTCAATCTTCCTCAATAGGAATCCTGTGGGGATGGGGGATGGTGGTTTTCCCGGGTATCACTGTCATGTCACAGGTAGACAGAGGCCGATACTAACCATGACATATGTCATCAAAATATAAAAGTGTGTTGAAGGACAAAACACCTCCAACCCCTTAGACATGGCTAGGGGACATGCTAGTGTTTGCAATGTCATATGTTTGGGAAAACCTCAATGTTGGCAAGTGGGGTGTGTTCATATCTGAACAAATGCAACATGGTCAGATGTAAAAACTGGCCCCCAACCAGGCTGTTGTGCCCACTATCAAATTGCAGTGATAAAAAAGCCCAGGATCTGTCCCCCACAGTCAAAGTACTACCAGTACCCAGTACTACAGTGTTGGTCAGTGTGGGATGTTGACAACTGTTGCAAAATATCCCATGCAAACACTGCAGGCACAGTATAATCCTTTTTGCACAAAAAGGTTGTACAAATAAAAACATGACACACAACCCCCAACCCTAACTGATATTTGGGACACAATCCACAAATTGGGGGGCTGCAGAGTCCAACATATGGAATAACCACTGGGCATGCTCCCACTTTGACAACATGCCATGGGAATGAACTGGGCATGCTCACAATTGCCAAATCTTGGGTTTTGCAGGGCACACAATTTGGGATTGTTTGTGTTATGCCAAACCCAAACCCCTTACAGCAGCTGCCCAGTACACAGTTTAAAAGCCAGAGACAACTGTATAGTGGACCCTCCCATATGCAAACATTTCCCAGATGCAAAAATTGTTCTAAAAGGGGTGCTTGGCAATAAAGAATGCCAAGTTCCAATCAAACAATGGAGAATGTGAAACAAGTGTGTGTGTTTTAGGGTTAGATTGAAATGCTTGGTGGTGCACCCACAGGAGACATTCCCTTTCAAACACGAGATGTCGCACCCTTTTAAGTTGCAGGGAAGAAAAACTTCCCCGAAGCAAAAAGCGTCCAATACCGTTCCCCTGCAAACATAGATAGGGGGTTTTAATCCTGCAATTGGCATTGTTTTTTGGCTGAGGGGGAGTTGTGTAGGCAATGTCCCTTTGGCAACCGGTGGACGTACAGGATGCATTCCCCTCTACACACTGTTCACAAAGGGCCCTGGCTCTGGCACAATTGTCTGTTGCATATCCCAAACTTGTGGACTGGGGACATTTTGGGTCATTTCATATGCATTTTGGACACCCAGTTATTTTGGTTACCCCAATAAAATGACCAAAAAGAGGGTCCCAGGATAGCCCTGGGACAAACCCGTAACTTTCGGGGTCTGGCTGGTCCCGCCCCCCCAATGTGGGTTTGTTTTGAGGGAACCCCAGTGAATGGGGTTTTTTCAGTGGTGGGTTTTAAGCCCAAGTGGGGGGTGCAACGTTTCAAGGTCCAAGGTGTGGGGAACCACCTTCCCCCCGGGCAATGGCCTTGGTGATGTGCAGGAAACCCAAACACCCGGGTTTTGCTCCAGTAGCCCTGAACCAGGGATTGCTGCACGAACGGTTTCCCCCCGGGTTTTGGTGCTGCATCTGGGGTTTAGACATCTGGCTTGGGGACTTTAGTGTTTACCCTTTTATACCAAAGGGGGGTTTTTCTCCCCTAAATCACATGGGGGGCAAGGGCCGCTTTCCCGTAGCCCGGGTGACAGGTGCAGGGGTTTCCCCAGCGCGGAGTTCAACAGGATGAATGTGTGAAAGGTGTAGGCCTGTACTTGCAGTGCAAAAGATGCTCAAATGGACACTGCCGGGGTCATATGCCTGTGCACAGGCAAGTACATTAACGGCAAACAGTGGCAACCTGAAGTGGGACATGGAAAACATATGTAAGCTATGCAATGGCACAGGGCCCGAACTCCATAACCATGCATTCATTATCGTACCAGGGTAATTGCAAGCAAACAGCAAAGAAAAAACAGGGGCCCTTAGTCCATTTACAACAAACAAGTGACCAGTTCCAGGGAAAACTGCAAAATGCAACCATGCACATGTACATGGAAAACATGGCAATGCAGGGCCAGCCAGTGCACACAAGTGACGCCCCTGCGACTGCAGGTGACAATAAATGGAAGAAACCCATGTGTATACCTGCAGTAATACACATGCCCAAATAAAACACGACCTTACTCAGTGGTATATTGGGGACACGGCCGCCACCACAGATCCCGACAATATGGGGACTTCCCTCCTTACAGTTGTTTTTGTTGGTGCTGCTGCATGGTAAAGTTGCAGCAGGCTATGTCCGTGGCCTGTCCAGTTTGGTTGCACAATCAACATCCCACATCTGCAGCAATATTTGGGAAATCCACTTCAATTTACATGTCCACAGTGGATTACTACCATTACCCATCCCCTTGCTACCTAGTATGTCCTTCGTTGCTCTTCCCCAAGTATGCCCTGTGCAGATGATACACTAGGTACCCCCTGGGGGAGGGAATGACAACACCCCTGTCGCTGCTGTGATATACCCACAATTAAATTAAACACCAGTATGTTAAAAACCTGATACTATTATCATCTATTTACCCGACGCAAATTTAAATGACCTCACGTTTTTCGTTTCGGAGGTGGCACAGTTTCTCTATCCAGGGGGGGGAATTGGTTTCCTGGGTGCCACCCTAAAATTACTGTATGTTATGTGGTTTGGGGGGACATAAAGGTGGGGCTGTTGATCATTTCATTTTGTAGCCCTGGGGTTTTTTATTTTTTGGGGGTATGGATGCAACAGTTCCACCCATGGTGCCAATACTGGGTTTGGGACACCACAACACCGCCCGGGCAACAATCAGTGCCTCCACGGACAGGTACCCGTGCCTTCAGGGGCTAACCGTTCCGGTACCAACCCAGACTGGGTATGTCATCAGAACATTTAATTGACTGGACACAGCCCTGGGGCCTGGCCCGAATGCGGCCCCCCTGCTTTACAGACAACCCAGATTTCTGGGGGTGCTCTATAGGCGGGGCCCCGTTGGTTTGGACCCAGCTGCGTTGTATACGAAAAGGACCCAACCGCCCCACCCTGGAGGCATGTAGGTGGAAGGTTTTTTCCCCCGCCTGCTTGAAGGGAAATCACATGGCGCCCAAAGTGCAACTGTCGGGTCATGGCTGTGCACATTTCAGCCCCCAGACCCTTTGGGACCGTTCCCGGATGTGCCTCTGAATAAACATAGCTGATTTTAAACCCTGTGGGCAGCGCAGGGGAGTACCCCATGGATGGGAACCCCCGGAATTTTTTGGGGAAACCCCCCCCCCCCCCCCCCCCCCCCCCCCCCCCCCCCCCCCCCCCCCCCCCCCCCCCCCCCCCCCCCCCCCCCCCCCCCCCCCCCCCCCCCCCCCCCCCCCCCCCCCCCCCCCCCCCCCCCCCCCCCCCCCCCCCCCCCCCCCCCCCCCCCCCCCCCCCCCCCCCCCCCCCCCCCCCCCCCGCCCCCCCCCCCCCCCCCCCCCCCCCCCCCCCCCCCCCCCCCCCCCCCCCCCCCCCCCCCCCCCCCCCCCCCCCCCCCGCCCCCCCACCCCCCCCCCCCCCCCCCCCCCCCCCAGGGTTTTTGCCCCCCCCTTTTTTTCTACCCCCCTAAACCTCTTTTTAAAAAAGGAAAAGCTAAACCCCCACCCCTAAAAAAAGGAAAAAATTTTGCCCCCAAAAGTAACAACCCTAAGGCCCCTTGGGGGGCCCTTACCCCGGATTTTTTGGTAACCTGGGGTTTTAAAACCAAACACCAGCAGTCAGAACACCAATCAGGTCAGGTGCACCTCCTCACTCTTGGGGTTTGTATCTAGGTACTGTATGATGCTTATTATCATGCGACTACTGTGGGCTGACCACACACCCTGCTTGCCCTGGATATACATATCCCACCTCCACCACCAGCACAGATGGCTACAGTGCACAACATTACAGGTAACAGACATTACACTTTGTAACAGTGATATGGTATCCCTTACAGCCCACTGGGCCAGTGGCAGAGACAACCCACAATGCTGACCCCTACACAATTGCTTTCTACAGACATCTCCCAAGACCGCATGGCTCATGCATTCCCATATATGGCCAAGACACTATCCACAAGGACAGCATCCTGTCTGGCGACTCCCAGCCATATACTGATTGTATTACAGAAGATGTAAGCTACTGCAAGACAGAGCATCAGTCACTGAAGGAGGGCGATGTCTGAGCAGCACTGGTAAGGATCTATTTCCCATCACACTGACTACATGGGCAATGTTGAGTAGGGACGCTGACACTACAGATGACCAGGAGGCCTACCTGACCTATGCATTAGCCGCACCTGGTCAGGAGCCATCCTCTATGCCCATAGGTAGTACACTCACACATATTCTTCACTGTCACCACAGCTAGACGACATTAGTGTATGGACAGGGCCAGCAGGTGTCACCCGCCTCCCCCTGTAATAAGCAGCATAGCGTATCCCTGCTGTGAGAGACACCCGAGGTCAGCAGAATACACGATGCCATGGATGGGACCTGCTGGTATCCCCAGTTGCATGCTACATAACCTCTGGACAGGTGCTAAACACACATATAGAGGTGCTATGTTACACTCACCTTTGACTACAGGGTATGTACCTGTACACTGGCATGACAGCAACAGTGGTTCCACTCACATGAAGGAGGCACCCCACCATACCAATACAATACAACACAATACATGACATTGTAATACAATACTATACAATATGCTAATTCCCCTGTGTCTACAGCATGCATCACTGTTCTGCTAACCTGACCATTGTAGACAATACATGTGGTGTGATGGTACCTGCTGTCAGCCACACAGTTACACAGGGTGACTCATATGGCATATTACCTATCTGACTAATAATTCATCAGGGGTATGCGTGACATGTACATTACTGGGGAGTCTCGTGATCTTAACACTGTGTGGTTTGGTTGCAGGGTGTGTCCTATCTGTGAGTTAGTTGAACCTGTACCTACACATGTGCACACTCATTGCAGTGGCACAGACATAATAACAGCAGACAGGTAGCCGTTGTGGGATGGTGGGTGGTGGTACAAATGGTTGTTGGACATCTGTCATGGGTGTGACCTCCATATGTGCATCTGGGGGTGGTAACCTCTACGGGTAGCATATATGTGTACTCTGTGGTGTTGACAGTCACTGTGTGCATTGGTACTGTGTTTGGGTGCATTGCCACCGTGTTGTACATGTCACTGTAAGTCCTTCTCCATATCTGTTGCTGTCAAAAAGTGAGGTCCATACCATGGCATCCATTACGCTGTGGGGGTACACCACCTACATGTCCATGCCTGACTCTACCATGTCTGCGGATACATACCATGTGCAGCTATTCCAGGATAGTGTGCCACTGCGGACTATCATTGGGGCCACTCATTGTACACACATTGCCTGGGACTCTGCCCACCCCCTGACACATGCAGTGGTGGGCTGGACACCTCACATATATGGTGGTTACCCGTGTAGGTGATCTGACTGTGGTATGATACCCGGATGTGACACTGGTGTTCACTCCTGCGCGGCCCTTTGTCACTCAGGCACCTTGTTGCGCAGATACATCTGTACACATGTGCCCTCACTCCAGCTCTGTATACATCTCTCTCTCTCTATATATATGTATTAAGATATTTCTATATGTCTATATATATATATATATATATATATGTACATATGTCTGTATACATTTGCACATATATATATATTGATGTACATATTCTGCTGTAGATGTGGAGGGGGCTTAGAGGGTGTGTGGGCAACAGGTAGGCTGTGCTTGCAGGTCATCATATACAATCATACCTGTAGGTGGTCAGATCAGTCTGTTTTCATGTATATATGTATCTACATATATCTATCTCTGCATGTGTGCATTACATAGATATGTTGCTACAATATTCTATCGACATCTGTCTATGTAGTCCTACATCTCTCTCTCTATGTATGTATACATATATGCATATCATATGTATATATATATACATATAGATATATACACATACATATGTTGACATACATACATAGCCATATGTTGGACAGGTATGTCAGCATATTTGTTCACCTTTACTGTATACACACACCAACATACTGCTAAACATACATATAGCTGTGTAATCTAATTTGTACATGGCAGTACACAACTCTACATCAAACGAGCAGCATTTATATGTGCACATAGATGCTCACACATACAACTGTATGTACAGCCTTCACTGATAGGTGCTGTATATCTCCTGCCCATTACAGATCTTCATATACATATGGATACAGACCAATAACACATATGGAGGGTTCACAGTATGTACACCTTTATAGTATTACTTTACAGTACCTGTGTTTGTCACAGCCAGCGCCTCTGCCTGCTACTGTCTGGCTCTCTGGCTGTCCTGCTGCTCCACTTCACAGTTGTCAGCTTCCAGGTAGCTGTTGCTAGATTCCTTTCTGTCTGCTTAGTTGCAGTCTAGCCTCTGGTTCTAGTTCTCCTCTCTCTCTCTCTCTCTCTCTCTCACCTTCTGTCTCTCTGTCCTCTTTCTCTCTCAGGGTGCAATGTAATTATTGCATGCCGCATGGACATATGAGTACAGCATACTTTTGTAGGTATCTGCATATGCCCATGTGATGGCCTCTGCATCCAATTGTTAGCCAGCATTTGCCAATTCGCATGCAGCCTGTTGTGTACTGGATTGCAGTTCCTTCACTGTGATTTCAGAACTGTGCTATAAAAGCGGTGCGTGTGAAATAGGCGAGCCCCTTTCAGATGTTAATGGCAGGGACCATGCTGTTATGCTGTGGACAACATTCTGTGAGTGTAAAGGTTGGTATCTCTAATTTTACCCGGCTCGTGTTGTGGGTTAACATTCCTCCATTCATTTCTCCAGTTTCCTGTACTGATCAGGTATGTACACTAACAACTACTACTATTGTTAGTGTGTGTGTGTGTGTGTGTGTGTGTGTGTGTGTGTGTATGTGTGTGTGTGTGCTTTCCTTTCACCTTTGCTTGCACTCTGTTGCTACGTCTTCAATAGTTGCCCCTTACTGTCAGTACTGGTGTGCCTGCTAGGTGTCTTGACTGTAGTGTGCTGCTGTAGCTTTCCTATTTCCCATGTACAGTCACACCCTGGACTGCTTGCTATATCTGCTAGGGTGTTACAGCATGCAGTGTGGTCTGGCCATGGTGTGGGCCTTGACATCTATTAGCGTATGTGAGTATGCTGCTGAGCAGGCCCCAGAGGCTTTCAGGTTCATCAGTTATGTTCCCCATGGAATGGTACATATCAGTGGGGTGCACCCATTAATATGTCTGGTATGCTGCAGTTGTGACTGTGGGTTAGCATGAGCATATGTATTACTACACTTTGTCTGCCATGCGCAGTGGTGAATACTTTCCGACTCCATGGTTACCAGTGCATGTGTTACACCTTTCTGCCTACTGTTTGTACATTTCACATGGGGACTGTGGGGCATCCCTGTAAGACATTCACTGTTGCTATGTCTAGGTTCTTAACTATTCAAATATGGTGGTGTTGGACCCGTCATGTGTACAGATATTTGCAGGCTGTCCACATTTCTGCTTCATACTTTGGTCATTATCTCATGCACACCTTTATCTGGCATGTCAGTCTGGGCTCAAGTCAGAATATGGTGACAAACATTCATGTTCCAGACTGCATACCCTTCCTTTGTGGACATCCCACAAGTGTAGCCCTGTTACTTTCTGAACTGTCTGCATTTGTTGTAACTTTATTTGTAATGTGTCCCTGGGTTTGGGCCTTTGCTCCACATATTTTATTACTTGGTCCGGATGTGTTCCTGTGGGAGGTTGTGGGGTATGGGCAGTGCTTATCCTGCTATGAGTATGTGTGTGTCTTGCAAGGTGCTATGGCGACATTATTACCTACTAGCTTCCAACTAGCATGGCTGTTTCTGTTCACACACTACTATTATGGAAATCCACCAGTTTTGTTTGTGATTCTAAATGTCATGCTTTGTGTACTACACATCTATATTCCCTTTACATTCATTCCTACTGTTACATGATATATTTACTTTAGCACAATGATGTTATATCAGGGTCATGGCTTAGTGGTAAGTCATGCAGACTATAGTTGCCAAGGTCCTGGGTTCGGGACTCACAGTGGGATTTTATTTTTCTTTGGAACTGAGTACAGACCTGTCAATCAAAGTGCCAAAGGCACTTTAAGCAGTTGTAACTGGTTAGCAGCTGGTTTGCTGAGCTCACGCATGCAAAGACTGGCGGTTAGCTCCGTGCACACCCGTTACAACCGCTTAAACGTTACTCTTGCGACACCAGCGCTTATTTTCTTTGAAAGAAAAGAAAACGGGAGACAGGAAAGTGGTGAAAAGGGGTCACAAAGAGGGTAAGACAGTAGGGAAACAAGCTTGGGATGTGCAGGAGGGATGTAGGTAAGGCCCATAGCTGCCCATTTCTTCATCAGCAACAGCTGTGCATATGTATGTAATTGTGTGACATTTGAAACCTTCCACCCCTGAGAGAGGTGTCAGGACAACAATAACACCTGTTGTACAGCCAATTGGAATTGATGGGTTCCATGTCCAGTAGACATGTGTGCGGAATGGGCAGCTATGTATGGGCGAACTTTTGTGGGTACAGAGTGCCCTTTTTTTTTTTTTTCAGGTGAGAGTGGTATGTCAGGTGAAGGTAGTCGGTACAGCTGGGGAGGTAGGTTGGGTAGGTTAACAGACAAGACAAACAAGACGCATACAGGGGCGTGTATGACATGTGGGGGGATTACACAATTGACGGGGACGGAGGTTTGGATGTCCAGAGCCCATGAGCCCACAGATGGCAACAGTGGAACTGATATCCCCACCCATAGGCAGTTGCCACTGTTCCTTCACTGCCCAGGACGGGCTGTGCTGGGGGCTGTGGCGGGCAACGGCATGCCTGTTAGTTGCGCCACCTGTGCCTCGAGCTGGCGAGGGGCTCAAGGACAGAGTCCTCAATCTCCCTACGCACCACTGTCCGGACGCTACGGAGGGTGAGTGGTGGATCTCCTCCGGCCACACTTGCAGAGGGGGGGCAGGCCCCATCCCCTGCAGCGCTTCCACCCACAGGTGGCACAGGGCCACCGGAGGAGGTCCGACTGGGCACTAGTGCCAGGTGCACTCGCCAGCTGAGGTGGGAGAGGTGGGTCCGCCGGAACCCGCCTTCCCTGTCATTCTATGTTTTGCATTATGTCATGACAGTTTGGGTTAGTGACATATAGCAACCATTCACAGTTAGTTGTAACAGCATGCATTAGTATTCCCATTAACCAAACACCCAGTTATTCACACCATTGAACAGCGTGCATAGCACATGCATAATTCGAACAGTAATACACAGTCCAAGAACATGCAGGGTTCATTGATGGCAACAGGCCATCAGGTGTGGATGTATGAACAGGGCGGATGCATCAACAGACATGTAAATATATATGACCCAACAGGACAGACGTCCAGGGGTGGTAATTGTGATTGCACATACCATTTTCCCGTGGAATGGGTTATAGGTGGTTAGAGGGTGGGGTAAATCAAACATATTATTAACACCTTCGAATACAACCACATATGCTGTACATTTCTAATAGCTACAGTTATATACACACTACTGTTCTAACTACAGTGTCCTATATGTTATCTACTTAACCTTGCAGATGGGACTGTTACTGCAACATAACTCTACAATTTATTGCTGGTCATACACGATTCATATCACACTTTGTGCAGATACATCATCCTGTTAACTGTGCTTTCTATAGTTGTAGACAGGTGTGGATGTTTGGTATATCAGACAGTCATCCTATCTGCATATTTCAGACTGGGAGCAACATATCCAGAATTTGGTGTACACATTCCACATGCAGCAACACTTTGAACAGATGTTTCTGTTTGGTTCTGAGTCTCACATGCATTTAATTATGTCCTGTCTACAGTATAGTTTATTCAGGGGTTATTACTACTGTAGTGCTGTATTCCTGACACTTTCTCACACTCTCTCACCTGCTTTCATGTTACTATTCAGACTGGTACTTCTAGGCTTTATTGACATGTTTTAACAGTAGTTATTACAGTTCTTTCCAGCACTCTCACTTCTGTCATGTTTCAGTATTTCCACAGGGATATATTTCCCACATGTGATTTCATCCTCTTCTGCAGCTATACATTTCCTGCTGCTGCAGGTTGTGTACTATTTTCTTACAGGCAGGGCAGTTTTATTTCAAAATATGTTTTGGTCAGTCTCATTAGTTTCAACTTACAGGCTGGGGACTGTTGTGATCAGGCAATCCTTGCATACACTTTCACACTGTGACCTGCAGATCTGATTCCTTCATGGCTACACTGCACTCTTATGCTGACTGTCATACATTTATATATCTGTACAGTTAATAGTAGTGGCTTACTAACCTGCCTGGTGGCGCAACCGCACCAGCCTATCGGCATAGGCTCTGCGGTTCGCAGAACGGACACCTGCAGCTGTAATATAAAAGTAGTAATATTGGAATACACATCTCCATGATTTCAGGTAGTTTAACTTTCTACAAACAGATTTTATTGATACTTACTCAGTGGTGGGGCGTTGGGTGATTGCCGGGCCTCCTGTATCCAATGGTTCAGTAGGTCCTGCTTCCGTCTCTTCAGGTCCGCATGGTGGTGACGGACCTGCTCACCTGTCCTAGGAATTCCTGTGACACTGGTGAGTTCCTGGGCCAACTGGTCCCACGCCTCAGCCTTGTACGCTCCCCAGAGGACCTGGCCCTGCATGAGTTGGGCCTCATGGTTGTGGACTAGGAGCCAGGCCATGTACCTGGACTCCTCAACACCCCACCTCTGCGCCGAAAGCGACTCACCCTCACCTACACCTGACATTCTAACTGCAGGTCTGTTCTACAATCGCTTATGCTGTGTATTCCCGCCTATGGGGCTTATATAGTCCGTTTTTCCCGCACATATCTGTGATTGGCCGGTTTGGAATTGTATCAACTTCAGTAAACCTGCATTGTCATGCTGTAGTTTGTATTCATTCCTATATATGTGCTAGTATTGCATTTCTAGGTACTGCTGTCATGGCTTAGTGGTTCTGTACCTTGACTATGGTGTATGGTATCCTGGGTTCGAACCTTACCACTGCTTTTATTTTCCATGACTGTCTAGACATGTTGAGGGGTGTGTCTGTGTATAGACATTTTGGATACGGCTTGCTCACCGCTGCTTCGGTTAGCTCGCTTATGCTGCAGCGCAGCTCCACGCAAACGGGGTACGCTGGTTTAACACTCATTTGGCTATTGGCACACATTGGCCGCTTAGCTCAATTAGGGGCACATAGATTTAGCGTGGTAAACCACTGCTCGGCTACAGGCACTCATTTTGCACCAGTCAAACCAATGCTTATCTATGGGCACATAGCCTCACTCTGTTGAACTGTAGCTCAGCTATGGGCACAGCTGGCGGTTTATATTCATTTCTTAGCTCACATTTATTCAATATAACTAGGCTATTACATTGCATTTTACATATATTCTGGTTTTATGTGTACATATATGTGTCAGGGACTTGTTTCCTTCTTATTTTGCAAAAAAAAAAAAATTTGTGATGTGGGGGCTCGAACCATGAATGCCTGCTCTGCAGCCAGCATCTCTACCGCTACGCTATTGCTTCCTGGCTTATTTTGCATATGTAGTTCTTATATGCTTTCCCATTGACTGCTAACTGTAGCTGCGCTTACGGCACGCCCACAAGACACGAAAGACTCACGGTTAAACATCTTTACAATTTAAAAAAAATATGACATGTTCATTTAGATTGTTCTATGTTTAATAGTCTGTAGGGGCATGTGTTGTGTTGTGTTTATTCACATTTCCGTGGACTCTGTTGTGGGTGTGCTGTGGGCACTTTTACACTTGGGGCATGTCCGCTTGCAGGGCTCAGCCTACGGTCACGCCCCTACTGTCTTACACGGTCAGTTCGACTTAGGTGATTCAGCATGCTCTCATGAATATGCAGAGCATGCTGACATCACTGTTTACCAGAGCCTCCGTGTAAGAGTTATAACTCTTACACGGAGGCTTTGTGAATCCTGGGGATTGTCTTTTACTGTAAATATAGTAAAGCAGTAAAACTGACCATTTATAATCCTTATCATAAAAAATGTTTTAGCTTAACAATACTTACATATATTTTAAAGCTTAAAGTCTAATACAAATCTTTTACTTAAATGGTAAATCTATTGTTTCAAAAGATAAAAGTCTTGCAATCAGAGAATACAAGTCACTTGTTTTTAAGCTTTTTTTTTTTAATTTTAGAAATAGTTTTCCAGGGATTCAGCTCACTCTGTCTCTTGTGAGATGTGCTGTTTCAATCCATTTAAGTAACGCATCCTGTATCCTGTATGTTAGATATTATTCAATACATGTCTTTTTTAACATAAGAATCCTGAGTGCCATTTTTTGAGGACTCATGTTGAAGCCTATTCTCTCTTTAACAAAGCAGTTGAAATTCTGACAAGAAAATTACAGCTTTTGAAGAACTTGGCGCTATTAATCTTTTCTAAGACTATTAATGAATACAATTAGCTAACAAGTATCTCCAAATTTTAATTTTGATTTTATTTTCTGTCCAAGAAAAGTTTCTCATCACAGAGCTTTCACCAGTTGCTGTTCTCAGTTAACGATCTTGGCCATGCCCCCATGTATTGCATTTTTTCATCTTCTGAAAAAAAACACAATTCTCCATCCCCATGTCCTCCTCAGGACTTGCCCAATGACTACCCTTTTTGGGCCTTATCAACTTATTTGTTCCCTGGAGGGCAAGTGACAGGCATTCTCTTGACTTTGCAACAGCCCTATTCATTCTCATTTGGGAAAACCTTATCAACCCATATGTTCTTCTGTCATGTAAGAGTCTGTCGTCAAAGTGCAGGCTAGGTGCTGCTCCAGAGCAGAAAAGTAGCATAGTGGTAGCCAAAGATAGACATTCTGTTTTCAGAAAAGATATGTTGATAACAAAGAACAAATGTCATCATCATACTACTTCTGTTCACCCATTCTTTCAGTTTAATTTATTTTTAAAATCATAACCTTTCACTCATTCTTCTGTTTATCATAAGCTTGCTCTTTTAAGAGCAGTGAGATACCAACAAGGATTTAAAATAAAGTTATTGTTTGCATTGCTTACTGATGAAACAGTGCCTAGAAGCATTGTTTCATAAACAAAAATGGTAACATATTAAAAGTACTGCACATCTGACTTGTATACTGGTTCATATGTTTATAGGTTGGTACTAGGCTAGGGCTATACAAGCCTAGTCATAACAATTCCCTGGCTATTTCTTCCCACAGTACTGGTTTACAAATTAGCAGAAAATGTCCTATTAGAATGTGTTCCAGTAGTTCCACTAGTTAGTGCACTTCTTTTGAATCCCTGGGATTCAAAAACATGCTTACTGCAGTTGCAGTATATCATCCACATGTAAGGCTCATAGCATGATGCAGTCCTCAGTTAGTAACCAATTAACTATGAAAAATTTCACAACCCAAAGTAGTACTGATTTAAAAAAAAATACTGAATGTAAATCACAAGGCCCATGACAAAAAACAAAATGTTTCAGTTGTGACTAGGACCGGCATGAGGAAAATAGATGTGCATGTAGCATATACGAGCTAAGCGTGTGCACATGCACTACCTCATGACTCTATAGTAAAAAGTAACAAGTCTCATTAAAGGGCCTGCAGCAATGCCGAAATTTATTTTTTGGCCATACAAAAAAGGTGATAATGGGTATATGGAACAGTAGAAAAAGGGGATCTGCAAACAGAGGAAATACTGAGGATCTGCAAGCAGAGGAAATACACAAGCAATAAAGGTAAAGTAAAAATGGGACTGGCACCCGTTTTCTCTTCTTTTTTTCTTTAAGAAGAAAAGTTGGGGAAGGATTTAAAGGAAAGTCAGGAGGATGGTAAGAGAGTGAATTCTACCTGCAGGACACACCAGCAAACATAAAACAGAAATAGAGACTGACAAGGGACGTGTTGACACACTTTGGAGAGAAGAAACAGTGGAATTGTAGGCATATAAACCAAGGGAGCACACTAGTGAAGGGGAGGATGGGACAACAGATGGTGACACACAAGAAAGGGAAACACCATGTCTGGGGATAGGGTGGGTTTGCCTTTCTGTATTGTACTGAATGTAAAATACCCAGGGAGAGGTTAGTCACCATGCTGACCACCTTCTTCAGTAGCCTATGCCTGAGTTGGTTACAAGATGGATAGGCAGTAATGCAATTCTGATAGCTTCAAGAGAACCCTTTCCAGGTAGTAGATGCAGGTTTCCAGCCACTGGTCTATCAGCTCTCACACCTCTTCCATCAGCTTCCTGTTGGTGGCATACTGTGTACTCCTGGCAGTGCTTCCTAAGGCATCAATGGTATACCCTTCCAGTGAGAGCTCACCAGAGGCTGTAAGGGAGGCCTCCTACCTGCCCACCTGTGAATCTAATTGATAAACAAGCCTAGAGCCAAGTGAAGTGGATGCAGGGAATGGCTAGGACTATTGCAGGCTGGTGACCTAGGCCATGCCACTTGAACAGTCTTGGCATATGCTTAAGAAAATACATATATAAAAGGAGATAATAAAACTAGAAAAAGAAATTAAAATAGAAAGCAAAGGATAGCAACAAAAGTGAGGAGAAAAAGAAAAAAAGCACAGTAGTCACACAAACATATGGTGAATATTATCTATAAAATCAAATACCTATACAGTACAGAAGCAAAAATAATTATATAATGACATGTTGCAAGGTAATGCCTATATTAAGTTTAGTATGGACTTATGCTATGTTGTGCTGGAAGGCCACAATGACATAACTGTCATTAGCTGGTGTGTGTGCAGATGTACTGCGGGATATGTAGGCAATAGCACTGTTTTACATACAAAGTTACAGCCTCTTTGTGGAGTACAGGTATCATCTCCCTATCAGACAACAGTTGCAGATAGGCTTAGCTCACACTGCAACCATGCCAGGGCTATACAGTTGTGGTGGACTGTGTTCTACTTGTAGGTATGTGAAGATTACTGCAACCTATGCAGTGGTCCGTACTTCTCAAATAACACATGCATCCTCGGTAAGACAGTCCACACCTAGAATGTACTACAATGCAAAGGTCACCCATAAGTTCCTGAACTGCATATTTATGTAACATTTTCATAATTAACGTCAGTTGCAAAACATAATACTCAATTCTGAACCTAGGCAGTAACATGTATACATGAGTACACTGTGGAACTCTAAAGACATACTACCAATTACTGTATGAAAAATCAATAGTTACCTCTTCGCCTGGAATGCCTGTCTAGTCTTCTCTGATACAAAACGCAGTTTCCATAAAAGCCTCCAAAGCTAGAAATAAAGGAACATAAAGGAATCATAAGGTACATGCACAAAAGCATCATGTAGATAAATTGTATATATAAAGTAATTATAATAATCATAATGGTAATAATGATAATAATAATAATAATAATAACGAGCAGAGATGTAGTTTAAGGACTTATACTCTGACTTCTTCTCACACTGGCTAAGAAGATCAGGTTGGTGCCTCCTCAGGTCACTGCAGTGATGCCAAGACTACTCACCAGGGCAGGGTATGCTAGTGGCATCAGATACCACCCTGGCAAGAATGCCAGGCTTCCTCTTTATATTGGGAACCATCCTGTTCTCTTAACAGATCTTAATAGGAACAGAATACCTAATGCCACTGAACAGAGATAGCAAGGCCTAATACTTGACCCTAACCTTTCCTTTACCACACACACAGAATTCGTAACTATTAAAGTCCTTGCTCAATTAAAACTTAAGTTACATGATCAGTCACTGCCTTTCACTTGCTGCTCACAGGACCGTTGCTGAAAATATTTTAATATCCAAGCTGAATATGCCATTCCTTTTCTTTTTTAGAAGACAAACTTCTGAGAATAAAACCTGTAGATTAATTCTGTTACAGGAACCCCAGATACACCATTGCAGTTTGCTAAAAAAATCCAAATAGTTTTCAGTACATCATAGGGCATCTTTTCTTCTAAGTACTCTAATTTACCAGGTGCTAAAACATGGTCATTTCCCCCTTTAAGAGTGAAACTACCATTACAAGACAAACTTTATGTACTCAGACATACACAGGACAACAGTTTCACTCTAGATACCCTCCATTTAAAACTGCTGTAGATGACAGAACCTCTCTGGACTGGGACCTGCTACCTGTAACCACCTTCCTACAGACATCAAAAATCTAGAAACCATTAAAGGTTTTATAGATGCATGTAAAGAGCATATCTTTCTTGAATCTACCTGCAGTTGCTACCATGACAATGGTTAAGTAACTTACCATTCAATATCATGAATACAAGAATGCATTTAATGAACCTTTCTCAGCCTCAGTGTGCATCTTATATATAAAAGTTTCACATGTATACAGAAGTTTGTGTCTTACATGTATGATTACACAGTGTTTTATGCACATCTTTGCATTTTGTTTATATCTTTTTTTCTCAATGCACTCTGACTGCATTCAATGTTGCTATGTTCAGAATGTTGCTGTGTACTCATTTTGTATATAATACTGATGATTGAGACTGTGATGTATTTTCTGCCCTTTGCACTCGGATTGTTGCTGAAAAAGGTCAGTAGACTAATCCACTTACCCAGAGAACAAACAGTAAACAAGTAAATAAATAAATAATAAAACCCTCATCATAAGAGTCCCCATTCAGGTGCTTGGTGGTCCCTATACAGAACATACAATAAACTTTTACTTTCTTTGCTGTGTCAGCAGGGAGCCCTGCCAGACTCTGCCTTCAAAACCTTGGTCATTCAGCAGGTCACATTCCAGAGAATTATGAAAGCCCTCACGCAGTCATGCTCATTGAATTTTCAGCACATGATACACACCATAGGGTAGCTTGTTAGTGTGACTAATTTTGGTGTCACCATTGTCTAGCACAGAAATTGATGGCATGACATGGTGAATGTAGGGTGTGAACACACTGGCACGGAAAGTATGTAGTAAGTGTATATACTCTGATAGCATCTCCATCAGATGCAAAAGTAAGAAAGTTTTCCACATCTCCTTGCAGAACACACCTCTCAACTATCACAGATTTAAGTTTGGCTCTGTCCTTCCTAATCTGAATACTGTTGATTTGGGGTAAAAAGGTAGTGAATTACAGTTAAGTAAGTGTCTGAAATTAGATGTATAGACTGCTTTAACTTCAGAAAATGCATCTTAATTCACACTTTCTTATTCTGTCAGCTTCTCAAGGTGATAGTGATAATATTTAAAAAATTGTCCCTGAGTGTCCCTGATTCTGAAGTTAAGAGGTTGAGAACTATGATGCAGAGATCATTGTCCCACCCAGTGATGCTCAGTGCACGTTTCACTCGGACATGTGCACATAGTTGAGAAAACCTGTTAGCATGGCTTTGACCTAAGCCACAATGAAGACCAACAGACATTCAAAAACATTCATTATTTGCTGCCTCATTAGCTTAAGTGCCATGCTAGAAGCTTTGAATTTATGCAACATAAACTCCTGCAGCCAGTTGGGCCTTATTGTGCTACTGAAAATTGCAGACCAACACATTTATAAGCTTGTGGAAAGTCAGGAAATTTGTGACTTTACTGGAGGTTACTTGTTTTAAGACTGAGAGTGTAGCTTAAAACTTGATGGTACCTACCACTGTGTCAAAAATGTTTGCCTATAAACTGCTATGGGACTTTGATAACATTAAATGTTTGTTTATGATATGACTTACAGGTGGGATCATGCAGACAAGAGTGAGCAGTTTGTATTCCACAGCGGGCTACTTTGCCTTGGAAGGGTACATGTTTCCCTGCAGTGGAACAGTTCAGTGCACTGCACGAAGTATTATGTTTCTGTTAACTTGTGCATTTCAGCCAAGTATGGAGGTCTGAAGAAGTTTCATGTGACTGAAATGAAAGCGCTAAATTTGTTCTCTTTGTATTATTAAAACTTTATTTTTATACACCTGGAGTGGATTTTTGTGGAGAGGCTGGACCTTTATTGGCCTAGTGGCTGCTTTCTGCTGTTTGGTTCCTGGTACTTGTGGTTGTGTATTGCTACAGCTGATTTACTTGATTTTAATATTGCAAGTATAGAGGTCTGCCATATCTACTGTTATTATCAGTTATTGTAGTCTGATGGCAAGTACAGGTTGCCAACCCCTCTTACAGTGGATGCCATGTCCAGACTGCTATCCTTGTTGCCTTTGATAGCTTAATTATGTTCCACTGATGGTTTGTCTTGCTTTAAGCTGTGGCAGGCTTAGAACTGTCTTATGTATATATTATTGTTTAATACAGCTGCATGAAGGAGCACGACAGGAAGGCAAAGTATTATAGAAATGTTATTAGTGCATGTATATGAGCTTTATGAGGGTGAGTCACTTTGTTTACAGATTGTTTATGTAGACCTGTTACAGAAACTGTAATCAGTGCGCATTCAGTAGCAGCACACAGGTCTGGAAATGAAGTTCAGTGAATTCGCTCAGCCCCCCACAACCCCCGCTAATTTTATATATATATATATATATATATATATATATATATATATATATATATATATATATATACACACACACACACACATATATATATATATATATATATATATATATATATATATATATATATATTAACTCCGAGATCACACTATAGTGAGGAAAGGGCAAATTTTCCAATCTTCACTGTATTGCGATCTCAGCATCAACAGTGCGCTGAACTGCATTTCCGATGTACATGCAGTTTGGCGAACTCACTTTTCAATAACATAATATAGACCCGCAGCACACCTGTAGGGCTGACATGTATATCTTCATGTAGGTTCATAATGCACCTGCAATAAGAATGTACCTATTTGTCTTACTTAGGAAGTTCTCTACTGTCTCTCTTATGTATTTGTAGCCTCAACAGGGACCTCTTGGCATCTAAGGCTGTTATATTTGTCTGTAGGTGTATTTCAAATATGTCAACTTGTATGTTGTCAAACCCATGGCCTATGTAAGGTCAGCCAGGAGCAGTCATAACATGGATGGTCATCGATGGGTTTACAGTTAATCATTGAACTGATTAACCATCAAACAGCTATTCCATGAATGGAAATCATTGAACGGCAATTCAGCAAACAGGCATGTCATCGAATCTGTGAGATGAAGCCCCCCACAACCCCTTCACACCAACTCCAAGATCGCAGTACAGTGGGGAAAAGAGGTTTGAAATACTGCCATGCACGAGATGGGAAAGTTTTAGCCAACTAGTTACTTTCCCCATCTCACAGATTCCATGAAGTGCCCATTTGATGATTTCTGTTCGATGAATAGCTGTTCGGTGGTTAATCATTTTGATGATTAGCACAGACCTGGTTATCAACAGTGCAGTATTACAGGGGGCTGTTACATGTGGGTGCCAAGTGCAATCCTCAATGGAAATCTGTTAACCGTTTTTTTTTGGGGGGGGGGTTGCCTTAGTAAAGATAAGACACAATATGTGTGCACTATTTCTTGCATAGGCAGAAAAAGGTCACATACCTCCTATCACATAGGCACCATACAGATTGTACCAGTGTAGGAATATGTCAGGTGGTGATGATGTTCTCACATTCTTTTTCATTTTCTTTCCAAAGCAGGATGCCTGCAAGTTCTTCCAGGTAGAGAATGAGATCCTGCTGCATGCTATCTGTGTCCATGGTCAAAAGATAAGAGGACATAATAAATCTGACCAGTCCTTTTATGATAGTACCAGGTGGGATGTGGTTAATGACATTGGTTATGTCAGTGGCCAAGGCAGGAATTATGACCAAGTGAGATGCTGGAATGCCAACATAATAAAAACTACTAAAGTTCATGATACCCCCACCTTATAGAAGAGAAGAGGGCAATGGGAGGGAACCTGTTGACTGAACCACCTGTAACAGAAACAGCAAAGGGGTTCTGACACCACTAGATACCATGGTGGAGTCCTAGATCTTGCTGTAGAGCTAGCCTGGCCACCCAGAATATTCTATGGAGATACACCAAGTGGGTATGTCTTGACAGGATGCTGCATTTGCATATGTGCTAAATATGTGGTTTAGTACAAATTAAAATCAATATCACATCTTTTCATTGGAACACCAGGGTTTCAGATTCAGAGACCCCCTAGCCAAGGTATGTCACCTGGTATTTTACCATACCACTGTATAACATAGTATTCATTCATTTACTGGGATTCAGGAATTGGATGGGTCTTACTTAGTGTGAGAAATTTAGCATCAAACTCCACTGTGAATATACTTTTGCCCATTGCTGGAGATATGCCAAGCTATGATGATGCTGGCAGCCACAGTTTGGTATGGCCAATGGTCACAATGCCAGTGTTGAAGACTAGCAATGTGGTATCCACATCTACATCCCAATCAACAAACATAGCCTGTGTGCCTGTAGAACCCACTCAAACACTCATGAAGACACAAAGCCAGGATGTCACAGTGATATTTACACAGGAAGGGATGTCTTCTCTACCCAGGAAGGGATGTCTTCTCCTTAGGTACACTCCCACTTGGTTGCTGCAAGCTCCAGTACACAAGTAGAAGATAGGGATAGACACTGAGCTGTTGGCCCTTTATACCATGGGTGTTGCTGTCTACCTGAGCTGTTTGCCTCAATGGCTGCAACCCAGCATTTGTGCAGGGCAATAATATTAGCCATAATACAAGCTGACAACACCATGGTCCTTGCTGAACTGGTAGATGTTTTACTTGATATGCATGATGATCTCCAGGACTGCTTGGGCCACATGCATGGACCTGTGATACAGAGAGCTTGAAAGAAGCACGTGTCCCTCTGCAGCAAGGTATCAGTACAGGTACAGTTCCTATAGCTAGCCTACCTCCTTCTCTAGTGGTAATGGTAGGGGAACCCATGTTTAGGCACAAAAATGCTACTATGTCAACCCCACCACTCAGCATTGAGGGAAATACTGTACAGTGTGGATGACATTAGCAGGCTGGGTGACTGTGCAAAGTAGATTCATGTCAGAGGCCAACAGTTATAGTCATATAGCACGCCTTCCTCTCTACATGATCTAGATAGTGCCTGAGATCCCCTTAGGAGAGGGAGCTCCCATGGACAGGGTATGTTCACAGTCTGCACACATAGCTCCTTTGAATACCCTTGACCTGTTTATCAGATTACACCACAGTGCTGCCATGGCTACTAAGGCTGCGTCTCAGTACACACACAATCACACTTCCACAAGGCTCAGTTCCACACACAGATGTACAGCAATGGAGACAGTGCACCCTCCCTGCATAGTTCACCCAGTTCTCCCTGTAGATACCAGCAGGTCTGATGCCTACAACACCAGATTATGTTCACACATACCAACAACACACACACACACACACACACACACACACAAACACACACACACACACACACACACACGTCCAATTACCTGTTGCAGCCACTTGACACTGTGGTCCTCCCCATCTGTGCATATGATGATAATTAATATGCAGTGTGGCCAGTCAGTGCATGGAACAGCACAGCCTGAGTTATGATTTGCATGCATTACTTTTCTTTTCTGTATACCGCTTTATTTTGGCACATAATTAAGAACCATCTACTGCTTGTTAACCACTGTCTTGGCATAATACACAATTGTCATTTGGTATAGTCCACCACTGCAGTCAGCTTTTCTACAGGTTCCTCATCAGGCTCCTTCTCAACTGCTAAGTCTGGGATTTCCTCCTCCTGAATATGTCACCCTGCTACAACTGTTTACATTTAATGGCCATTATATAACACAATGTACACTGAGAAAATCTCACTGGATATGACAGCGTTATACTGTAGAGACCCAGATATATTTAGACAGCAAAAGCAGGCCTTCAGCAGGCCAAACACCCATTCAAGAATAACCCATGTTTGTGACAGGGCATAGTTGTAGCCATTCTGTGTCATGGTTTGGAGAGATTTCTGATAGTGTCATTAACCACAGCTTCTGGGCATATCCAGCATCACCAATAGGATGTCCCTGGGTAAAATTACACGCACACATTACTTTATAGGTCACATGTATGAAATATGTGAGAGTCATGGGTGCATTGCCTGGGTGACTGTAGACATGCTGTATTTTATACCTTGCACATTACAGCCATTTGGCAGTTGATGAAGTATCAAATTTTGCAGTCAGCATACCTGCCCAGGTGGGGATCCAGTACCTCAGGGAGTCAGGCTATGTCATAAAATGCCCACATGGTGTTGGCTGTCTTCCTGTGGTTTGTGGAACTCAGATATGCTCTTCCACATGCTGTAGCAAAGCATTGAGGAACTAGTGGAATATCATCAAGGAAGGCCTCTCAGATACACCCACTATGTCCCCCTGGTGTTTGTGTAAAGCTGCCTGTGGCTAGTACTTTAAAAAATCACATAGTTTTCTTTGCTATCTTAAGTTGACTGTGTCTGTAAAGCACTGCTCATCATACAGCCTTTTTAGCCATGTACTGTGTAGATGCAGGCACTTAGAGCTGTAACTTTCTCTACATAACCTACTCAAGAAATTCTGAATGTGTTTAATAGTCAGTAATTATGTGAAGTAGCTCATTCCTCTCTGTGCGTAGACGTACATTGTCAGTTGTAGACAGCACTCCATATAAGCAACACTTAATCTGTTAGGCACTACTCCCCATTCAGGTCATTGTAGTTGGCAACTAGGACCATGGATCTGTACTTTTCCACTGCGTTTTTAACCAGCTTGGTTGAAATGGACATCCTGAGACAATGCAGTTGCCTTATGCTCGCTGATAACCAACAACTGCTTAAACAATCTGCCATAGTGTGTGAGAGATGTAGTTATATAATGTTATTGGAGGCAAAGCTCTGACATGAAGACACTACAAATAACAAGGCTGACAGCTCCTCACAACACCATACTAAACCAATTTCAAACACCTCACACCAAACACATAGATCTCATGTAACTCAAGAAACAAGTACCCTCATCAAGCTTACAAACACCCATCACGGGCATCATCCATCATGGAAAATATGTTTATGAGTCACATGGACTCAGTCTAAATGCCCATAAGGCAAACCACCACAATTACCATTATTTTCATTATTGGTAACTCCGTAGTGAGACACACTGATGCACCACTCACCAGACTGTACAAACAGAGTGTGATGGTCTGTTCCCTGTCCGGTACCAGTATCACCACATCACACAAGTACTCGGGTCTCTGCATTATAAGGAACTATGAAACAGTCATTGTACATGTGGTTGTAAATTACTTCAGAAATATGTCCCTTGGCTGTTTGAAGAGAGACATGATGGAGCTCTCAGAATATGTGTCTGAGGCAGGTATGAACCCAGCCTTGATCAGTATTCTACTGTCATCAAGAATTCTGCCATAATATGATCAAAAGGTAATTGATTTCGACAGTTATTAACTGACTTAGATTCTGGTGTCATTCTAATGGGGTGCAATATATATCAGCTTGGAAAGAGATATTACACAATCCAAACTACTTTCCCAGGGATGCCCTGCACTTGCTCTTCCAGGTTTCTGTATATTAGCTAAAACCTTGTACCTTTTCTGGTAAAGTGAGTATTCAAAAACTTCCAACATAACTGAATAGGATCAGGACAACATTTAGCTATTGCTACCCAGTGTAAGCAGCCTTTGCAAAAATCTCCACGCTCTGCAAGCACTGCTTACCCTGAAAAATGTAGATATATACTTTGTCACAAAGACTGGTACAAGACCAGTTAAAACACTCCATCAGTGTAGGCTTAAATGCCTATCACTTGTACAGGCCCACCATTTTAGAAGTAGGTAGTAAAAATGGAGGTGTCTCTGTGTTCTTAAAAGTCTCCTGACTTATTTGACAAGACAATGACTTGGTACTCTCCACATCCAGTGTAGTACAAACAAACCCTTTATCACATCATAGCTAACTACAGAACTCCCTTAACCAGTATGAAGTCCCTATGTATTAAGACAAACTCCATTCTGCTCAGAGACATCAACTATCGCACCTTCAACTGGGAGACTTCTGTATCCTCAAATGTGTATTCTCAGAGATTTCTGGACTTCATAAATACAAACTCCCTGGACTAGTTAGTGTACAACCCAACAAGGTGAGACAAAATCCTGGACTTGGTCCTTACCAATACGGGACAGCTTTGCTCCCTACCTCTTGTAACCTCCTCCCTGGTCAAATCAGACCACAAGTCAGGCACTTTCACTTTAAGACTAAAGCCAGAAGCATCCTGCAATACCTCAGTATTCAGAGACTGTGTAAAGGCTAATATACTAAAACTGAGTGATGACATGACTGAATTCAAAGGCCCTTTCCACCTTGATAATCTCACCGCTTATGCAGAATCCTTTATTACTGCATTTTATGCACAAGTACATAGTTGCATAGAGGTAACTGTCCCCTCAGAAATTTATACAACACAAATTCCAAAACATACCCTTATGGTGGAACTCTAATATAATCAGGCTCAATAATGAAAGAAAAAACGCATTGCACACAAAAAGAAATCTAACTCTCAAGAAGCCAAAAACTCTCTTGCTAAACTAAACAAGGTATTCCAAATCCAGATCAAATCAACCAAAGCCAGATATGAGGTAAAAATAGCCACCCAGGCCAAACATATCCACAAAGCTTTCTTTCACTATGTTAGAAATCTCAGAAGCAAAGCTCAGCACTGCATTGAGCTGATAGCAATGCAACTCACATACTCAGACCCAGAGGAAATATACAATCTATTAATGGACAAATTAATCTCCAAAATCACTCCTCTCCCCTCCAATATTCTCAGATGAAATACCCACATCCACTTCAATCTCCCAAGAACAAGTTTTCAAGGTTCTGTTTAAGGCCAAGAACAGTACATCTATCAGGCTGGATAACAGCCTAAAGCATGAATTGTTAGACCCCCTTCAGAAGCTGTTCAACATTAAACTCAAAACAGGCTTTGTGCCGGATGAACAGAGGACAGCAACAGTCATTCCCTTGTACAAATATGGGGCTACAACAGACCCAGGTAATTACAGACCCATAAGCCTGTCTGGCATCATCGGTAAGGTTATAAAAGAGATCATTATCGAATTAATGAGTAGTGATATAGGTGACCTATAGACCCTCAACCAAACCCAGCTGAGATTCATCAAGGGCAGGTCCTGCCTATTTAACCTGGTTGACTTCTTCAGAAAACTTGGTGAGTCAATGGATAAGCGCCAAGCAGTGCACACTGCCTATCTGGACTTTGCAAAGGCATTCAGTACCATTCCGTAGCCATGCATCATAGATAAACTTGCAGAGCTAAATGTTAACCCCATATATAACTTGATGGATCACAGATAGAACACAGGAAATAAGGGTAGGCAGTTTTACCTCCTCAAAAGACCTGTACCGATGGAGTATCTCGGGATCCAGTCCATGGGCCTCTTCACTTTTGCATTTACTTTTCAGAGGTCAAAACTAATGTTAAGGGATTGTGGTTCACTAAGTTGCAGATGACTGCAAACTTGGTGCCATCATAAATTCCTCAGAGGACACCATAATCATTTAAAAGGGCCTGTGCCAAACAAATAGCTGGTGCCAAAACCATGGATTGAGACTAAATGCCAAGAAATGTATAAATGTATCCTTCAGCAAGCATGACTGCCTTTGAATCTATCACATTGACAACACCCTCTCTGAAAACCGATCCTGCAGCTAGAGCTCAGGGAACCTTCATGTATCCCCTATTGTACAGAAGTCCTTTTTTCAGTCACACATCTTATCAGTTTATATTGACGGGCATGGCATCCACATCCAGGGGCATAATTGTTCCTCTGCACTTGGCACTCATTAGGCCAATTATTGAGTATAATGTCTCTGTCGGTATATACCTGTCCAAACACTTCTCACAGCTAGAATGACTAAAATGCTAAGAATAAATCAAGGGCCTACATAATAAAATCTCTGCAAATTACCTCAAAGCTTTGTTACTGTTTTTAGTATCATACAGGCTACTGAGAGGCAACATCTACCTCAACAGACTGTTGTGTCAGATATATGACACATTCAGAAGTCCAGTGGTATCAGGAACACCCACTCAAGTGACCTCAGTCCTTTTTGCAAGATTAACACAGCATGCTGGAGGGATAGGTATGTATCACAGAGAATACCATATTTATGGACCCTGCTTCCCCTCAGTGTGAAACAGGGCAATTCTGTAACTGTATTCAAATGTAACTTGGATGAATGGATGGGTAGCTACAAATTCACCTCTGGTTTAGCACCAGTAGCCCTCGTGGATAAGGGAAACATGCAAGTACCCAACATATACTTCTGTAGCCCGTATTTTGATAGTCATACTTATGCAGCCCAACTATGGAGATTTATATTGAAAAATATAATGGTGAATAATTGCAATGGGAATGCAGGGCCAGGCTTCTTAATATCCTCACAGATCAATAGCCCAGTAAATACCTATGAATCTACAGCTCTTGGTATCCACAGGGATAGGTACTCCATGCATACCAAGGGTCTGCTTGTGAGGGTGACCCATCTTAACCAGCTTCTACATGGTGACTGTATCTACATGGTAGCAGCCCACAATTTCAGTGTTGTGACTCTGCCCTGTGGTACATGTAAACCAAATATGGTCCTCCACTTGCTGTAGCAAGGGGCTGAGGAACTAGTGGAGTATCTTTGAGACAGATGCCTGAGATACACCCACCATGTCCCTTATTTATTATTGAGAGGTCCCTGCAGCTAGTACTCTCAAAGTACACATACCTAAGTATCCGCAGAGATTGGTACTCCATGCATACCACAGACTTGCATGTAAGAGTGATACATCTCAGTCAGCTCCTGCATGGTCACTTTATCCGCATAGTAGCATTCCACAATTTTAGTGTTGTGAAGGGCATGAAATATTTGGTGAGGACAGCATACAGCATCATAACTACTGGCAGTGAGTACTGTCTGTTGCATATACAGTTTTACTAGTGCAACAGCTACCCCATACATTTTTTGCACTTCACCTTCTGTAACTCCAGGATTTTACTGTGTCATTAACTCTAGAGCTAGCACCTTTCATTGCAATCTGTATGCATCTCTGAATTGCTCAGCCATGTTATTTATCCACATTTGTAAGTGCCTTCATATTAACAGTGTTGATTATTACCATCTCATTTATACTGCCATTACCATATTCACCCAGGATAGTGAAAGCGGATAACATATGCATACTAAATCTAGAGCAATTGATAATAGTTTTTCAATCTTACTCACAAACACTGGCTAATCTACAATGTATGTACTGTACCTGTGTACTATGTATGTATTCTACCTACATTCCAAAGTTCAGCTGTACACCACAAATCTATTACTTACCTTTATTTTTAAAATTAATATCTTTTTTGATTGTTCTCTCCACTGTAACTGTTTGTGCCGCACACCACTGTAAAAACATGTCTCTTGTAATTTGTGTGTATACTGATTATGTCTAAATAACTAAATGTGTCTGTAATTTTTCTTTGTGGAGCTTTTCTCCCCGGGCCTCTGCTGAAAAAGGGCCTTTTCGGCTCAGTCAGACACCCCCGGTTAACAAATGTAAAATAATAATAATATTATGCAGGCCATGGAATTTATCAGCTTTCCCACTCCTGCTGAGTGTGCCTCTAAATTGCCCACACCCTCTGCATGGACACTTGTTATGCAGATTCACTTACCATGACACAGAAAATGCTTTTGAGTCCCAGGAACTGTTTCCCAGAAAAGGCACCCTAAAGATTAAAGTAAATTCAGATATGTGTTTTTCTTCTTTCAAAGTGGGAGTAAAAACAAAGGCAAAAACATAAAATACTGTACACAAAGAAAATGGTATCATAATGAAAATGGTAATTCTCAAAGGCTAACTTGCCACCTGCTGTAATGCTCAGGATCCTTAAATAAGAACAGCACAGAATACAGCATGTCCAGAAATAAAGAACAAAAAGGTAAGGCTGCCACACTACATATATGAATGAATTTATGGATTGCTTACAACTTTTTTATAAAATGAAGAAATCTGCAGGAAAAATGTACCTTAACGTGTGAGCATGGCTGGCCTTAGCATAGGCGAACTAGGCAACCGTCTAGGGTGCCATAGAGGCCGGCCTCATAAAGGGCACAATTTTGCTTTTCTACTCCACTTTTTAATGTACTTACTTTTTTCTCCAGTTCTCACTGCCTGTAACATTTGCGCCCTCCCCCCACTTCCGTAATCCAAAGCACATAGCACGGCTCCCTGCTGTGTTCTTCCATTCCCTCCCCCCCTGTATCTAAGTGATCATTCAGTGGCAGTTGCTATTACTGAGATCGATGATATAAAACTCAGATCACACCCGCCTCTCATTCCTTTCTTTATTAATGAGATAGAGGCAGGTTGATCTATTGGCTGTCTTTACTTCCTGATCCGTGGACATGCATGCTTCAGCGGCCTGGTACTGTTAACCATGAGGATGACAGAGCGATTTTTTGGGGATTTTTATTTGTGTGCTTGTGATACAGGTGACCTATAGACCCTCAAACAAACCCAGCTGAGATTCATCATGGGCAGGTCCTGCCTATTTAACCTGGTTGACTTCTTCAAAAAACTTGGTGAGTCAATGGATAAGGGCCACGCAGTGCACACTGCCTATCTGGACTTTGTAAAGGCATTCAGTACCATTCCGTAGCCATGCACCATAGATAAACTTGCAGAGCTAAATGTTAACCCCATATATAACTTGATGGATCACAGATAGAACACAGGAAATAAGAGTAGGCAGTTTTACCTCCTTAAAAGACCTGCACCGATGGAGTATCTCAGGATCCAGTCCTTGGGCCTCTTCACTTTGGCATTTACTTTTCAGAGGTCAAAGTGATCTGTATCTAAGTGATCATTCAGTGGCGGTTGCTATTACTGAGATCGATGGTATAAAACTCAGATCACACCTGCCTCTCATTCCTTTGTTCATTAATGAGATAGAGGCAGGTGGATCTATTGGCTGTCTTTACTTCCTGATCTGTGGACGTGCGTGCTTCAGCGGCCTGGCACTGTTAACCACGAGGATGACAAAGAGCGATTTTTTTGGATTTTTATTTGTGTGCTTTGTTTGCCTAAGGTAAGCAATTAAGTTTAGAATTTGGACCTGATATCTGCTCACAGCTCACGAATTTTGAATAGAACATCTGCAGCCAGTAATTGCTTTATTTTTATTAGTTTTTTTGTTATCAAGTTCTGGCAAGAATCGCAACTGGTAATCAATAGTTTGGATGCTTCAGAAACTGTAGTGTTTAAGTTGCACGACCGTAGCCTTGGATATTTTAAAGTATAATGTAAGTGTATTTTTATATATATTCTCTGATGCAAACTGGTTAAGTGAAAGTGAACCATAGTATTGTATTTGGAAACCTTTTGGCTGGCACTCAAAGAATTCTAATGGGTATTTTAGTGTGTAACTGAAAGAATGAGTTTGCCATTTTGTGTTATGCATGCCGACTGTGCTAGGCAAATGTCTGTGTGTATTAAATGTGTGTGGAGAGGGGTGCCAGTAGTACTGTATGTTGTATTATCTTTTTTCGTTTGGCAACGTGATGGTGTTCATACATATTTATGTGGTCTGTGATGTTGATTGTGAAACCGGCTTAATTGCTAATTCTGTAGTCGCATCTTCTGGTTGTGCTGAAGGCTTGCTCGGAATGTACGTAGATAGTATGTTTGCTAGCTATTTCTCTTTTGTGATGCAGGTTGTGAGCATTTTCATGTTGCACAGAAGAGTTCAGAGTTGGTCATTTCATTGATTCATTTGTGTACATCCTGGTTGCCTAACAACGACATACTGCCTTCGAGAGCAACGGTCTTGTCAAACTTTTCCTTTCTAAAGGTTTTGTATGTTTTAGGTGGTGAAATAATTTGGAGTTCTAGGAGGCAACTAAGAATTTTTTTGTTAGCGGTCCTATGCGTAAATAGGAGGTTTTGGTACTTGATATGTGAGGTAATCTATACTGAAGATGGTTCTCAACACTGTACCTCGTGAATCTTGCCAGGTAACAAATGAGCTAATAAAAATAAAAGTTTCTGCAAATGTTTTAAATGTTAGGGTCGAGAAACTCTCCTTTTTGTCAAAAATGCTGGGAATGGTAAAGATTGTTGACAACTTTCTATGTCTACCCAGTCAATAATTCTATTTATCAATTGATAAAATAAATAAAATTGTAAATCCTAAAATAAATAGGAGCGACTCATGCTGTTTGTTAAAACTTCCTGCTACACTGCACCCATATGTGTGCATTACCAGTTGTCAGGCCTTCCGTCAGCCCTGCTTATTTAACAACCTTCCCAGGATTGTTTTTGTTCCTTCGGGTTTGAGACACTGTTTCTTTGGTTCCGTTGATTTTTTTGTCATTACAGCTTTGTGCTGTGAAGTGGGTGGGGGTGCCCATTGCCATTATCTAAGTATTATTGTTGATTGTACTAAAATGATGAAACTTTTTTTTTGTTTTAATAAGTTTACTGTTTTAGATAGCAGACTATGTCCTACTGGCTTTGACGGATCTGTTTCAATTTTGGCTAATGCTTCAATGCAGTCCCAGTACTCGTGTGCAGTTTCGAAATGAAAGGCAGGTTTCTAAATGAATGAGGCAGGTGAAAAAACGGTATCTTAACTGCAACATTAAAAAATGTACTTAAGATTCATTGGGGTTGAGTGACTGAGTTTACTCCTAACTGATGAAGCTCTAGTGACAGCAGACAGTATTGTTTATACATCTATTGGGGATCTTATAACTGTCAACTCTTTTTTCTTGATTTTCACAAAATATTTGGATTTTTGCCTCATATTTTTTGTCCACTTCAGAAAGTTGTGGTTTTCTGACAAATGATTGGGGGTATAGTCAGCAAACAGGCATTTGAGTTTCAGAGTTCTTGCCCTTCAGAAAAAAAATCATGCTAATGCAAAACCTGTTAGTTTATTAATTTTCTAAGTTTGTAAGAGCAGTATATAAAATGTACCCCTATTTTTGGGTGTTTGTCTCCCCCCACATTATTTTAGGCTTTTGCTAAGAGTTTGAGGTGGAACAAAGTGACTTTCACTACCGAGTAGTATAGGATAGCAGCCATAAGTATATAACCTCATTTGCCTATTGATTGTAGTTTTTTTATGGAATGCTTTACATAGTAGACAGAAAATAAGGTAGCATGCTGCATGCAGTTTTAATTTGTCCAAAATGGTGTTGTGTGCTAATGAGTAGGTATCACTGAAGAAAACATCTGCAGGCAGTTGGTAATTGCTTTTATTTTTATTCTTTTGTTACCTGGCAAGAATCGCAAGGTAATCTATAGTACAGATGTTTCTCAACAACTGTACATTGTGAATCTTGCCAGGTAGCAAACGAACTAATAAACATAAAGGTTCAGGTACCAACTTTCTGCAGATGTTTTAAATGTTGTTAGGGTCAGGAAAATCTCCTTTTTGGAGAAGATAATTCAGCTATCCAGAAAATAACCTAGCTTGCTGCATTCATGCACTTGAGTTTAATTTGTTCAAAATGCTGTTGTGTGCTGCTGAGGTGTCATGACTCAAAGCATGCAGTCAGTCATTATTGTCAAAGATTAGTTTAACTCCCCCTGAACTGCATTCTGAATTCAAACTTGTACTTGTGTTAACACAGAGTTACAGTGCAGTGTTTTTATTTTTATGGTTTGACTCTGTTTTCTGATACTGCAATGTTTTTCATTGTTATAGAGTTGCTAACACTCAACTGTTGTAATAAGCTGTTGAGGTTCTGCTCTACTTTGACGTTACTGATTAATTTTTTTAACTGTTACTGTACCACATGTGCTATATTAAGTGTGCAATATTTATACTCCAGAGTGCCTGGCTATTTACTTTTAATTTTCCTTTGTAATGAGTGCAGTTACCTACAAAGGTATTTGGTAGTGGTATTAGGTTTTGTAGATTGCATGCTGCTGAAGTAAAAAATACCTATCAATTGAAACATATATGAAAAAGTAATTGAATTTACTTGGCATTCTTGCCATAGCAGAGGAATAGCACTGTGTATCTGAGCAATGTTGGAGACTTAATATACAGCAGCAGTGAACTTTGTAAATTTTCTTAGATTGTAAATTACAAAGATTTTAAGAATACTTTAGAGTTGCAGGATGGTGTATTGTTTGGCAAATGGATTAATTGCATCAGGGTGTAGGGTGTGAACCTCTTGTACATCTGCATGCTAATATTTAACAAAGTTTAGATTGTTTTAAAACTTAATATGTATATACTACATTAACTAAAACTTTTTTTGCTGCAAAAACTTAAAAAAAAGTGAATCACAATATTTTATCTTCACATTTATTTATTTATTTTACATTTGTTGACCGGGTTAATTTGACTGAGCTTAGTGGCCCATTTTCAGCATAGACCCAGGGAGAAAAGCACTTCTACATTTTGTTGGATGATTGTTGGAGTGGGACCATCTCCTTTCAGTGCTTGTACCTTTCTGTTCAACAAACTCTTTGGTGCTTCCTGTTTATCTCGCTCTGTCTTTAAATTTTCTTCAAACAAATGTAGGGATCATTGTAAACACAAAGTCTTTCTTGATAGTCTTGTTTTGGGAAAGGTTTAGTTGACAATAGACTTTTGTCTGTTTAAAACAAAGTACTAACTGCAAGGACACTTCATGTGAGGAAAGTACAGTGGTATTAAGAGTTCTTAGCCTCTAGAACAAACATGCTCCTCATCCTCACTAGCCCTTTAAGAGGAACCTGGAAGACTGGCTGGGAAACAGAAAATACACCTCCAGGGTCCCACGTGTGTCCCTGCTGGACAGGGAAAACATGTGCTGACTGTGGGAACATGGGTGAAATTCTTGGCTAGGCTTAAGGGCCTCCAGGCCAATAGCCTAGTGTCATCCTATAATAGAGTCACTTCATTGGTATCTTAACTGAATTAACCAGAAAAACTTGAACTTAGACTGAGAACAAGAGACACAGATTGTAGTGTAAACAATTTATTTTCCGCATTCATCATAAGACTCCATCAGAAGACTATACATTCAACTGTAAAAAAACTTAATAATTTTCTTTTTTCAGTTTTGGAGCAGGGAACACATCACATAAGGGGTGGGTATTTTAAACCCTGACAAAGCACCAGGGTTGAACGATGTAGTTAACATCAAATGTTTCTTACAGAACCGTACAGTTCACTTGAATAGTATGTCTTTAACAGTTGAGTTTGTGATGTCATTTAATTATGAGATGAATATGTATTTATTGGTTCATAGACATTTTTAAACTGAAAGTTCTTTTATAGTTGAATGTGTAGTTTTCTGAAGTCTTATGACAAAGCGAAAAATTGTTTACGCTAAAATATGTGCCTCTTGTTCTCAGTCATGGTATCTGTTACAGTATGACTGATTTTCCATGCATTTAAAAAAACTGAAAGAACTGGAGTGGCTTTTGTGGGTGGGAGTGACCTATCTGTGGGTGTGGCTCAAATGGGGTGTTCCTTGAGTGTGGTGTGGGTGGGGCTTAAGGGGCACCAGAACATCACTTCGCCTAGGGTGCCATTTCAGCTAAGGCCAGCCCTGCGTGTGAAAAGAAACATTTTTTAAACTTATAACACACTAATGTGTCACCATTCTTCAATAAGATTGACATGTATCAGGACAGAATTAATGCACAATTTCTTTAAATACTTGCTCATTAAACAAACTGCTTATCAAACAAGCAAATATGTAACGCAAGAAATGTGACTTTTTAACAAAAAAACAAACAAAAAAAATACATGACACTGCCAGCTAGCAGTGATTAAATGAGATTTTTTTTTTCTTTCTTTCCTTGCCAGGCTTTTGAACACTCTCCAAATCTCTCCAATAATAATAATAAAAACAAATGACGGCTAACTAAACTCTGAACCACCCCATTGCTTTATCTCAGAACTCCACAGCATTTACTTCCTTGGGTGATACTATGTCAGTCAGGCAAACTCATCCCTGTTACTGCCTAACCAGTTTCCATAGTATAGCATAAACTGAACTAAACAAAAAGAGAAGGTGATAGAAGGTGTAATTTCCTTATTCAGTATGAGGAAAAGCCTTTAGTGTGGGCTATTAAAAACAAAAGTTCAGTGACTTTTTAAAGGGTACTTGGAATTACATGCATATGTGATTTGTGAATTCCTTTGATTTTGCAGTGGCAACTTGCAAATGAAAACCTATACTTAAAAAAAGTAAAAAAAAATATGCACTTAAAAATGGAGGAGATGCAACACAACAGTCTAGTACTACACAGTGCCCTGGCACCACAGGGGTTGATCATCAAAAGCCTCTCCAAACAAGTACTTGTTTATCGAGTTCTAGGACTCTGACACTATAAGGTACTCTCTTAACTAACAGGGTAGATAATTTTGTAGACAAGGAGCAGCCATTCCATATACCTACTACATATGTCAAGTACAGAGCAAGAAACAGAATACAGTTATAATACTGACTGCTTTGTCTTATAAATACAACTTACATACTTATAGAACTATTACTCACTGCAGAAACATGAAAGTCATGTTGTATAAGTACATGTATAAACTAATATAAAATGCCATTAGATATGTAATTAAAATAAAACACTCACCATTAACACAAAACAGCATTCAGCTTCAGAATTAACAGAACATATGACAAGACAGGGAATATATTTTATTCTCCTTCAAAATAATTATTTTGGTACTGAAAAGTTTATAGTAGTACTAAGTACCAGCTGGATTTAGAGTTGCAGGGATTTAAGACACCATAAACTTTATTTAGCAAAAACAAAACACAAGCTTTCAGACCACACCAGTGCTTCACAGGCATTCAAATGATTCTTTCACATAAAATAATCATTAAATAACAAATGGTTTCAGTCAAGTGTTATAAAACATCAAAAAAGATACATCAATTTAATCTAAATGTTTGCATTTCAAAACAAATTTAATTGACACAACTTCATTTAAGCATGGGGGTTGGGTCAGGTCTAAAAAAGGAAATCCAACTGTACTCCCCCCCCCTCCCCAGTTAAAGAAACAGTGTTATTCCTTCTAATGTTTTGTTTAAGAACAGTTAACAGTGCAAACTTAAATCTATAGGCAACACCGTTGTTCCTAGAATGTTTGTATAAAGTATTCATGTCTCCTCCTCTCCATACCTCTCAACCTCTTTAGACCAAGAAATCTGGACAAAGCCTTAAATAAAAGTGGGACAAAGGCCCAAAAATAGGCATTTGAGAGGTATGCTCCTCTCCTAATAGCCAGTAGATGTTGACGTGTCCTTTCCTTTAATATTCTGTTAGTTTTAGAAGGCTGGACATTAACTTATATACAACAATATATACTAAGTGTTCACTATCACAGTCTACATATTGACATAGATTAAATTCTATATTTAAATGGGATGATTAATCCTTCTACTTCTACGAATGAATCTACAAAAACACATTTATTACATGGCTAGGTCCCCTTCTTATGACTGTACCCGGTATTAGTGTAATTCTGCTGTTCCTTTTAGCAGAGAATCTGTTTTAATGTCCTGTTATTTCTGAAACTGAAATGGGGTGCCCATAAGTACTGGTCTCCCAGCTTCTGTAAAGAAGATAACATATACCAATGCTTCCCATTGATCTTTTGTATATCCAAAGCTCACATATGGTAAGTTAATACCTATCTAAAGCCTATATCCATGCTATCCATTATTGCTGGTTCAATATCATTTCTAGCTCCCCAAAAAATTGGACCCTATCCAGCATTCCTTTTATCAATCACTATCTCCTTCACATATTTTATTTCCTCCATCTTGTATTTCTTTTTTTTTTTTTTTGTTACAATGAGTAAAAACTCATCAATAAAGCAAAAATTAAATTTACAAAATATACACAACTTGTCTCCATCTTGTATTTCATATACCTAAAATTTATTTCCATAAGATCCAGTTGTTCAAGAAATAGTACATCATTTGTTACTAGCTTATTCAGCCTCAACATCTGATCCTTCTGATATTCTTAAATATAAAACCCGGAGGCATACTATGACAGTGTAAATACATATATTTTTTTCACATCTTTTTTTTATAAGTAGAGATGTCCAGCAGTCCATCTATAGAGTTTGTTATGGTTAAAAAAGCCTTTCAGCTTTTCCCGGTTAGGGGTTGCCACAATGGAACTCCAGTCCGTTCATGATTGGCAGTGGATTTTACGGTGCTGAGTCACCAGCCCGACGCCCAACCTTTAACTAAGGCACGCCCATTCACGCAAGTACCTACTTGCATGTCTTTAACGTCACTCGACTGCGGGGAGGACATGCAGACTCCACACAGAAGGCGCTCCAGCCGAGAATCGAATGGGAGAACCTCTTGCTGTGAGGCAACAAAGCTAACCGCTGCACCACTGCGGCCTAATAGAGTTTGTTATGATAATACCTACAAATTCAATAGTGGCTTCTGACACTAATTTTAAAACTTAAAAACTCTACAGCCATCATTAAATATTCAACAGATTTAGTTCATTTACAGTATCTCTCCATGACATAAATATGCCAAGTAAAATTCAATGTGAATATTCCTTAAAATGTAATATAAATTCTTCTTCTTCCCGTACACACATAACTAAATTAGTATAAGTGTTAGCTACAGGCATACCCACAGCCACACCTTACTTCTGTAGAAACAATTTGCCTTGAAAGGTAAAGACATTGTTGGCTAAAGTCACAAGCAATAATGTGGATATGTGTCTAATAAATACATCAGTTTTATTTTGCATAGATGTTAGATATAATGGTGAAGAGTGAGTTTACATCAAAAGTGACCAACAAATAATCTGTTCTTCCCATATTCATTCTATACCAAACATATCATTTTATCAAAAAAACATTACTAGTTTTTTATAAATCTAGATATCATAGATAACATCCCTTTCAGGTGATGTTCTAAATATACCAATAGTGGGTCTGTTATCCAGCCCGTTGACAAAACAGTAGACCTCATAGGTGGGTTCATCAACAAGCCATAATATATATGAACAACCACGATGTGCCACTTAAAAGAAATTTAACACCTCTGCAGAAAACATGCTATTAGTATAAAGGTCATAAGTTTACTTTCTCATACTCTCTATATATTTACCTTTTTTCTCACAAGCTGTTCATATATATTACTGTCACGCAAGAGCATCTAAATAGAATTATTATATAACTTTGGATCCATAACCATTATAAATACCCACCTTATCAGCACTTTTGATAACGATTTTATCATTAGAAATTAAATTATGCAAAGCAGCCCATCCAAACTCTCACAAATTAGTTTTGAACAACTTCTTACCCAAATACCGGTGTATAAACGTCCTCAGTACAAACTTTTTTGAAAATGTCAATTACAGAATTAGAAATTGGAACAGAAGGGCTGGGTTTATGGAGTATATTATTCTCATTAGTACTAGAAACTATGAGTGATAGGTTCATCTGCCTAGTAAACAGGCATAAATTAGTCAAAGAGTCCATCAGACTGCCACTTGTGATAGGAAAAAAGGTCAGGCCTTTCTCCAAAACACTTAATTCATCTTTAGACAATTTCTAGGTCGATATATTTATAACAGTACCTGCAGTTATACTTGTTATCTGGACCTGCTATGTGTTATTGGTCTCTGTAGGTTGATATATTTAGAACAGTACCTGCAGTTATCCTTGTTGTCTGGACCTGCTATGTGTTATTGGACTCTGTAGGTTAATATATTTAGAACAGTACCTGCAGTTATCCTTGTTGTCTGGGCCTGCTATCTGTTATTGGACTCTGTAGGTTGATAGATTCAGAACAGTACCTGCAGTTATCCTTGTTGTCTGGACCTGCTATGTGTTATTGGACTCTGTAGGTTGATATATTTAGAACAGTACCTGCAGTTATACTTGTTATCTGGACCTGCTGTGTGTTATTGGTCCCCGTACACTCTTCAACCTTCCTTTTCCTATTCACCTCTCTGCTATGCCGTTCCCTTGTTTCACCAGTGTCAGTAGGACCTTCTGCTGGGACAAAGGAGGTAAACCTAAAGGGTCAAGTGCTCTCACACTGTTAACATCTACTTGAGTGGGTGTCTCACTCTGCACAGAGATGGCCACTACCATGTCCTTATCTTTTTCATGGTCTTTATTTGAACCATTCAGTTTATTTTCTCTTGGCTAAACTAACACCTGTTCAACTTTAAAGTCATTAATGTCCCTCTTTAATTTATAGTGTTTAATATTAAGCACCTACCACTTAACTCAACAAAGATATTTAGTATAAGTCGGCAGCTTTAGAACTCACAAGCCCCTAGGAACAATGTTCAATTTAATAGGTTTGAAAACTCAAGCACTGCCACTGTAGCTTTTTATATGACAATACCTTCTGCTGTAGATCATGCAGTTGACTGTGCAGTTTGTTCAGCCCAGCTGGCCATTTTGCTGCAACCTATGAGTCATTCTCTACCAACACCATGTCTTCAGCTAATAATGGATTCTGAACAACACTTAAAATAGCTTTAAAGTGTACTTTTCTGTTTCTTGTAGAAGATGAAAATAAAAGCAATGATTGTAATTGTGACTGCTGCTCCAAATGTATATTGTCCATATCCAAAGGGAATCACACCAATATCACAAAGATAGCAGATGTAGGTAGCTCAAGTAGGAACCAAGCCAAAGCTTAAGCAAAAGAACACCAATGCCTCAGTTAAATTCCCAGAGTTTAATAAAAAAACAAAACACTAGCTTTCACACCATACCAGTGCTTAATCAGGCATTAAAAAGTTTCTTTCACATACAATACTAACTGAATAACAAACAGCTGCAGTCACATAACATCCAATAAAAATACAACAATTTCATCTAAAATGTCTGAATTTCAGAACAGATTTAATTGACACAGCTTCATTTAAAATGTGGAAGCAAGATTCTTCTTTGATTACAACTCTGTTATACAAACTTGAAGAAAGGGAAAAAGGTAGAAAATAAATATAAAATACACCTTTCACTCTCTCTTTTTCTCTCTCACTCTCTCTCTCTCTTTCCCTTTTCCCTGAATCCTACACCAAAGCTAAAGCACAACAATGTGCAACATATCCAGTTTAGATGCACTGATATATTGGCCAAAATAGTGATCTTTCTGCAGAGATGTTTTGAGATTTGCTGTGCCAACATGCAACAAAGTGTAGGTTTCCCTATAAAATGTTGTACAGGATATTAGACACTAATAGCAGAAAGTACCACTCAGCATCATCAAAGTGCAATAAACAAAAAAAAAGTAAATAGTAACTTATTGCATTAAGCATCCATCTGTAAACGTGAAAACAATTTTCAAAATAATATAATTTATACTTTGTGTAGTGATTTGTTTGTCTTTTTGGTTTTTCCCAGTTAGGGGTCGCCACAGTGGAACTCCAGTCTGTTAATGATTGGCAGTCGATTTTTATGGTGCTGAGTTGCCAGCCTGATGCCCAGCCTTCAGTGAAGGAATGCCCATTCACACACATCTTTCGGAGGCCACTCGACCACGGGGAGGACATGCAGACTCCACACAGAAGGCACTCCAACAGAGAATCGAACAGGAGAACCTCTTGCTGTGAGGTAACAACGCAACCACTGTACCACCGAGGAAGTCACTTTGTGTAGTAATTTGTATAGTAATAATTATATCATGCACCTATCACAGTGAATCAAGCAATAATCAGCTGCACAATTGGACAAAGAACAAATATTAAATTAACCACCAGTGTGGAGCATCACAAAAGAGATTTGCATTATTTTAATATCTGTGTTACACCTAATTGTTTAATAAACCCATCTGTTGGTTCACTATGTTCAGATGTGCCATGTTTTCATTACCAGGCATCATAAAAATGAGATGAAATTTGGTGAGATGCAGAAACATAGTGCACAGTCTAGAAAGCCAATACATTAAAAAACACAGAAGCATGGCAGTGACTGAGTGATTTCTGGTTGTGTAATGAGTAGTATAATGAGATATGCATGGTAATGCATGAACAAAAAACAGAGCACATCAAAAATGTAATAAAATATGTACCAAAGTAGGAAGGAGGTGACTAAGAGACTTAATGACATTACAAAGATGCCATAAGCACTCAGAACAATGTTCCAAACCCATTTTAAACCATCACAGGTATTTTGGGAATGACTGAGTAGCCCATGGCAGAAGCCTCAGGCACATACTGGGGACAGCATAGCAGGAATGCTGTAACTCCCATTTGCTATACATTACATTATATACCCACAAGCATCTGAGGCAATATTATCACATGGGCATTACCACTGTTGACCAGCTGTGTATTTTCTGCAAAACAAGAAGTCCCGCAGCACGTATGGCCAGCCAGTATCACTGCAAACATAAATCATTAACGCAGCAAGCATACTGACTGCTGACACATTTCAAACTTCTGTCAGCAGTATCACCTGCATTTGTCTGTCACCTACAAGCAGAATTCACCCTTCAGTTTCTGACCTGCATGAAATACAGGTCTTCTGACAGACTTAGGAGTCACTGAGTGCATACATGTATCAATCTATGAAACTAACACAGAGGATGAAGTTGCATATGGAAATCATATGGAGTTTCACTCAGTTTTCAGGCAGATAATGTGTGACCACTAGGCTGCTTTAGAATATGTGTACAAAAGACTGAGGCAGCAGTCATTCTGCTCAGATCACATGAAGATGTCTTTCACACCAAGCCTTGCTGTGCCATACCACATGGGCAAGAATTGGGTGATGCAGTATACCAAGCACAATTGTGGCCAATGACACCAGTGAAGAAAGCCACAAATCAGGCAGGGAGGCACATGAAGGACACACCAACAAACCCATAGCTTCACTGAACATGTGTTTTCTTATCTCAAGATACATTTCCACTGCCTTGACAACTCAGGTGATGTACTTAGATATCATCCATCAGAAGCTTGGTCACAGTGTGCTGCATAATGTACACCATGACCATACCTAACACAGCATGACCATACACAGGATGTCTGGAAACAGCTTGTTTAGAAGAAGAACCCTTGGTACTATGTCAAGATAGCCACAGCATAAGAGATTGTGAGCTGTACAGCCATAATGGATTTAAGTATAGAAAATTAGGAGCCATGCTTACTGAACAACTGTACACCCAGGATGGTTAATCGTACCATTCAAATAATGTGTACTTGTGGATATGTGTCTAAATGTATGCAAAGCAAAGAAGCTGAAATATTAAGTGTAACACACCGAGTTGTAAATTCTTAATGCTGTTATTTGCAAAAGCGGATAGGTTAATATCACTATCATAATAATTTCTCAAGTGCCCAGACAAAGACCAGCAGGCTCAGCATAAGCACAGCACTGTAACTCATGTTCTCCATTTATATGCTGCATGCACAATAGAGTATTAGGGTGTGCTTCACTGCACAGTGTGTATCACACTGACTATTGAGGGGTATCTGACGCTACACCCTGCATGTACTTGACACTTCGTGGACAGTAAGGGACCAGGAGATACACTGTGCCCTCTGTCATTGAGTTTTGTGTCCAGGAGGGCACTGTTCCTTGGCAGATGGCAGCCGGGTCAATGTGGATGAACAAATGTAGCACTGGATCATGTGTGGTTGCATGTGTTTGCATGAGGATGACTTGGACAGGAGTAGAAAAAAGCAATGACTTCCTACAATGTTGAAAAAAGAAGTCTGAAAATATAAGAGAACAGAGAATCTTGAAACTTTCTCTCTCTCTAAACCCTTATGCACTCCTTATGGGTACATATTACATTATCGAAAAGCTGTAATATCGAACGGCTTTTCATCGACCCGTAAAAGTTGAAGTCTCATAATAGTGAACACCCGAATGAGCGAATTTTTACCCTGGGAAAGAAACCGCTTGGCCATCCTTGTGAGTTTGCCCTTTTCCCCAATGTAGTGCGATCTCGGAAGAATTCACTCATTCGGGTTTTCACTATTATGACAGTTCGACTTTTACAGGTTGATGAAAAGCCGTTCGATATTACGACTTTTCGATAACGTAATATATACCCACTCCTTATGTGGGGGAAAGCCCCCCCCCGAACTTATATATACCAACTCCAAGATCACCATACCGTGGAGAAAAGGGAATATTCCAGGAAAATGCCATCTCAGACTTAATTTGTATAAGTCCATTCTTTTGGCCATCCAGTCTCTGTTTCAAAGCTCAGTCTAGGGAGTTCCAACATTTCAATTGGTTACCACAAGGCAACAAATGATACCTGTAAGGCAAACATACCAGTCACATTCTGTGGTGTAAACAACGTGGATGGAACAGGACTATCCTTTGCAACAAGATTCTGTACAGGAATCTTAACAATGGTGTTTAAAACGTTCACTTTATAAAACAATCCATAGATTATAAGATGTGTGATGCTGCAGCTAGTGAAAAGTCCAGCGAACATTGTCATCTTTTCAGATCTCCAAACTGAGATGCAGAGAGTCTGGCCAAGCATATGAGACTGTGGGATAAATAAATTTATTAAGACAGTGGTTTTGGGTCCATTAGGCCTCTATAATCAATGGAATTCTAGATGCTTTGCAATGCATTCCAGAGCTTTTTCCCAACCCTTTGATCCAATGACAGCCTGCCCAAAAATCATTAAGGAAAGCTATTTTTTCAAGGAAGAAATAAAAGGTGTCTCTGGTTTTATATTCAAGATAGCACTGATTTCCAATACAATTAGAGGACTAAATTTATGGAATTATATGACTTCTACCTGGGAAAAGCAGAGTACAAACAGCTAGAGATACCATGCATGGGCCAGGATTGTCAATTCAGTCTGAATAAGTTGCTACAGAGTTGTGCCGTCTGCAATGTATAAACAGTTTGTGCTGTCGAAAAGAATGTCAAGATTCACCTCTCTCAAACTTTATTTGTAAGGTGAATGCCTTGATGTCCATGGCACAACTATAAACTGTTTACAATGAGACACGATCCGAATCCTTTACACGGTCTGTTAGATTACATTACATACCAGTAATTCTTCTCTCAGTCTCATGATCAGCAATCCAAGATACTGTTACAAGATTTGGGATCCGATTGTAAACTGTCTGTGTTTTTGATTGGATGCTAAGATTAATTTCTTGAGCTTCATTTCACTTACAAGGTGAATTTCTTGACATCTGTATTTGCAAATGGCAGTCAAATTCCTGGTCATAATCCTTTTACAGTTGACCATTATACTGCATTGCCATGGTTCTTGCTCTTCAGCCCTTATCATGGCCATCAGCTGTCTCTGATTTTGCTTCATATTTTTACCATGTTCCTTGACAAGCTTTTACTTTTACTTTTCTTACTGAAGATTACAGTCTGTCAGTGAGAAATTACACTTTCATAATTCTTGTTTAAAAATGCACGTTGAAGCAAAACCCGTTCTATTAACTTTCCTATACAGAAGACAAAAATATTGCCAAACTTCATTCTCTCTCTCTCTCTCTCTCTCTCCATCCTTCCACATTTCTTTCTTTCACTCCCACTCCATCCTCCATATTTCTTTTACTCTCTCTTACTCCCATCCACACATTTCTTTATTTCCGTCACTCCCATGCCCTTCTTTCTCTATCTCACCTCCACATCTTTCTTTCTCTTTCCTTTTCACATTTCTTTCTCTCTTTCCACACATATAGCTCTGAAATGCCTCTGATTTTTCTGACATTTTACTGGCTATTAGCCATAAATGGTGTAATGTTTAAGGTCTTTGCCTCCCATGCACAAGGTACAGGGTTCAATCCTGACCTGCAGCCAATGCCTGCTTGGAGTTTGCATGTGCTCCCTGTGTCTCTGTGTGGTTCCTCCCATCAATGAAAAACATGGTAAGTTTTTCCATCTCAGACTCACCAATGAATGGAGCTTTGGGTAGCAGCACAGACTTTACATGGTGCTCTATATCGGGAAGAGTTGTATATACCAACCGCTTTGGGCATCTACTGTGGGGTGCAGTATGCTCAAGATAGGAGAACACAGATGACACAGTGAGTGCCGTGGCAGGGCTAGCCACTCAGTGGTGTAAAATATGGCTGTATGTGATTTGATCATGTTGACTAATGTCTCCAAATGGGCATGGATAGTTATTAGTGATAAGTGGGTTGAGGACCTCGCCTACTCCAAGGACCCATGCTAATGGTGGAAGGGGTATATGTGCCCTTATTGGCCAGTGTGTGCCCACCATAAATCTCAGCAACTCTGCATCAATAAGCTACTGGATCGCCCAGCCTGAGTTACGTGAGATAGCTCTGCTCAGAGAAAGCTGGATGTCCAACCAATCAACCTGCCAAACATGAACTAAGAATTGCTAGACAATGTAGGTTCACTGACAGGATGTAGCTTGGAAGTGGATGATATGATGGTACAGGGGAGGCTAGACATCCTGTGTATTCAAGAGACAAGATGAAAGGGCAGTGGAACAAAGTTGCTTGGCTTGGGATCCAGAATTTTCTACTCAGGAGAACTGGCTAGAAATGGTGTGGAAATTGTGGTGAGAGAGATGATTCAGAAGGCAGTGAGGAATATGATCAGAATTAGTGACAAGACTCATGGCAATCAGACTCCAGTGTAATGATAGTGCAGTATTCATAATCTCAGTCTATGCCCCGCAGCAGGGTTGTGATAGTGAGTAAAAGGATGCATTCAGACAACAGTGCAGGACCTACTAGATAAAGCAGGACAATATGAATTGGGGTTGATAATGGGTGACTTGACTGCACATAATGGGACAGAAAAAAAAACAGGATATGAGGACCACCTAGGTCCACATGGGTGGGGCAACAGGTATAAAGATGGAGAGGCCATTCTAGACTTCTCTCTGGCAAATGGCTTGATAGTAGCCAACACATAGTTCAAAAAGAGAGACAGTGGCAAGATCACATACAACAGTGTTCAACGTGTAACTTGGGTAGATTTCCTCCTAGTATGGAAGGGGCACTGGGGTAGAATCAGGGATTGTAAAGTCACCCCCAGTGAAACAGTTCTCCCACAGCATGAACCACTGATTGCCACAATGGTTAGAGAAGGCTCTAAGTTCAACAGAGACCAGGCTGAAGACCTGAAATTTGACTGGAGAGAAATTACAACATTTCAGGAATTACTCAGGGCTCTAGCATCCCAAGAAGAGGAGGAAATAGGTGGAGGTTAAGAAGAATGGCAGTGCCTCAAAACAGCATGTGTTAGGACTACAGAACAGATATGTGGCCGAGACAGGTATGGAAATAAGGTACATAAGGAAAGTTGGTGGGGGAATGCAGAAGTCCAGGAAGTCATAAACAGAAAGAAGGAATGCAGGAAAAAGTGGGAGATAGAAAAGACAGACCAGGCCAGGAAGGAATACTGGTTGGCTAACAGAGAAGCTAATAAAGGAGTTGCAATGGCAACAACCAGGGAACTCTACCAGCTTCTGAAAAGTGATTCAGTAGGTGGTACAAAGAAACTATATCAGGTTGCAAGCCAAAGACAGAAAGATAAAGAAGATAGTCAGATACCCTTCATAAGGGATGCCACCAACAACAGCCTGCTCACCAGTCCACAGGACATCAAAGGGAGATGGAAGGAGTACTTCCATCAGCTTCTGAAAGAAGAAAACGCTACAAAAGCTGTACTTTCCCAGACACAGCCTACAGTAAGAGAAGAAGAACAGCTCACCCTAGAAGAAGTAAGAATAGCACTAAGGAAAATGAAATCATGGAAAGCAGCAGGCTCAGATGAGGTCACAGCAGATATAATAAAGATGCTGGGTAAGATAGGAGAGAAGTGGCTCCTGAGGGTACTCATAGCAGTGTAGAGAGAAAGGCGTATCCCAGATGACTAGAAAATAAGCATACTTGTTCCAGTGTACAAGAACAAAAGGCTGTGGGCAGTACAAAGATACCAACTCCGGTCACACTGCATGAAAGTTCTGGAGAGGGTGATTGATAAACCTGATACACAGAGTAGTAGAAGGTAAGATGGGAGAGCAGCAGTTTGGATTCAGATCAGGATGCAGCACAGCTGAACCAATGTTTGCAGTGAGGCAGACAGTTGAGAAGTGGCTACAGATGAGGAAAGAGTCCAACTGGCATTCCTAGGCTTAGAGAAAATGTGACAAGGTCTCAAGAAAGCTGATTTGGGCAGTAATGCAGTGGTTTGAAGTCGCAGAAGCATTGGTAGAATTAAGACCCAATGACTCAAGTACAAACACTGTTCAGTCTCACAGAGGGGTTGTGGGAGTTGGTGTGCACCAGGGTTCAGATCTGAGCCCATTACTGTTCATACTGGCGATGGGCTACATTAGCAAACAGATCAGAGGGGGCAGATCATGAAAAGTTGCAGTATGCAGGTGATGTGGCATTACAGGCAGAATCTGAGCAAGAACTTTAGCAAAGGATATGGGAATTAAATGCAAGACTGAAGGAACAACGTGGAATGAAACTAAGTACAGATAAAACGGTGTTGGCAGCAAATTGTGGAAATCAAAAGAAGCTGAGAATTGAGAAAGGAGGGAAGATAGGAAAGATATCAGAACAGGTTAATAGCTTTATGTATCTGGGAAGGGTGGCTGAGGAGAAACAAAGTCTGAATGAGGAGGTCAAAGCTAGAATCAGAGGGGCTGCTGCCAACTCGCATAGAGTGTATGGTGTAGTGTATTCAGAAGAATGCCAAAGAAGCTGAAAAGTAAGGTGTACAAAACAGTGGTGTAACCAGTACTACTTTATGGTACAAAAACCTTGGTAGTAAAGGTAGAGCAAATGATGAAGCTAGCGGTGATGGAAATGAAGTGCCTGAGAAAGGTGGTAGGATCCATGCTGTGGGACAGATGAAATGAGGACATAAGAGCAGAAGCCAAAGTAGCTTTAATTGCAGAAAAGATCAAAGAGGATAGATTATGGTGGTTTGGCCACATGAGCAGAAAAGCAGCAGACAATCTGGTGAAAAAAATATGGGACAGACTGGAATATAAGAGGGAACGAGGATGTCCAGCAAAGAGGTCGATGGATTGTGTGAGAGAAGATCAGGCATGAATGTCAAAGAAGCAGGAGTGCAGCATTGAATCGAGAGAGATAGCAACAGTTAACATGACACCCCAACCCCATGTAGAAAATTGGAAAAAGGGGTTAATGATGATGATGACAATACTAACCATAAACTAATTGTTATTGTATATTTTTTGACTGAACCTAGACACTTTAGACTCGCTAACTTTGAAAGATCTATTGCTTTCTGTTTCATAAGAAGTCCTGGCAATTACCAGTCCCTTCTCTACAGCTACATAATTATTCCTATGAATCTGACGCCAGTTGTTTGTCTGTGTCAGCCCCCCCCCCCCCGGACAACATTTGTGTCAGTGTGGGATTCAGTGACAGCTTCTAATTTGCAATCATCAGCAAATATAGTCAGACAGAGGCAACTGACATTGGCCTTGACTTCAGAGAAGTAAATGCCAAAAAGGTGAGGTCCAAGTACTGATCCTGAGGGACTCCACTTGTGAATGGCCTCTTTGTAGAGGTGGACTCCCAAATTCTAACTTCCTGGATCCTGTCTGTGAGCCAGTTGGCTATCCACCGGGTGACATACGAGTTTGTACCTAATTACTTGAGTTTATCAACAATGCCTGGATGGGGTATTGTGTCAAATGCCTTGGCCAGGTCAAGGGAGGCAGTGTGAACCATTTTTCCTTTATCCCTTGCTTTGGTTACCTTCTCAAAGAAGTCCACCAGGCTGAGTAGGCATGATCTGCCCTTGACAAAACAAAACTGGGTTGGGTCCTGTGTCTGGAGGTTTACTATATCTCTTTTGATCATCTCCATGATAATTCTTTCCATGGCTTGACATATAAGACTAGTGAGACTTATGAGTCTGTAGTTTCCTGGGTCTGTAGATGGCTCCCCCATGTGCAGGGGCATGACTGTTGCTATTCTCCATTCATGAGGCATAAAGCCTGAAAACCACAAAAGTTCATGATTCCAGAAAACCAAAACTGAAGAAACACCACTGGAATAGCCAAAGACAAAGGTAGACTAAAAATTAGCATAAACTTGCGTTTATTACTCGCTTTCATCAGAGACTTCTTCAGAAAAAACAAATACCTCTGAAGAAGTCTCTGACGAAAGAGACTAATAAACACAAGTTTACGCTAATTTTTGGTCTACCTTTGTCTTTGCCTATTTTCAGGCATGAAGACTGTTTGGAGGCTACAGTTAAATAGTAATTCCAGAGGCCCTGATAGGTCATGTTTCATGCTGTTTAGAAGGCATCCTGGGATATTGTCTGCACCCATTGATGCAGTGTTCTTGGTCTTAGAGAGAGTATTAAGAACCTGTTCCCTAGTGATAGTAGGTGGAGTTATATTTGATGGTATTTCCTGAGGGAAGGTTGAGGGGGAGGAAGGGGTAAAGTTGGAGCTGAATTTATCAGTCAGGAGGCTTGCTATATCTTCTGGCTCAGTATAGGTAGCATGGAGGTATTTAGGTGAAATGGCAGTGGAGTTTTTAATAGATTATTTAATGAAATCTTGGAAAGTGAGAGGATGCCTGAGGAATGGAGAAAAAGTGTTTTGGTACCGATTTTTAAGAATAAGGGTGACGTGCAGAGCTGTAGTAACTACAGAGGGATTAAACTGATCAGTCACAGCATGAAGTTATGGGAAAGCGTAGTGGAAGCTAGGTTAAGAAGGGAGGTGATGATTAGTGATCAGCAGTATGGTTTCATGCCAGGAAGGAGCACTACAGATGCGATGTTTGCTCTGAGAGTGTTGATGGAGAAGTACAGAGAAGGTCAGAAGGAGTTGCATTGTGTCTTTGTGGATTTAGAGAAAGCATATGATAGGGTGCCTAGAGAGGAGTTGTGATATCGTATGAGGAAGTCGGGAGTGTCAGAGAAGTATGTAAGAGTGGTACAGGGTATGTACGAGGGTAGTGTGACAGTGGTGAGGTCTGCGGTGGGAGTGACGGATGCGTTTAAGGTGGAGGTGGGATTACATCAAGGATCAGTTCTGAGCCCTTTCTTATTTGCAGTGGTGATGGACAGGTTGACAGACGAGATCAGACAGGAGTCCCCGTGGACTATGATGTTTGCAGATGACATTGTGATCGGTAGTGAGAGTAGGGAACAGGTGAAGGAGACCCTGGAGAGGTGGAGATATGCTCTAGAAAGAAGAGGAATGAAGGTCAGCAGGACTAAGACAGAATATACGTGTGTGAATGAGAGGGAGGATAGAGGAATGGTGAATATGCAGGGAGTGGAGGTGGCGAAGGTGGATGAGTTTAAGTACTTGGGATCAACAGTTCAGAGTAATGGTGAGTGTGGAAGAGAGGTGAAGAAGAGAGTACAGGCAGGATGGAGTGGGTGGAGAAGAGTGTCAGGAGTGATTTGTGACAGACGAGTACCAGTAAGAGTGAAAGGGAAGGTCCACAAGAGGGTAGTGAGACCAGCTATGTTATATGGGTTGGAGACAGTGGCATTGACAAAAAGGCAGGAGTCACAGCTTGACATGGCAGAGATGAAGATGTTATGATTTGCACTGGGTGTGACGAGGATAGACAGGATTAGGAATAAGTATATTAGAGGGTCAGCCCAGGTTGGAAGGTTTGGAGACAAAGCCAGAGAGGCAAGATTATGTTGGTTTGGACATGTGCTGAGGAGGGATGCAGAGTATATTGGAAAAAGATGCTAAGGATGAAGCTGCCAGGTAACAGGAAAAGAGGAAGGCCTAAGATAAGGTTTATGGATGTGGTGAGAGAGGACATGCAGTTGGTTGGTGTGACAGAGTAAGATGCAGAGGACAGGAAAAAATGGAGACAGTTGATCTGCTGTGGCGACCCCTAACAGAAGCAGCTGAAAGAAGAAGAAGAAGATAGGTGGTTCCATTTATAATGAGCTCTGCACACAATTGTGTATTGCCTTTGAGGTTGCGGACATAGCTAAAGAATGCTTTGCAGTTGTCCTTAGCCTGGGAGGCCAAACTTATCTCAAATTTGGCTTTGGTAGACTTTATTTGTCCTCTGAATTGTTTGTTTAGTTTGATGAGAGTGCTTTTATCCTGCTGGGTGCTGCACTTCCTAATTTTTGCCATGATGTTCTTCCTTCTGTTATACAGCCTATTGATTTTGTTATTCCACCAGAGTGGCTTTTTTTTTTTTTTTACTTAGTTCTGTACTTCTTCCAGGTGGTTGCAACTGCCTCTGTGCAGCTATTAACATGCTTGTACAGGATTTCTGTGAACAGCTCTGCATAGGCAGCAGTGTTCTCAGGGTTTGTAGGGGCTTGCATTTTGCCATTAATACCAGGAAGTTAGCCTTAGAGTAGTTCCTGAATATTCCAGGTTTAGCTGGGGCTCCAGGTTTTACTTTTACTTCAAAGGAGACCATTTTGTGGTCGGACCTTACCAGGGAAGACATTACTGTAGGGGGTGTGCAGCAGTCTCCCATATTAGTGAGGACCAGATCCAGTATGGTTGCACCCCTGGTTGGTGTATTGACTACCTGGTCCAGGAAGTTTGTGTTTACAAAAGCCAGGAATCTCTTTGCCTGTATGTTTAGTGTAGTCTAGGATTGCCAGTTAATAGTGGGGAAGTTAAAGTCACCCATGAATATTGTATTGGGTTGGATGGTTAGTGTTTCTCATAAGTTTAAAAACATGGTATTGGTTTCCTGGGTCATAGAGGGGTACCTATAACTTGCAAGGAAGTGGTATTTGATTTTGCTTATGGTGATTTGAACATGGAGCAGCTCAAGTGCATTGTCCTGTTGACCAGCCTTGAAGAATATTTATTTTTTATGTAAAAAGAGACACCTCCACCTTTAGTCCCTGCCCGTGAAGTAGCTGATCTGAATGTGTGGAAGGCATTATAACCTTGCACTGTTGGTGTGCTGTCCTCAGCTTTAAATCATGTCCCAGTGACCACACATACATCAGCATTCTCTAGGGTGAAGAGAGCTTCTAGGGAGTGGAGTTTTTTGTTTAGACTCCTAGCACTGAGCAGTAATACCTTTAGATTTTCTTGGTTTTGCTTTGCTATGTCAGAAGTACTTTCACTTTGGGATTGCCTAAAAAGGTACTATGGGGGAAGATAATGTTTTAGCTAATATTTAAAAGTCTAGAGGGAAGAGATGCAGACCATCCCTGGCAAAGCAGCGTGGTCTGTTGACCATCTCCTTCCATGCTGACAAATATTGCACCCCCTTAGAATGACACCAGAAACTACGCCAATTATTAAAATCAGTCATCTTTTGTTTGTATTGTGGCATCATCCTTGGAGAAGGTAAAATGCTGCTCAATGCTAGAGTCATACCAGCCTAAGACACATATTCTGAGAGCCTTTCATCCACTAAAAACTTTTATGCCTCTCCCATCTCATATCAGTAATTTTATAAATTTCTAAGAAGCTTTTTCTCCTGATTGATTTATTTGGCTGTGTGTTTATTTCTGCACTACTGTCTTTTATATTCCGTTTCTGTTGCAGTGACTTCTAGTAGCAATAGTTGTCTTTCTGCCTCACTTATATTCTCCACTGTCTTATTCTGCTTTTTGCTTACTCAAGGCTTGCAATAGTTCTCTAATATTTATCTAAAAGAAACCCCAGTTTAGCCACAATGAACCCCCCCCCACCATAGTGGGGGTATCCCACTATGATTCTATTCTACCTCTTATTATTTACACAAAGTGCCTTGATTTCAACAATATGGTGTCAAATCATCAAAGTCCTGGTGTAGCTAATCTTTGACAGTCAGCTTACTTGAAATTAACTGCTGCATGGTCTGACAACAATGTCAGGAGAATGTTTGTTCTACTTTTGCAAGAAGCATTCTTAAAACATTCATACATCAGTACAACTAGCTACCCACCCTTGGGGACTAAGTATGTATATTTTTTCTTTTGGATTTATCGTCCTCCATCCATCCACTAGCTCAAAGTCTTCTATAATCATTCTAAGCATAGCTGCAGCACTTTTGCTTTTGCCCTCATCCTCCGGAAACCTATCTAAGTGTAATCAATCACTCTATTAAAATCCTCCCATCCTAATAATGATTCCATCTATATTTGCTTTGTAGGCTAACAAGCTATGGGGCTCTTATAAACTTAGCAGAGGGGTCTATATTATATATTCGAAGTTTCAAAACTTCGAACCTCATATCTTCGACAACATATGAGCGAAGTTTTAATTACCTCAATGCTCTGAGCAGGGGGGCAAGCCCCCCCTGCACCCCCCCCCACACTTAAATATACCAACTCCAAGATCGTACTTCAGTGCAGAAAAGGGATATTTTCCCATTCTGCGCCATATGGAGTCGTTGCTTTTCACCTTCAAACTTTTTCAAGTTCGATCATATGGTATGGACCATATGACATTCGAACTTTAAAAAGTCTGAATAATTAATAAGGACCCTAGCCAAGTATCCCTATTGTATCTCACAAGTTTATGTGCCTTTGACATTATTTTAAGGAGTATGTGTAAGCTATGGAAAGATTTACAGGTTGCCTGTGTCCATTAGAGTCATAGGTTGTAGACCCAAGTTCTCGTCTTTCTTTCTGCTTTTCCCGGTTAGGGGTCGCCACAGTGGAACTCCTGTCTGCTAATGATTGGCAGTGGATTTTTACGGTGCCTAGTTGCCAGCCTGACACCCAACTTTCAAAGAAGGCGCACCCATTCACGCACGCACCTACCTGCATGTCTTTAATGTCACTCGACCGTGGGGAGGACATACAGACTCCACACAGAAGGTGCTCCAGCTGAGAATCGAACGGGAGAACCTCTTACTGTGAAGCAACAACGCTAACCGCTGCCCCACCGCAGCTGTAGACCCAGGGTATAGTTCCAATTTCTCATCCACTGGTCCAGATTTCTGTTGAATAGTGTTAAGGAATACTCTGCTTCACTTAGATTGGAAGCCTGTTCCAGAGAAGGAGAACTCTGTGAGATGGATACCTGTCCCTCCAATGTATCCTTTTCATCTCACAAGCAAAATTTAAATCCCTAAATTAAGTCATTCACAAGCTATTCATTTTTTAAGATATGCAAAAGGTCCATCAGAGTGGGATCCAAGGATGCCTTAGTATGGCACGCATAAATCATCCTTCAGTAGTCTATAGGAAGCAGAATATAGAGATAGGGCTTTGAGGTGATCTGCATAAGACATGCTGTTTTTGCCTTGTATTCATTTTTCTGAGGAACCTCTGTGGATATTCCAGTCATTGCATGCGCTGGTCAGGTGCATACCGAAGTGGGTGTTGTACTCGATGGGCCTGATGAGGGCTGAATACAGTAGCATGATTACTTCCTTGGACCTAGATGTCATGCCTTTGCTTATAAGTTGAGCAGCATAGAATGATTTACTTACTACCTTAGACACATGTTGGTCGAAAGCCAGGTTACTGTCTACATGTGTAAACAAATTCCTGACTATTCATTCTACACTTAGGGGGTTTGCTGTCAATGAGGTAATTTCCTAGGGTGGCTGACTTTCCAAAGGGTACTATTATACATTTCTTGGCACTGAGTTTTAAGTCACGGCTTTGGTACGTTATTTGTGTGTGTTAGTCCTGCCTGTAGGATGTTAGTATCTTGGAGAGATTCTAAAAGATAAGGTTCCTTTATTGCCATTGCACAAGTACAATGAAATTTGGAGCAGTCTTCCTAAGGTGCATTCACGTATAATAAACATGAATAAAAAACAGAATACAATACAATACCAAATAATAGAATATAATGCAGTGCAATGCAGTAAACAACTACTTTATTGCACTAGGGTATATTGCACATGAAAGGAATAAAGTAAGGTGCACAGGAATGTAAACATATACCTTATAGTGCAAATGGCTATTATCTGTACTCACTGTGAGCATTTAGCATTGTTTAGTTCACGTATGGCCCTGGGATAGAAACTGTTCTTAAGTCTGTATGTCTGAGACAAAATGAACCTGAACCATCTGTCAGAAGGCAGCAGCTGAAACGGGTGATGTCAAGGGTTTAGAGGGTCTTTCCAAGATGTTGGCTGCCTTGTGCTGAAGAGTTCCTCCAAGGAGGGCAGTGAGCAGCGAATGATTTTCTGGGCAGAGTTAATGATCCTTTGAAGAGCCTTCCTGTCTGCCACCTAGCTGTTGGCATACCATGTGGAAATGCAGTATGTCTGCACACTTTCAATAAAACACCAGTAAAGAAACATCAGTAGCTTCTCCTTCAGGTTGTTTTTCCTGAGGATCCCCAGGAAATGGTGTCTCCGCTGTGCATTCTTGACCGTCTCCTTGGTGTTTAAGGACCAAGAGAGATCTTCTGCCACATATACACCTAGAAACTTGAACGCAGGAGCCCTTTCCACACAGCCATATATTGGGGTGTGATCTGTGTTGTGCCTCTGAACATCTATTATGAGTTATTTTGTTTTGGCAGAGTTCAGGGCAAGGTTGATCTTAGTACACCATGCAGCCAGTCTTTAAACTTCGTCTCTATATGCTGTCTCGTCCCCTCATCAAATAAGTCCAACCACTGTAGTGTTGTCCGCAAACTTAATGATGGTATTAGTAGAATGAGAGGGGACACAGTCATGGGTGTAAAGAGTTTAGCCTGAGAGTGGAGAAGAGGTAGAGGCCTAGTCTAACCATGTGATGATGGTTAGCCAAAAAGTCTTTAATCCAACGGCAGGTAGGTTCTGAAACTCCTAGGCCAGCAAGTTTAGTGATCAGTCTATCTGGGATAACTGTGTTAAAAGATGAACTAAAGTCTACAAAGAGCATCTTCACAGAGCTCCCCTTCTGCTCAAGGTGACAAAATACAGTGTGTAAGACAGTGTAGATGGCATGTTCCATAGACTTATTTGCTTTGTAAGCATACTGGCGTGTATCCAAGATGACTGGGAGACTGTCCTTAATGTGTCACAGAACCAGTTGTTCAAAACACTTCATGATGAGTGGAGTAAGTGCCACTGGACGGTAATTGTTGCGTTTACTGATGACAGGTTTCTTTGGCAGTGGAATGATTATAGTTGACTTCAGACAAGATGGAATAGTAGACCTAGACAGAGACAGGTTGAAAATCTTTGTGAAGACCCCACAGAGCTGGTCCACACACTCTTTCAGCACCCATCCCATCACTCCATCAGGGCCAGCAACCTTTCTTGGATTAACTGCTTTGAGCACACATCTTACATCATGCTCTTGTACTGTGAAGGTGTAGTTGTTAGAGGATGGTATAAATGATGTGAAACTGTTGTGGTCTGTTTGCTGGTGCCTAGGTGTAACTTTATCTGCTGTTTTACACTTCAAAATGGGCAAAGAAATAATTAAGTGCCTCTTCCATCGAGGCATCTCCTTCAACAGTCAGACGGTTACCAGTTTTATGATTGGTAATGTGCTGAATACCTTACCATAGTTGTCACTGGTCCTTGCTGGAGAACTGCTCCTTGTTTGCAATCATCTGCAAACTTGGTCAGCCAGGTGCCAAAGAGGAGCAGGCCCATCCCAGAGCCCTGGGGGATTCCACTAGAAAGTTTAATTCTTTTTCTTTTCCTGAAGAACAGAACAGACAAACAAGCAAAAAAGTAGACAGAATTAAAGAGAAGTTCTGGAGTCAATGTGAGCTTAGAAGGAACTTGTCATTTATTTGCCATTTATTCTTTAAAGTGTCTCACGATCCTACAGAGACTGCACTTACTTACATTGTTAAGGTGATCAATCAAGTTAAGGGCTGTGAATTTTGTAAGATACATGGCTCATTAACAAGCCATGTATAAAAGCAATAATAAGTGAGTTCAAATGAACCTGCATGCTGTTCGACAGAAACATGGAAGTATTTTATTTATTGGTGCTATTAAATGAAAATACTTGCTCCAGTGAAGTCTGAAAATGCTTCAGACACACTGAGACAAGAGTGCAAGTCAGACTGTTTATAAGAAATTCTGGGAATTAATAAGTGAAATTTTAAATTTTAGGTAAACAAAATATGCAGATTTTATTATTCTGCCTGAAGATACTTTAGAAACATTGGGAGTAAACAACACCAAAAAAGATCTGTGTTTACATGGTCGGTATATTCAAGGAACCAAGTGAAGCCATTGATTCAAAAATTACTAACATGTCTGTATAAAAAATAAGAATTACAAGATCCTGTTTCAAACAGTAGCACTCAAAGGGGGAGCCAGCCTTGTTTGCCAAAGTGATCAACACTCATATTGGTGTTTTCCTGTAAAATTGATTTTGCAGTGAACTGGAAATGCCTCCTTTCCCTGAGAGATTTGCTTTTGAGTTTGTATATATATATATATATATATATATATATATATATATATATATATATATAATATATTGGGAGCATGGGAGATGCAAATGCAGAAGGGTTTGCCCCCTTGCAAAAATTACCCTAATTTTGTGATTGAAAATTATGTTTGCTTTCCGATGAAGTTGCTGTTTTATGATTGTAGTTCTAGGGTCTGATCACAAGAGTTGACAACATGTCAGGGAACCCACTTTATGAAGTTATTTCTTTTAATATTCTGGGTTGACTGGCATGTAAGGCGATAGGAATATAAAATGAATTCATAGTGTAAAAGTACAAAGTAAATGTGTAAACCAATAGTGATAAAGTTACAGAGACATCTTCAATGCTATGCAAAGTGATAGCAATAATATCCTTCACAAGTCTGCTGTTTTATTTATTGGAATACTAAGTCTGCAAGGCAGATACTGCATACAAGTAAATTATGATACTGTGCCAATAATCCATATTTCAGGAAAAGTATCAGTGGCTCTTCGGAATAAAACAAAGCAGGAACTGAGGATAATAGAGTGCTTAGTTGTCATTAAGAAGTAGTTAGAAATAACCAACTGGTTGAAACAGTGTGGTTACTGCTGTGAAGCAAGACAAAATTCACATTAGTATTGCTGTGAAGACTCTAACACATAGCCTGCCTCTGTGGTGCATAGAGATTAAGTGCTTACTTGGAACCTGGAGGCCAGGGTTCTGTTAAAGCCCCTAGCACTGGAGGAGCCAGGGAGGGTGAGAAATGTAAGGGCATGCCCCACTTACCTCTCCCAGGGGTGGGGAGGGTAACTGGTGCTATGTCAGTTTACAAGGAAGTGCAGTTTCTCTAGTAGAGACAGAGAAATCACTTCCACTGGTTAAGGGGATGAGGTGGAGTTGTTTGCCGGCAACAACCCATGCCAGAATAACAGATGATCAGCTCATACAACTCATTACACATCCACTTTGGGCTCTGTAAGTCTCCTGTATGCAGTGGAATGTAGACTTAAAATTAAAAAAAAAAATCACCACTAATAGCAGTCTAAAAAACAGCCCCTATTGGTCTTCCTTCGCTCTGTTGATGAATATACCTCTCAACTATCCAGATTTTCACAGATTGTGCATATTTTTGCCTCTTATTTTTGGTGTGTTACTCATAAAATTTTGGTTTTCTGACAAATTACTGGCAAATCATTGAGGGCTAAAGTCAATAAATAATGACAGACATTTGAGTTTCAGACTTCATACCCTTCAGAAAATTCATGCTAATGTAAAACCTATTACTCTAGCAACCCTCTACATTTGTAAGAGCAATCTTTAAAAATTGTACCTATTTTTGGGCCTTTGTCCTCTTCCATTATTTATGGCTTTGTCCAGATTTCTTGCTCTAAGACATTGAGAGGTGTGGATGAGGATTGAATGGGAAGAATGGCTGGGAGGGAATGATGGTCAACAGACAGCAGGGGTGCAAATCATTTAAAAAACAGAATCCACACACAGAGCCTAGTCTCTAAGCATTTAAAGATACTTTCTCTTATAATAAAATTACAGTATAAGAAGATCCGAAAATTTACGTTTTGTGGCTGCAAGAATAAGATTTAATTTCTTTGTTCTCACATGGACAGAATTTCTTATCTGTAGTCTTTTTTGTCTTGGAGTAGAGAGAAGAGCTGTATCATGCATACTACAACGTGTTTTAATCTGTGTATGCTAAATGTCATGTAGCTATATGGACATTCTAACTTAGACTGCTAGCTCAGAAATGAGAATTGGCTTATGTCATCAGCTACACCAGTGCTGTAGCTTTTTTTCAAAAATGTCATTTCTTAGTTAATCTTTATGTATCAGCAGTTTTTTTTACAGCATAAAACTGCTAGGCTATCTCTGATTAGCCACCTTACATTATCATATTGTTCTTAGGCAACCTCCTTCCATTAGACTCCCCCCAATAACACTAAATAACTAAATGCCTCTTCTTTCTGTCTTACTGCTGAACAACAGCTGGTCTTCCATTGTGCCTCATAAGAATCCATCAGTCAATAATAAGGAAGCCTTACTTAGACTGTACTAAAATACGTACCAAAATTAGATACAATTGTCCCAAAGTAAGAGGTAATGTAAGCTTACCCCAGGTTAAATCTCATGCTTCTCCACTCCAAAGAAAGGACAGTACAGCACTCTTGAGAATTCTGTAAAAACATTTCTGGGTATTGTCAGTTATATGCAATGATTACATCCTCTCTGGGAGGTCCAGAAGCAGCATTCTCATGTAGGCAAATATTTCCTTCCACTACTTCATCACAGCAACATAGCATCTCACAATTGTTTGTTCAAGCCTGAAAAGACTGCACTTCAGGATATGTTATTGGCTGACTCGCCTACAAAACAAAAGTAGTTTGTATTTCCTGCAGTTACACACATAAGCATGTATACTGTCCAGAGGTTCCAAATACACTGCAAATAGCAGACACAGTGGGTATCACAGTGTAGTCTCCATCTCCAAACAAAGCAAAAAGGAAAGCCTAGTCTATGCCTTATTCCTTTCTGAGGCACATTCATTAATATTGGCCAATGTTTCTACTACCCCAGAGGAAAGCAATACTAACAACCTCTTTATTACTGAAAGTCCATCATATCCTGTAGCTTATCACAATCAATAACATTTCTTTTCCATCTGCATCTTATGCCAGTAACAGGGCATTTATAATGTTATCAGGTGTCTCTGACACTCTTACATATCCACATTGATCAAATTTACCAGTGATGGGACCAGGCATGCCACCCTCTCTACAGCACCAACATAAACAATGCTTAAAACTTTAAGGAACCTTACCCTTTTATCCTTGACAAGTTCAGGTGGAATTCTAACCTAAGTTATAACAAAGTTCAAACATTAGACCATCAGGTCCAAGAGGTTTACACTTAGCTATTCTAAGTACTTCCCAGCCTCCTTTACTGTAATTAGGATCATCAACCTCACCTTCTGCTGTTGAGTTAACCTAGGCAACGGCAGCTTTTAAGAAAATGCCTTCTACCCCCCTGTGGCATTTCCTCACTAATTACCCCCATATAACCAGCCATAATATCTAGTATGTCTTTGCAGGACATCTTCATGGGAGGAAAAACTATTTTTCCACACAGGATCCCTCAGCCTGTAGATTATCCCTAGGTCGTCATCTGTCTCAACTTTAAGGCCAAAGCCTGCTGTGCAAGTGGAGAGTTTTCAAAACATTTCGACCTGTACAAGCAAAAAGCAGTCATTTTTTTTTCTGTCAATTGCCTCATGTGTTGTCCTTTATACTCAGTACCTTTGGTCGACATAGCTCTACCTGTGTTTGCAGTATCAGCAGATAGTCCTCTAAAGCCCTGAGAGTTTCCTCACTCTCTGCATCTCTGTGCTATGTACTGCTTCACTAGGTCCCCAAGACTCTCTTAAGACATCACAGCCTTCATGCAGAGGGCTGCCCCTCTTCTTCCTCCAGAGTAATAACATTCTGGCAAACCCCAGCAAACCATTCTTTAAATTTATTTATCATCTGTGCAGTAATAGATGTTAAATTCCAGTGCATTTGTGTTGCTTTTGATTCTGACTTTAATCAAATAAGGATGGATGCTTGATCAGATAGATATAAAGGATACATTTCCATTATTTCTACCAAATTTAAATTCTTCCTGGCAATAACTTTCTGACTGAACTCTGCAAAGGTGTGAAAGCAGAAGGATATGACTTACAACTAAAGGCATAACATATGTGCTTTGGTATAATCTGTTTTCTTATTATAAACTAAACCATGTCATAGTCATCCATTCCAGGTCATAAACTAGTATATGGTTGGGATATATCTTGTCCATAGTTTAATATGCCACCACTATTTCCATACATACATCAGCTACCTATTCTGGTCAGGCTTGACTCCACCTTTAACACTGTAACTGCTTCTCACTTCATCAGTGGGGTGGCTGATTCCATCAGAGGGCCCTACTTCATAAGCTTGAAGTAACTCAATTGCATCTTGCAGTGTTGCACAAATATCAGCCTCAGCCAAAAACATTTACTTGAATATGGCAAGTGATCATCTAAAAGACTAGAATAATGCATTCCTTCTTCCATGGATCTCTGCTAAATAAACCTCCTCACAGAGGACTTGCTTGTTCTGATCCTAAAACTACTTTCATGGATCTCTACAGTATACTCAGATCTTTGCATTTAGATGTAAAGGAGAGAAAGATGTACCAACATTTGCCATAGTGTTCGTGTAGTCACAAGGATTAAGTCAATGGCCACATAACGCACGCACTCAGGTCCCTCAACAACAGGTACAAATATGACTCTGTCATTGTACATGTGGGTGTGAATGACCTGAGACGTACCTCCCTGGACTACATGAAAAGAGACATGGAGGAGCTCTTGGATTATGTAGCCCAGGCGGGTATGACCCTAGCCCTGAGCAGCCTTTTAGCATCACCCAGAATGATAACACAGTACAAGCAGAAAATGATTGATTTCAACAATTGGCCAAGTTTTTGGTGTCATTTTAAGGGGATCCAGTATCTGTCTGCCTGGGATGACATGACTGACAGACCTAGATGCTTTGCCAGAGATGGCCTGCATACTGGCTAAGGCTCTTGTTACCCCTGTAGTGCCTTTTTTAGACAGTGTTCCAAAGACCAAATTACCACCGTAACAGCTGCAAACAAATGCAGTCTGAGGGTCATGCTGCTCAATGCTAGAAGTCTAAATCTCAAAATGCGCTCACCTGAAGCACTTCTTAAAATGGAGAACATTGACATTTGTGTTGTAACCGAGACCTGGTTCAAGGCAGCAGATAGCACCCCTGCACTACCAGGCTATAACTCATTCCATACCTTTCAGCCCCAGAACTTGGACCGAAGCTCCAAAGGCGGTGGTGTTTCCATATTCATAAAGGATGCGCACACCTCCAGGCTGGTAGCCCAACATAATGCATCAGAGATACTTCAAGTGCAGCTAACATTGGGTAAGACAGCGATTCAGATCGTAGCCTGCTATAGGTCCCCAACCATGACCCAAGACTCACACTCCACGTTCCTAAGCACCCTGGAAAATCTTAGGGTCCAACCTAACATTCTCATACTGGGTGACTTCAACTACCCCTCCATTAACTGGGAAAACTACTCATGTACCAATACACTTGCCCAAAGTTTCCTGGAATTCAGTAATTCCAATGCCCTGGACCAGCTCATTCTTACCCCCAGTAGAGGTAGCAACATCCTTGACCTGGTCATTACTAACATGGGCAACAGTTGCTCTATATCAATAATCAATTCCTTCCTGGTTAGATCCGACCACAAACTAATCACCTTAGAAATCCACATCACTCTCACCCCCCGCAAAGGTAACCACCATGAAAAACTTCTCCAAGGCTAACTTTGGGCTCCTAAAAACAGAGGTGACTAACTTCACGGCACCCATGCAATTGGAGAACAGCTGCATGACTACTAAATCATACACTAATGCCCTGTACGAACACGTGCACAAATGCATGGATCTTGCCATACCCAATAGAACCAAGATGCTCTCTTCCAAAAAAAGGAAGCCAATCTGGTGGTCCCGTGCCATAAATAAACTCTACAACAGAAGGAGGAAACTGATGAGAAATAAGGTGAAGTCCCAAGACTGGAAAAACTCCCTTATCAGCCTCTACAAAAAGTTGAGATCCCTCATCAAATCCTCTAAAGCTAGCTATGAAAACAGAATTGCAGCAGATAGTAAAGACAACCACAAGGCCTTCTATAGTTATGTAAAGCATCTCCACGGCAATACCCAGATTTGCTCGGAGCTGTTGCACTATGGCACCTCCTATACTGAGCCAACAGATATTGCAAATATACTGACCGACAGATTCAGTGCCAACTTTACCCCTCTTTCCCCCACCAAAGGACCAAACACAATACTAGTAGATTGCCAGGCACCCAGTATTACTACTGCACAGGTTAAAACAGCACTGTCCAAGGCCAAGAATACGGCTTCTATGGGACCTGACAATATCCCTGGCTGTGTTCTACATGAATTACAGAGTGAACTGGCACCTCACCTGTGTGCCCTGTCCAACCACAGCCTCACCTCAGGCTTTGTCCCTAACGAATGGCACACTGCTACAGTCATCCCTCTCCACAAAAGAGGAGTGACTACAGACCCTGGGAACTATCACCCCATTAACCTGACAAGTCTGATATGCAAAGCTATTGAATGCATCATCATGGACCTAATAAACAAGGATATAGGGAACCTCCAAACTCTGGATCCCACACAGTTTGGTTTTGTGAAGGGTAGATCATGTCTGCTCAACCTGGTCGACTTCTTTGAGTCAGTCACCAGAGCTGTGGATGAAGGCAAGGTGGTTCATACACCCTACCTTGATCTGGCCAATGCCTTTGATACCATTCCCCACTCAGGAATCATAGAAAAACTCACTAAGCTAGGCATCAACCCCAATATCACTAGGTGGTTGCAAACTGACTCACAGATAGAACCCACAATGTGAAAGTAGCTGACTCCAAGTCAGACTGCCAACCAGTCACGAGTGGAGTCGAACAGGGTTCGGTCCTGGGTCCTGTCCTGTTTGCTATCTACTTCTCTGAAGTCCAGGCCAATACGAAGGGACACTGGCTGACAAAGTTTGCAGACAATTGCAAGTTGGGAGCCATAATTAACTCCCCAGGTGATGTTGACATCCTACAGAAAGGCCTCACTGAGACCAACGACTGGTGTCAGAACCATGGCCTTAAGCTCAGTGCCAAAAAATGTGTCATCATCCCCTTTGGGAAAAACCCGGTTCCCATGAATTATCACATTGATGGTAGTCCACTGAACACAGTAGGCGTCATAAGAGATCTGGAATCACAGGTTGACAGCGACCTCTCTTTTGACCACCACATCGCCACTGTGGTCAGAAAATCCTTCTATGTGGTATATATCATTACTAAGGGTTTTGCATCCAAGAAGAATGAGGTAATTGTCTCCCTCTACTCTTCCCTCATTAGACCAGTCATTGAGTACAACGCCCCATTTGGCATGTACCTCACTAGACACCTACAACAACTGGAGAGGTCACAAAAGTACCTCACAAAGAGGATCTTAGGTCTTAAACATTTGTCCTATATGGACAGACTCAAAAAACTCCAACTATTCTCTGTCTCATATTGCCTGCTTAGAGGCGATCTCTGCTTGACTTACAAAGCCATGTCTGACCCAGCTCTGTTAAATGCTATATCTTAAGAAATCTCATCCCTCTGCACTACACGCTCCAGAGACCTCAACCTCATTACCACAATCAACAGAACAAGCTGGAGGGACAGGTTCATAACCCAGAGACTGCCCATGCTATGGAATAGACTTCCCATACATGTCAAATGGAGCGCCTCACTGGCCTTCTTCAAGAGAATTCTCGATGTGTGGATGGGAAATAGAAAATTCACCCAGGGGATCACTCCAGTGGCTCTACTTGACAGAGGCACTGGGAACTAAGGTCGGGTGGCATGATGCCAGGGTAGTCCTATGGGCTAGGCTTGTAAAGGCTCCAGGGCAATTAGCCTAGTACACACTTATGAACCTATGAGCCTTTTTAGTCAGTAAACTCTGTTCTGGAAGTTTGGCTTAATCTTTTAAAGTGGTCCTTCCTGGCTTTGTGGCATATTGGGATAGAGTACTGAGTATGACTCAGATGACCCAAGTTTGAAGAATGGCTTGTGTGCTAGACATGCCAGGAAGTGGAGGATGGATGTTAAAGGCTGACACTAGTTTAGCTATCCTGGGAGGATGATGAAGTGGTTTTAGTCATTCAGTTGCTACCATGCAAGCAGATACTCTAAAAGCAGCCAGGACTGGGTACATATGCTTAGCTGTTCTACGCTAGTGGCAGTAGCCCTCATTAGCATCTACATGGGCTCAAGGCATATGGATTAGCAAGTATGGAGGCCAAAAAACATACAGAAAAAAATTAAAATATTTTTTTAGAAATCAGCATACTTTCCAGCTTCTGTTTCCTATGACATCCTTTCAGGGCTGCTATTTTCCATCTATGCCCTGCTAAAGATCTACATTTCTGATTTTCAGGGCTTCAGTTTGACACTGCAGTTGTGCCAACTACTTTCTTCCTCTACCTGTATCCTCTCTGAGTTCCTAAAATCCATCAGGATGATCTGGTAAGGCCATCAATATCCCCATTTCCTTTATGGTTAACTGCTTCATAAATTTAGCATTATATTTTTCACATTGACTAATTTGCCCATAACTGTACAAAGGAACACTTTCTGCCCCATCACTTAAGAACTTACTTCACCCTCTCAGGCCCTGCATGTTTACTGACTACTGATAGCCACGTCTGTGTCAATGCAGTACTATGTAGGGTCAGTTAGCAACTTTATAAGCTTGTTTCCTGTGGATACCTCATACAAAAATATGTCTAATGTATTGAAGAAACATTTTAAAACATTTTATTTTTTTTTTGGGGGGGGGGTGCTTCTGCAGACTATGTTTGGACTCTGCTTCCATGCCCTGTCATTATACATACTAACTCAGAAGCTTCACCAACTTTGAGAAAAGAGAAAACATTTATTCCTTTAGGGCTGAGTTAGTTAAGCAGTATATATAGAGATTAAGGTATGAGTTACTGGATCCATACTGAGAGTGTGCAAAGGCGAGGATCTCTTCGAAAAACATCAGATTCTTTCAAAAAAAAGATGTCTCCATGCTATTTATTATTTACATATTGCAAAGTGTTGACAGATGTAAGAGTTAGGGAAAAGTATGCAGTAATCTAAAATGATAAATATACTCAGAACTGTCACTGCTGGCTTAGTCTAAAAGTTTATAATATTTAAGGCCCTTGGAAAATATAAGTTATAAAATCCATTGTAGTCCTGTTTCTCCTTTAAGGTCATCTTTTGGTCCTTCAGTAGCTATAATTCAAATAAACTTTTGACTGTGTTCATTGGTGCTGTAGATTTGCATGCAAAAATTTGTGATTTTCACTGTTCTAGTTATAGTACAGTAGGTTTATAAAAATGTAGAAAGTATATATATAAAATCAGTGAAATCCAGCAAGGTTGCAGTATCAGCATTTGTATAACTTTTGTTTATACTCTTAACAGAACCAGTGATTAAATACAAATATTAAAATTTTTATAGAACTCAGTATAATCACAAAAAGGATATGGTTCCATGGCAAGTGCCCTAAGCATACACCAAAAAGTGCTAGATGTCGCAGATATTGCAAATCTGAATTGCCTCCCTAGTCCTGTCTTACTGACAAGGTTAGGTTTGGTACAAATAACTCAAATTTGTGACTACATCCTGCCTTATATTTAATGCTTATATTCTGGAAACCAAAACATATAGCAAGGATAGAAGCTGTTTACAACTTGCTGACTTAACCAAATAAGCCACACTGTCATTTTATAAATTGCCATTCACTTTAGAGCCAAGCATATTCACAAGCTTATTTTATATGCAATAACATCCAGTTTCTGTTAAGTTGCTGCTTGTTTCCTACATGTATGTGTGGGTTTGAGGAGGTTAGCTGAATCACATTGGCTGGGCAGATAGAAGAAGACATCTAGATGAATGAAGGTGCCTAGATAATCTGTATGTGACAACAATGCTGCAAAAAATTAGACTTAGACTTGGTGTTGGCACAACTACATTTTAGACACAAGTTGTTAAAAAACATGCTGTGGATGAGCCACTGTGGCTAAACTGTGTCATGACTGGTAATAACAATTGCCACTACAAAAATATTCTGTATGGCCTAATGACAATTAAACTTGAACATGCTGACATTATGGGTCCTTTAGAAGTTCCAAAAGATGATAGAAAAGCTTTTTTATATAATGGCCACCATTAGGCTTTCATTGGCAGTATTCAGGGTATTTTTTTTGCATTATTTTTTCTATAAAAAGAAAGAAAAAAATTAAAGAAAAAATGTGTAAGCTCTCAGTGCCACCCCAACTACAGAAAGAATGCATAAAGAAATTCATAAACGTATTTATGCACAATGCACCAGTCATTTCTCATTAACTGTTTCAGCACAAGATGACAAATACAACAAGAACTACTGTTATACACAACAGTCTTATTTAAAAATTGTAAGAAAAATCGTAAGTAAAATATATGATGATAATCACTTCTCGTTTTGTCAGTTTTAGTCATACTAGTTTTATCTGCGCCCATCGCTTACAGATGACTTTGTTGGTAAATCATGGCTCATGGGTAAACTGGAATGATTTTTCAACATAGCAGTGATTATTGCTATACTAAAAGAATGAACCTCAAACTGTGGATTAAATGGAAGCTTTCCAAATCAGATGGCTAGTATCTGATTGCTACAAAATGGATTGCTCTAGTATAGCATCTGAAATATAAAATTACATGATGGCTGTTCTGTCTGTCTTGCGGTCCTGTGGTAGTTAGGTTCTTCTATGAATAAACAAAGCACAAACTGGTGAAACACAGAATTGCTGGAAACGTGTTTTCCTGAACTTTGTTCAAAGAATTTCTGAGTGGGGGAAATATCCCACGCAGAGAAGCCTTTGTATCTAAAAACTAAATATATTATACATTTCTTCTAAAAACAGTTCATCAACTGAGATGTTTGATTGGCTAAATTGAATCTTTTACTCATACTAAAATACAGTTAACACTGCAAAATGATCCATTTTGCTGCATGTATAACAACTGAATTTATCACCTTGACTAGATGAGCAACAAAAAAGACCCAAGGCAAGGTTCATCCAAGGTACATCCACAGTTTATCCACAAAAAATCAAGACAAGTTTATACAATCAGGGTTAGCGCTTTCGTCCAAACCAAATAAAAGAACTTCATCAGACAGTTACAAATTGTAAAAAGCCAGTATAAGTAATTAAAACAAAATGACATCACTTCCCCTAATGACAATTTAAAGACATATTCTCCCCATTGACAATTCATGTACTTCACTATTATGATGACTAAAATCAACTTTTACAACTTATCACATGTATTTTTAAAATTTACAAATACATGTACTAAACACATTTGTTAATCATGCACTTAAAAATTATAAACATTATTATTATCTTTCTAATGCCTTTAAACATAAAATACATTTCAAAGAACACTGGTCATTAGGCCAGGACTGGCGAAAGCATTAACTTTGAGCCGCCAATAAAGCTGCCTCTCCTCTAAACGAAGGGGCCAAGGACCTCCTCTGATATTCTTAATGACACTGTTAGTTATTAAATATTTGAAGGAATGTCCAGGGTTTTCAGAGACATGTTTGGCCAAAGCATTCGTAATGTTAGTTTTCCCAATGTTATATTGGTGTTCGTATACTCTCAGCTTAAAATGTCTCTCTGTTTTCCCAATATAAAACCCTGGGCAACATTGATATAAGGCAATGTACACAATACTACAGCTTTCACAATTATATTTGCCACAAATCCGATATGTTACATTATTAAGGGTAAAGGAATTAGCAACTAACATGAATTTACAGAAGTTGCACCTACCACATTTTGTCATTCCCACTTTTGAAGGGTACGCCTTAGTATTATTTTCAAAAATATTCCTTAGGTTGTTCCCCTCTTTTAAAAATCAACCCAGGGCTAGCACTAATTTTTTGTTGAATAAAAGGGTCATCTAACAAGATCCTCCAGTTTTTCAATAGGATCTCATGTACAGGCCCAGCATCCATGGAGAAAGTGTTAATACATTTAAAAGTATGATTATTAACAACTTCATCTTCCATGTTTCCATTAAATTCCCCAACAGTAACATCAGCATGACCATTTTCTACCAACTCATTCGGGGATGATTCCATTATTACATCCATGGTGTTATTCAATAAGGGCTTAAACCAACCACTAGTCCTGTTTCTATGGACCTAATTTATAATGTCATCTATTAGTGCAAGGGGGTAACATCTCTTCAAAAACATATTTTTTAGATTCTCACATTCTGACATAAATTCTGAGTCCAGTGTGGTCATCCTAGCAGCACGTACTAGTTGACCTTTAATAACTGCTTTTTTCTGGTGAAATGGGTGAGAACTATTAAAATATAGCAGTGTGTTGGAGTATGTGGGTTTTCTGAAGATCCTAGCTGTATATCTCCCATTTATAAGGTCCTTTGATAATTCAACATCTAAATAGGAGATAGAGTCAACCCTAAATTCGAATGTAAATTTAAGGAATGATGCAAATCTAGGAATGGTATTGACAAAGTTTTCCGCATCAACTAAGTCACCCCGAAAAATGATGAATATGTCATCCAAAAATCTAGTGTACCAGAAAACTCTGTCTATGTATATGGGATTCTTAAATAAGAATTCACATTCCCAGTATGCCATTACACAATTAGCAAAGCTAACCCCACAGGGGGAGCCCATAGCAACACCAGTTTTTGTAAAAAATATTCACCATTAAAAATCAGCATGTTGTTATATTAAACAATTTCCAGTAACTATTCAATAAGATCCACTTCAGATGATAGGGCCCCTTTTAAAGAAAGGAATTCTCTGACCCAACTGATGCCAAGGTCATGGGGGATCACTGTATAAAGATCCTTGACATCAATGGTCAGGAAGTTATAATTGCCCTGAAAATTGAAGGTGTTTAAGGATTTTCAGAAATCCCATGAATCCCTACAAATTTGGGATTCGCTGTCCAGGAATTTCTTAAGTTTCTGATCCACAAGCTTAGCACATCTGCACGTTATACAGTTCCTACCATCCACTATGGGTCGGAATGGGGGATCATGCAAGTCCTTGTGGATTTTTGGAAGCCCAAATATTACTGGTGTAAGGGGAGAAAAATGTTGAGATAATTCAAAGTTTCCATGTCAATGCGGTTGTCTATAAAAAGGTCATTAATTAAGGACCTTATCGGCTGACAGGCACCATTAAATTCTTTTAAAGAAATTTTTAAATACGGGTCAGCATGTAACATCTCAAGCATTTTATTAGTATAATCAAATTCATCCATGAAAATAAGGCCTCCACCCTTGTCAGGTTTAAGGATTCAAATATTTTGTGTTTTCAATAAATCTAAAACATTCCTTTCACTATCAGATACATTAGATACATATGTTTTTAAAGGTCGCTTACATAATAAACTTCACAAAGTTTCTCAAACAATAATACTGCAGTGTTCAGAGGTGGATTGTATACACTAGAGACATGTAACCTGGATAGTTACAGACCTATCAGCCTTACAAGCCTCCTGTTTACAGCAATGGAACAAATTATAATTGACTTCATAAATTGTGATATCAAGGATCCGTTAGGCTCAACACTCAACAATTTGGGTTTGTGAAGGGTAAACCCATTTAATCTAGTAAATGTTTTTGAAAGGTTTACAGAGGCTGTAGATGGTGGCCATGCAGTGCATGCAGCATATCTATATCTGGCTAAGGCCTTTGACACCATTCTCCATGATACATTCATACAAAAGGTAAATATTTTAAAAATTGGACCATAACTGTCAAGATGGATTACAAACTGGCTGAAAGCTAGAATCCATACAGTATGAGATGCAAGCAGAAAGTATGTGTGGGGTCCTCCCTAGTAAAGTTCGATCATAAATCAGTCTCATTCATACCTAACCCAGCCTCAGGAGAAAAAAGGTTAAAACATTTCTCAAAGCAAACTGTAACCTACTGAGTAATGGCATCAGTAGTTTAAAACCCTATGCCAACACTGATAGCAATGACCCTTATACTTAGGACTACACAGTTGTCCTGTATAAGCACCTATTTAAATGTGCAGACTCAGCCGTACCAGAACAGATCAAATCAAAATCCTCATGAAAAAATAAGCCACCCTGGTGGACATCCAACAAAAATAGGTTATACAAAAGAGAAAGAAACTGCTGTCACAAAACATGAAAGAAAGGAGGTCCCAGCAGGGGAAGAACTCCCTCCAAAGCATAAACAAGCAAATCAGACATCTTGTAAAGTCCTCTAAAGCTAATTATGAAACTAAATTAGCATCCCTAGCTAAGGAAAATCGCAACGCATTATTTATCTATGTCTAAAATTTAAAAAGGAAGGCCCAACTTTGTGCCAAACTAGTGGATGGTACCACGCATACTGAACCTGAGGACATTGCCAACCTGCTAGCAGATAGGTTTGGTGAAACCCACCACCACCAATCACAGTGGCGGACCCAGGAATCTGCAAAAGGGGGGACGCAGTTTGGTTAGCTGACTAAGCTGGATGGGAGTGGGAAACTAGGACACTGGGTTTGGAGGATGTGGAAAGAACACCTTATGATGTTCTGACATCACAAGTGAAAAGACAGCTACATACATTCAGTTGCACATGATTTTGCTGTGGATGTGGTAGGGGAAACAGGTAATTCTTGTGCAGCACACAGCATATTTACAAATAGTACAAGTTTTTTCAACATATGCCTGAAAGTGATGCAGTTACCCATTTCAGGTTACAGTTCCATCCAGTGGCATAGATGGCATATGTATTGTTATAACCTAGGAAAGATTCCCACTGAAGGGGATATTAGCCAAATTTGTTTTTGTAACCATACCTCTCAACCATACCAAATTACTCATTTTTTACCGAGTTTTGGGGTCCAAATGAAAGGGTGCCACGATTCCCGAGTGGCACCCCTTCATTTTTTGAAATATTTCAAATATTGCGCTGTCGGAGCTGATGTCATCACGTGCGCGATGACATCAGCTCCGTCAGAGCTATCAGCCAGTCGGAATTGAGCTCCTTGAGCTCACATCATCATTTCCGGCATATTATCAGCGTTTGGAGCATGCGAGCGAGAAATATTATCAGCATTTGCCTGGGAAAGCACTCGCATTCTTATTTTTGTTAATAGCAAAATTTTCGGGCTGGGAAAGCACTTGTGTCACACTTGGAGTTAGTAGCAGCAGCAGCATTTTATCAGCGGACTGGCCGGGAATTAAAATGTTGTATTTATATACATGTTAACAGCGCTCAAAGTGAATTATCGTTGGGGAACCATTTTTGGACTCGGGTAACGTGTGTGTGTGTCTGTCTGCATAAAACTAGTTACTGAACATTTTTGCTGACAAACGGAGTTCAGGGTGCAATTCCAATGTAAATTAATTCACCATTTAGGCAGGTTTTTTTATATTACAGCACATAAATCATTATTTACAGAGAAGAGTAGTTCTCTTCTCATTTCCAACTACGGGAACAATAAACCAGGTTCATCTATCACTCCTTTAGTAATAAGTCCAAGTGTCCTCTCTCTCATGGGTCTGGTTGCTTCATTCATTGGAAAACCCGCTAAGTTGTCTTCCATCTTCTTTATACTAAATGTATGCAACATATGAAATGTGCTGCAGTCTTACGACAGATCAAAAGGTGCACTAGAACACTATACTTATATTGCATTGTGTTGAGCTGTCCCTCTTTACCTCTAGCATGTTTGATTGTTTCCAGGTTCATCTCTTTAAAGAGACTTTTTGTCATTATTTTGTCTGTCCCTTCTAGGCTGGCATATTTAAGGTGACCAGGCACCACTATGGCAGTGATACATACCCCTTACCTGCAAAGAATCATTGGTTTGAGCTGCAGCTGATAGACTGATTGCCTTGGGCAGATTGTCTACTTTCATGAGACTGTGGCCTGGGCCACCTGGCTGATACAATATCTTTAAGCTAACAGACTGTGGAGGATCAGTACCGAGTAAGAGATTTTTGGATCGGTATCCTTGTTTTAGAATAGCAATTAAAGAAGGCATGATCTATAATCAGGCAAAAGGGTTCCCCAAAATGTATTACTTCAGCATTTAATGGCCAAATACTTTTTTTTGTTTTCCCTATTTCCAGAACCTGAGATAAAACTGCTCTGCCTGTCTCAGGAATCTATGCATAATAGAAAATGTTTTCAAAAATTCAGGAGCTGCAAGTATGGGCTCTGCACACAGCATATCCTTTATCTGTTTAAATGCTTATTTTGCTACATTCATCCACATTACCTTCAGTGGAGCTTTACCTTTTGTCAGGTCTGCTGTAGGCAAGCAATACTGTCAAAATCTGGAACAAAATTCCAGTAAGTCATCCAAGCTAAAAAAAGTCTTTATATGCCTCTGTGTTGCTGTGAATAGGTTTTGCATTACTTCCACTTTTTCATTTTGCAATTTCACAAGCTCTTTTCCTACCACATTGCCCAGAGGGCTTCTGGCATGTCATCCCTAGCTTTCATTTTGTTGGATTAGACATCACTCTGCTTTACCTGGTAGGTTTATAACTACTTGGAATTTGAGAAAATGGTTCTTTTCCCAGTCTTTAGAAAATATTATATTACCATTCAGGTGTGCTGCATATCTTGTATGTGATCTAAGAATTTTGTGCATCTTTCTCTGAAATGTTGCAGGTCTTCTATGGGAAAAAGAAAAGTCAGCATTTTGTAACATAGGACCCCAATAAGTGTGGAAAATTATTTTTTTTCTTATGTCTCTGGGCTAGTAGGATTTGCCATTTAAGTAGAAAGTGGATAGAATCCTAGACTTGCTAAGTTTATCAATGCAGCTGTCAAATTACCTTTCACATCTGGAAATTACTCACGGAATGATGTATCATCCTGGTAAATTCCTATCCTTGAAAAATATGCTTAATTGAAACCACACTGTGTGTGTGTGTGTGTGTGTGTGTGTGTGTGTGTGTGTGTGTGTGTGTGTGTGTGTGTGTGTGTGTGTGTGTGTGAAAATGCACCCCCCCCCCATATAATACATCTGGTGGCTAGAGGTTTTCAGCCTCAAACCTTTGGTACAGGGTAAAAAGAGCCTAAACTCCCTAGCCACCATTTCTGAGCTCCATCTAGAGTTTTTGTGCTAAGAGTTGAGAGCTATGATGAGTGAGAAGTGAGAACTGAATTTGTATTCCCTCATTATTGGCATTGTCTGTCCAGGTTTTTTGTGCTAAGAGGTTGAGAGCTATAGTGAGAAGTGAGAACTGAATTCATTAAATGATAGCCATTAAGTTTCAGGCTTCCTTTTTTCAGGAAACTGCTGATTTGGCATAGTGGTACGTTGCTCTGTAGTGCATAGGGTTCGAGTTTTAATGCCAAGTCTGTTTTCATTGTGAGACAGTATTGCTTTGTTTAGTGGATGTCTGTTAGTGTTTTGTGCATTGTTGTGCTGCAAAATGTAAAAATAAAATCCAAATAATCATTGTAGAAGTAAAGCAGTATGTATACATTAGTGTTTATGGTAAATGGGGGAGAAATTGCCAGGTAATTGGACATTGGAATGGCTTCAGGGGACTCTGGTGCGTTGCCATATTTTGGTTGTCTGTTCTTCAGTTTGCATTTGAGAGTTGGTATCCCACAATTCCATCGGAGTGGGTGGGGTTACATAATTATGTATGCAAATTAGATGTTAATCAGCATACAGATTTGTACCTATTTTTCATGGGCCTTGTCCAGATTTTTGATGTTTCCAGGTTGAGAGGTATGTTTGTAACTAAATAATGATTTATGTGGAAACAGTGAAGTTCAGTTAAGTAAAAGTAGCACAGCAATTAAGAACGTAGATGTTATAAAAAAAATCCCAAAAAGCAAATACTCAGTTTAGTAATTATATTAATCTTATAGATGATGTTACTAAAACAGACATTTCCATATAAATACCTTCTGACTAAATACTTCCTGAGCTTATTAACAATGCTATTTTAGTTTCATTTTGGATTTATCTCTCTGTTAAATCTATAAACCTTCAGTGACTTCCCTTTCATCTCTTTTCAAGATATTCCCGTTTACTAGTCAGATAACCATTAATCTAGCCACTATGCAAATAACAGCATGTCCTATTTTTTTTACAATTTCACAAGTAATTGAAATGTTTTGCAACACATGCTTTAAATACACAGGACACTTTGTAAAATAAGATATTTCACAGACACTATCGGCAATAGAGAAAACCCAAATGTAACAATCCGCTTGGTCAGTCATCAGGGACTTTGTTGCCTGTATGGATAGCAGACTCTTCATTGACCCCCTTGTCTCTGTGGTGGTTAGAAGATCCTTTAGCCTTAAACACTATATCCTTTGTATTATCCCACCATGGCCTAATGATGTTGTAGTACTGCTTTATTCCTTCCATATTAAGGTGATCATAAAATATAATGCACAATTCAATGTGTACCTCACTAAACACTTAAACATGCTTAAAACACAGGCAATGTTTCCAGACTAGACTTAACTAAAAGCTAAGTCCATACACAGACTCCTCAGGGATGATCCTTGCTCATGAACAACCCAGCATTCTAGAGCCTCTTTTACCTAAATAAAACTATATTAAAGCAAACACATGTTCTGGAGACTTAAATCTATACTAGAATATTAAACACACCAAACAACATGACAGGTTCATAAAGCAGTGTATCTCCATTTCTGGAATTGTCTGCCTTTACATATCAAGCAGAGAAATTCCATATTTGAAGTTATTTTTTGTATAGGTTAGATTTTTTTTAAAAATATGTTACTTATTATTTTAGGTTTATAGATGATTTGATTTTTTTATGTAAAGGAGGTAGAGAATTTATAATGCATTTTGTGAATTCTTTGAATTCTAATCAGCTAGGTTTGAAATTTGAAGGTTTACAAAGCGGAAATTCAGTTATTTTTTTAGATTTAATACTAAAAGGAAATGTAGAACAGAAAAAGATTAACACTAGAATACATAGGAAATTTGATGATGGCGGACATTTCCTAGATGGACGTAGCTGTCATCCGATACATACTATGAATTCTTTACCATATGGGGAATTGCTTAGAGTAAGTAGGCTCTGTAATGAGCCAGATATTCTAGAAAGAGAAATTTTGAATTCCTGTTGGATGTTTAAAAATAGGGGATATGCTATGGATATAATTAAAAAAGCTTTAGAAAAATTGTGTTATACAAAAATCGATATGAAATGTCAAAATAAATATGATATTGGTTCATTTCATGATAAATCAGATCAAAGGTGTAACAAAATTTATTTTGTTACATCATATAATGTATTGTCAGATGATATTATAGCAGCTATAAAATATTATTGGCCCTTTTTAAGAGAAGGAAGATATAAATTGAATAATATATGTTATTCACCTTTGATTTCTTTCAAGAGAGGTCGGAGCTTAAAAGATATGTTAGTCCATGCAAGTTTCTCTTTACCAAGTACTAACATGGGTCATGAAATTAATAGGATTGGTACCTGGGCATGTGGCAATTGTTCTGTTTGTTCATTTATAGTACAATATTTTGATAAAATTAATGGTATAAAATATAGACCTATAAAAGAATATACTTGTAACACAGTGGGTATTATTTATGCTCTCAAATGTCCATGTAATTTATTTTATATTGGTGAAAGCAAGCGGTCTTTTAAGATTAGGTTACAAGAGCATATTCGGGACATAAAGAATAAAAAATTTGAAAGTCCTGTAGCTACCCATTTTTATGAAGCACATGGAGGGTCATGTGAAGGTTTAAAAGGTACCATTTTGGAACAGATTTCAGCTATAAACACTATGTGTTTAAAAAATAGATTATTGTCGAAAGACGCAGTTTTTATTTTAAAGTATGACACTTTGTTTCCTGGTGGATTAAATCAGGAATGTAATTGGAAATTTCTCTTGTAAAGCTTTGATGAAATTGGTTAATTGTTTTATTGGTAAATTTTTATGTAATTGGTATATCTTTATAAGAGATATTTTTTCTGTTAGTATTATCTCCTGGAAGACTGTTAAGCCGAAGCGCTAGAGAGGTTTTTGGTGTGTTTTAATAAAAGGAAAAATCTACTGGCTTTGTCGTTTGGATTTAATCTGTTTTGGTATTGTGGTTTGGATATCTTTATGGCCAGTGACTCTTCCTTTCTACAATTGCCCCGCATGTTTTGGGAAGAAGGAACGGAACGTGGACAGACCACTATGGAACAATTCCTGGGTTCCTCAAGAGATGTTCGAGAAGTCAGAGAAGTGAGAGATGTGCCAAGCAAAGGTATTCCTGGCTCTAAAAGTACTGAAACTGTTAAAAATTGGGAACGTATTTTGAGAGAAGGGGGTAATAAAAGAACACATAACCCCTTTCAATGTGTGGGTTGGCCCAATGTGGCTAATGTTTCAGTGGAAATTCAGCGTTTGTTGGATTCTCTTGAAAAAATGCTGTTTAAAGAGAATTCATTGCATTTTAACATCTTGAGTTTGCAACGATATATTGACCTGGACATAACACCAAGGGGTTACGTTTTGTCAAAACACCTACTACTCCGTTTGATGTTACCGATACTATTGACAAACAATTTGAAGTTAGGTGGGCACAGGCAGCTCACAAATGTGTAACAGGATGGTTGCACATTCTTATTGAAAGAGACATTGTGAAATAACAGAAGATTAAAAAAGACATAGAAAGCTGCTGTAATAATTTAACTGCACAATTTAATATTGAACAGTTTAATTTAATATTAGGTGGTTATAATGTCAAATTGGAAGAAGTTTCTAATGACATTATAAAAAGGAAAATTAATAAGCTAGAAAGAGACATTCGTGATTATAACAGTGGCTATGCCTTTAAGAAAGTAGTTCAGCAGAAACAACGGAAATGACAGCAGAGAAGTGAAACTAATTTGAAACAAAGTGTTTCTTTTGTATCTTTTGAGGCAATCAGTAGTATGGGTGAATCAGAAGAAGCTACAGCTAATTTCTCTTCACTTCAGAGGGCACAGGATCCCGATTATTTATCAAATAATTTTCGGAACCAGAGAGAGTTTTACACGAAGAAAAGAGGGCGTACAGACAACTACAGAGATGGACAATATCAGAGGTATGATAACCTCCAAAAACGGACTAAACATTAATGTTTGTATTGTATTGTCGTCATTGGAAAATGTTGTAGAAAATGTTAGGTGTAATGCTGTTGTGAATTTATCTGGTCACAGTTTAAGTGAATGTGAAATGGCAGTGTTAAGCTGTGGCCTAAAATTTATACCTACAGTACTTCCTAGGCAACATGTTACTTGTATAGAAATTTTTCAATTGGTATGCAAGTTACATCTGCTGAATTTTTTTGAAAAAAATGTGTCTGTACAAACAGAAAGTGATTATAGTAATTCTGAACTAAGTGAAAGCTTTTTTACATGTGAATCTTTTTGTTCAGATAGTGATGAAACAAATGCTTATTGTTTGATAGACACTACAAAAGTACCAGTTAATAGTACTTTTATTCCGCCTTTCAAACATGAAGGAATTTCTCATTTTTCAGCAATGGTACACCATTCAGTGAATGATCTTTTTTTGAAATTCAAAAGAAACAGAAGTGAGATAGATTATAATTTAAGTAAAAATGAATGGTCAGCGTTACAAAGTTTAACTAAAAGAAATTATTTAGTCATCAAACCCTCAGATAAGGGTAACAAAATAGTGGTATTACATTTTTCACAATATTTGCAAATGTGTATGAATCATTTGAATGACAAAGAAGTATACAGAATATCAAATATTGTGGAATATGAATTAGCTATAACAAATTTTAGAGATATTATAATGAAAGGCTATAGACTTGGTTATTTGTCTAAAAAAGATGTAGATGTTAAATTTAATGTAGAAAAGTGTACCATGGCTAAATTCTATTGTTTACCTAGGGTGCACAAAGATATGATAAATCCACCAGGTCGCCCCATAGTGGCAGCTACAATTTATTTTTTACATAATGTTGGGATTATGCTACATTATTATTTATCTAAATTTGTGATCACTTTAGAGTCTTATATTAAAGACTCTTTTGATTTTCTAGATAAAATTAAGCATGTAGTTTGGGATGAAGAATGTTATTGGATAGTACTGGATGTCAAGAGTTTGTATACCAGTATTAGACATTCTATAGGTGTAAAAGCTCTTGAATTTTTTCTGGGAAATAGTCCTATGTCTAATTATATTATAGAATTGATTTATTTTAGTTTAGTTAACAATTATTTTGAGTTCAATCAACAAATATATCAACAAATACAAGGCACTGCCATGGGGGCACCATTTGCCCCCATGTATGCTAATTTGGTTATGGGTTATTTTGAAGTTATTTTTTTGTATAGGTTAGATTTTTTTAAAAAATATGTTACTTATTATTTTAGGTTTATAGATGATTTGATTTTTTTATGTAAAGGAGGTAGAGAATTTATAATGCATTTTGTGAATTCTTTGAATTCTAATCAGTTAGGTTTGAAATTTGAAGGTTTACAAAGTGGAAATTCAGTTATTTTTTTGATTTAATACTAAAAGGAAATGTATAACAGAAAAATATTAATACTAGAATACATAGGAAATTTGATGATGGTGGACATTTCCTAGATGGACGCAGCTGTCATACATACTATGAATTCTTTACCATATGGGGAATTGCTTAGAGTAAGTAGGCTCTGTAATGAGCCAGATATTCTAAAAAGAGAAATTTTGAATTCCTGTTGGATGTTTAAAAATAGAGGATATGCTATGGATATAATTAAAAAAGCTTTAGAAAAATTGTGTTATACAAAAATCGATATGAAATGTCAAAATAAATATGATATTGGTTCATTTCATGATAAATCAGATCAAAGGTGTAACAAAATTTATTTTGTTGCATCATATAATGTATTGTCAGATGATATAGCAGCTATAAAATATTATTGGCCCTTTTTAAGAGAAGGAAGATATAAACTGAATGATATATGTTATTCACCTTTGATTTCTTTCAAGAGAGGTCGGAGCTTAAAAGATATGTTAGTCCATGCAAGATTCTCTTTACCAAGTACTAACATGGGTCATGAAATTAATAGGATTGGTACCTGGGCATGTGGCAATTGTTCTGTTTGTTCATTTATAGTACAATATTTTGATAAAATTAATGGTATAAAATATAGACCTATAAAAGAGTATACTTTTAACACAGTGGGTATTATTTATGCTCTCAAATGTTCATGTAATTTATTTTATATTGGTGAAAGCAAGCAGTCTTTTAAGATTAGGTTACAAGAGCACATTCGGGACATAAAGAATAAAAAAGTTGAAAGTCCTGTAGCTTCCCATTTTTATGAAGCACATGGAGGGTCATGTGAAGGTTTAAAAAGTCACGACAATAAAACAAACCAGGTAAAACGAAAAAAAGCGGACGAGACCGATGAGAGGATAGCCACCAGGTTTATTTAGCGTAGCATTAATCCTTAAATATGTTTAAAACACGCTTTTGGTGAAGACTATGCTCCACCTTCCTCAGAATACAACATTTCAAATATCAAATACACAGCTTTTAATACATTTTAAAAAACAGTTAAAACACGTCACTTCCTTATACATAAACTAACCACGAACACCTGGAGTTCGTTTACTAGTAATTTGTGTACTAAATAAATAGGCATATGTCACAGTTACATTAAAAATATATGTTTACCTTTAGTTTAAAAGTAAAATAAAAATAAACCCAAAGATGAAAATAATAATAAAATATTAACAACGAACACGCCTATACTATAATGTTGAACTAGGACATGTTCTTATTTACTATTTTATAAATTATTTTATAAATACATGCAGCAACCGAAAAATACAAATTTGCATTAAGGCATGAGGGCAGAAAAGCAACAGCTTTAGTTAATGTCTCTCTAATTCCTTTTAAAAATGCTTTAATTATCAATAAATATTTATTATGAAAATATAACAAATATTAATATAATAAAATATAATGAAATATAATGAAATATAATAAAATGAAAATATAATATAATATATCAGTGCCTTCTTCTTTTAGTTTATAAGGATGTATCAATTCTTATAAAATCATTTGTTAAAAATCTTTCTATTTTTCACTATTCAAAATTGATTAACATTAATAGGAATATAGTTAATAAACTAATCACTTTTCTTAAAAAAGTATATTGGTATGTATATATTACAATATATATTGTTAATACAATTGTCAATTTTTCAAATTAAAAAATAGTTAGTTATAAATTCTTTATTACATTTACCCAACAATTATAAAGAAAAATATATATATGTGTTGTGTATATATATATATTTTAATATGTTGATAAATAAATAAATAAATAAATCTAATCAAATTGTCCATTATGTATTTTTATTATTGTTATTACTAATATTTTCATTTTATGATTAAATGTGTGTGTAATAATTACTAACCTTACTAATAAACATTACATTATAAAATAGGAATATAAAAATAATAAATAATAATATAAATTAGATTATATAATCTAAAAATTGTTACTTCTTTTAAAAATACCAATATATAGACAATGTTGTTTATGGTAAATGTTTCTTATACCCTTTTAAGGGCTAATAATTTAAGAATACATTTAATTGATATAAAATCGTTTAGGCCTGGATAGGCACTTGCGTTAGTTCTAATTTGCCACATTAACTCATCTAGCTCAAGAGTTAACTGCCATGGTCCACCTCTTGGGTCATGTGTTCTTTGGTGTAAAATAATAAACTTAAAATTGTGGTTACAGTGCTCCAATATGTGTTTTGCTAATGCATTGTTAGTGTCCTGCTTAGTGATAGCATACTTGTGTTCATAAATCCTTTGCTTGATTTTTCTCTCTGTTTTACCTATGTAAAAAGCATTGCATTGCTCACATAATGCTGCGTATACTATCCCTTTACTCTCACAATTGTATCTTTTATTAATCTTGTATCTCACTTCGTTGATTACAACCTCTTTAGTTACTAAAATGATTTTATAAAAATTGATACATCCTTATAAACTAAAAGAAGAAGGCACTGATATATTATATTATATTTTCATTTTATTATATTTCATTATATTTCATTATATTTTATTATATTAATATTTGTTATATTTTCATAATAAATATTTATTGATAATTAAAGCATTTTTAAAAGGAATTAGAGAGACATTAACTAAAGCTGTTGCTTTTCTGCCTTCATGCCTTAACGCAAATTTGTATTTTTCGGCTGCTGCATGTATTTATAAAATAATTTATAAAATAGTAAATAAGAACACGTCCTAGTTCAACATTATAGTATTGTTGTTAATATTTTATTATTATTTTCATCTTTGGGTTTATTTTTATTTTACTTTTAAACTAAAGGTAAACATATATTTTTAATGTAACTGTGACATATGCCTATTTATTTAGTACACAAATTACTAGTAAACGAACTCCAGGTGTTCGTGGTTAGTTTAAGCATAAGGAAGTGACGTATTTTAACTGTTTTTTAAAATGTATTAAAAGCTGTGTATTTGATATTTGAAATGTTGTATTCTGAGGAAGGTGGAGCATAGTCTTCACCGAAAGCGTGTTTTAAACATATTTAAGGATTAACGCTACGCTAAATAAACCTGGTGGCTATCCTCTCATCGGTCTCGTCCGCTTTTTTTCGTTTTTCAAGGTTTAAAAGGTACCATTTTGGAACAAATTTCAGCTATAAACACTATGTTTAAAAAATAGATTATTGTCAAAAGAAGCAGTTTCTATTTTAAAGTATGACACTTTGTTTCCTGGTGGATTAAACCAGGAATGTAACTGGAAATTTCTCTTGTAGAGCTTTGATGAAATTGGTTAATTGTTTTATTGGTAAATTTTTATGTAATTGGTATATCTTTATAAGAGATATTTTTTCTGTTAGTATTATCTCCTGGAAGGCTGTTAAGCCGAAGCGCTAGAGAGGTTTTTGGCATGTTTTAATAAAAGGAAAAATCTACTGGCTTTGTCGTTTGGATTTAATCTGTTTTGGTATTGTAGTTTGAAATTCCATAGCAACCTTTAAAACCTATCTGAATTACTGAATGGAAGACCCCAAGCTTTCAACCATGCCATAAGGGGGAAGGCTACTTAAAGGAGACATTCTTAATCTCCCACCAGTATTGAGTGAGGCTATTTCTCCCTAGTTACCATAAACACTCTTCAGACCTGTAAGTGTGCATACTGTTTTCTTATTTACATCCACAGTGATTACAAATATTTAAATAAAATAACACAAACACCAATAGGTATTTGCTAAACAAACAATACAGTCTCAAAACAAAAACATACTTAGCATGAACAGTAAACTTCTCTGCCCGTGAAACTCACATTCATTGAAAAGACATGAAAATCCGCATTCAAAGAAAATGCATATGGTCAGTGGAGGATTAAGCTTGCTTATGGGCTGTTTTCAAAGCATAGGCTCTTGCTCACATTTTTAGGGCCATGCATACATATATGTGTTCTTTGATTCACCTTCCTGATTGTATTAAATTATATTCCTTGTATAATACAGCACCACTTGTTAGAATGTGTTTTAAATGTATAGTTTTAAACATTCTTCTAATAAGCAATGAAACAAAATGTATGAACCAATAATGTCAAAACTACCCATTTCAGACAATTCCAACCATAAAAGGCCACTCAAACGTCTATTATTACAATCCACCAATATCTCTCAATAAGCACAATCTCTGCATAAGCAAAAGTCATTTGAATAATTCCACATTAAAGAGAACTGTAACTAATGAAGAGGTTGCTACTGGCAAACAACTTTACATTTCAGTGTTTCATCTACAAATTCAGTGCCTGCCGCCGTTGAAGAATTAATTGCCTATATTAAATTAAAAAATATTGGTAAGCCTTTAATATTGCAATCGGGAATGACTGACAAACTGGCAACAAGTTCATAGTTACTAATCTCGTAAAAAGGAGGACATACTCAGGAGTGTAGAAACCCTATCCCCTTAAAATGCACTAAATAATCGGCAATCAAAAGGACACTGTAATGTCAGCACTCCATCTACATGAGCAACAGTAAACCTTCTTCCCTTAAAACCTCACAATTCCATGAAAATTAACTGAAACTCATAATCTCTTGAAAATGCACTGTAATTCAGTTCCCTGAAAATGTACCAAAACTCAAACTCACAATTCCGTTAGCAGCCTGGAAGTTTGTGTAGGGGATTCAGGCTCTTGTCTCCTGTGACCAAGTTACAGAGTCAACCTTGATCAGGTTAATTGACTAACCCGCCCTCCCCCCTAAGTAGGGCATTACATCATACCTCTCAACCTTGTAGCATAAGAAATCTGGACAAAGCCTAAAATAATGGGGGACAAAGGCCCAAAAATAGGGACAGATTTTAAATATTGCTCTTATAGACTTAGAAAGTTGTTAGAATAACAGCATTGGTCTTAGTTTTCATTTTCTGAAGGAAATGAAGTTTGAAACTCAAATGTATTATATTACTTAGGTATTTCAATCCTCAGTGATTTGCCAGAAGACCACAAATGTTATAGAATAGGCCAAAAATATGCGGCAAAAAGGAGGCCATTCTGCAAAAATCTGGACAATTGAGAGGTACTCATACCTCTCAACCTCTTAATGTAAGAAATCTGGACAAAGCCTGAAATAATGGGGATATGATGGCACAAAAGATAGATAGATTTTAAATATTGCACTTTTTTAATTTAGAAAGTTGCTAGAATAACAGGATTTGTGTTAGCATGTATTTTCTAAAGAATATGAAGTCTGAAACTCGTATATATGTCATTATTTCATCTCTTCAGTCCTGCCTGATTTGGCAGAAAACCACTAATTTTATAGAAACAGACTAAAACTGTAAGGCTAAATCTGGAAAGTTGAGAGGTATGTTAAATATACATACATACATAAACACACACATATAAACCTTCCCTGGGATTCAGTAAGCTTTTCTTCCATGCAGGAACAGTGTAGCTGCTCCTGCACGGAATATGGCCATTGAGCGATCCAGTAAACTACTGTTTTGACGTGCATGAGCCTGCCTACAAATGTTCCTGCACGGACACCACTGCATAATGCTAATCACCTCATTTGCTGGTGAAAACCATGCAAATGAGGTGAATTAGCGATTCAGCAAGCAGGCAGGCATCCGTGCAAGAATAGTGTTAGTTGCAGAAATGTATTCGGCTACTAGTCGAATACATTTCTCAAAAATTAAAACGTAGGCATGACATCTCAAATAAAAGCATGTATTATAATCTTTAGGCATGCCAATGACCAAATATATGGCCATTGGCATGGAAAAGTGTTTTATTTTTATAAAAATAAAAGTTTTTTTGGCCAGTCTCGGCCATTTAAGCCAGTGGCGCGCAAACGGGATTGTGCCGACAATAAAAAAAAATGTGAAAACTCAATTTTAAGGGAAATCTGCATTTTGCCATTATAGTCTATGGCATGCAGAATCAAAACAATACCAGGGAACAGTGGTTGTTAAGGGAAAGGCTCTGGGGAAGTGCAGTAACCATGGATTAAGGCAGTGGGGTATGCAAATGAGGGGAAATTTACTGAATCACAAAAATATTCTAATTGCCAAACTGCACCTAACCATGTAGGTGCTATAACACGATTGTGTAAACAGGAGGAGCAACAGACATGAAAAGGGGGTGTGTCATGCATGGTGTAAGCACATTGGAGCCCTGTGGCCCCCAGATAAGCTTAGCTAAGCACAGCTAAGCAAGGGAGTGTGTCTGAGGCTGTATTGACTTATTCCATGAAATGAAGAGCGTGTTTTCATCCAGGGATGGCCATTTCTTCATGTTTATGTTAGCTAAACGGGTTTGCATGGCACATAGGCAGGTCTTTAAAAAAAATGGAAATAACAGGACTTTCTACATTTGGGCATCGGGTTTATGCGGCACTCCTTGGGACTTAAAAGGGGCAGAAATGGGAAGGGAAAAAGGAAAATAGCAGAATAAATGCTATTATGAACAAATTACATAGCTAGCAGGTGGAATGCATCATAGTCAGCCAATCATAAACGCAGCATCTGCAGCACAACAGTATAAACTATGCAAACACCTTACAGTGTGTTTTTTCCCACAAACTCTGCATCATTGGTGTAAACATATGGGGGAATTTTAACTGGAAAAATGTTAGGAGCTGCCATTGCTTTGCTCCATCAGTATGTGCTAGAGGCTGAGGGCAGTGAGGAGGATAATGCTGACAACTGCCACAAACCGAGGAGGAGGAGAAGAGTCTTTGGACCCAGGGTAACTTACCAGGGGCTACATGATCTGGAGATAGTAGAGTGCTACATGGTGGAAAGAGACATACTTAGCAAGTCAGCGAGCTGTGCCGGTCTCAACTCAGACCTAGAGCCAACAGAGGGGAATCCATCCCAATTGATACCAAGGTATGTGTAGCCTTAAGAATACTAGCTACTGGTACTTTCCAAAGACCTAATGAGGACATCATAGGGGTCTTACAAGCATCTGCATCCAGAGTACTTCACCAGTTCCTGGATGCCATGCTACCACATGCCAGTGAGCACATTTATTTCCCCAACACCCGTGAGGAGAAGACTAGCAATATGCGTCTCTTCCACTGTGTAGCAGAATACCCGGCGGTACTGGGTGCGATAGACTGCACTCACATCCACATCAAAGCACCACCTGGTGAACAGGGTAGAGTCTACATAAACCACAAGGGATTCCCCTTCATCAACTGCCAGGTCATCTGCAGTGCCCAGGGCATTATCATGAATGTGTGTGCTAGCAGCCCTGGAAGCTGTCACGACTCCCACATCTGGCATTCATCACAGCTGTACCAGGCATTTGCCAGTGGGGGCATCCCGTATGCCCGTCTGGTGTGGGATGCTGGCTATGCACTGGAGCCATGGATGATGACACCCATCAGAAATGCGCACACACCCAAACAAGAACGTCGTAATGAGGCACACGCACAAACCAGGATCATTATAGAGCATGTGTTTGGGATGCTCAAGTCATGGTTCCACTGCATTGACATATCTGGTGAAGCCTTGCAGTACTCTCCAGCCACATGTGCACACATGTTCATACAATATGATCCCGCGGAAACAGCTGCAGCAGGAACAGGACGGGGAAGGGCCACACAGCCCACCACCATTGCCAAGGTCCCCACAGGCACAGAGGGACTCAGAGGAGGAGGAGGCCCCTGAGTCTGCTCCTATAGGCAGATGGAGGCATGTCCGGTATGCTCAGGCCTTGGCAAAGAAGCAACACATGGCACACACACGGACAACTGTAGGGACCCTAGGGATTGACACCTCTCTCTGACTCGTGCACACAGTTAAATGGATGACACACACATCACATTACCTGCAACCTACCATGTATAGGCAATGTACTGTGTACATCCAACATATGCAGTCCTCAAGCACCGTCCTCACAACTGCCGCAGGCACAAGGTAAGTCAGTCTTCTTAACAATAAGTGAATGGATTTGTATGTTTTGGTAGCATATCTATAGTAATGCTGCATGCATGCAAGGGAATGGGGTGGCCTATTGGGATAGCAGCAGACAACTGACAGCTATGTGGGACACAAGGAAATGCCCAAAACTGGCCTCCCCATACTATGCAGTAGTACCCAAGGTTGCAAATCCCACTGCAGTATATGTGTGGGGACAACTAACTAGGGGGTCATATGTCACAGGCATGGATGTCAGCGTGACGGTCCCATATCCACCCCTCACACCCACACAGCAAGTAAGCTGTGGAAAACCAGAGAGAAATGTCTGGTAAAGGCACACATATGGCTGCAATGTTGAATTATCCCATACAGACTCGCACAATGATAGCACAGCAGGACTCGCAGTTGCAGTAAGGCTATGAAGGGTAAGAAGTCTGAAACTCAAATGTATACCATTATAATCTGACCTGTGCTCTTTACTGATATGCCTCTAGTCCCAAAGACAGGACACAATAGTATGGTAAATGGAACCAAAATGTAAAGCAAATATCAGCACAGTCTTTTCAAATGTGTACAATTGACAGGAGCCCCCCCCATATACCCACAGAAATGCAGTAACATGTATGTTTGCAGGGAAATAGCAGCATAGCACACATTGGCAGGGCTGCATCAATACACATGAAAACATGTTGCTTGTCCACAATATTCAGGGGTCAATAAGCTATGTGTATGTGTAGTTAATACTGTCAGGATTTGGCCAGCATGTTCTCCTGGCTGTAGTGCCCTAGGTACGGTGTTGTCTTTGACAGGGCCATGTGCAGATAACTGCAGTGCCAACTGTTATGCATGTCAGTGACACCCACTGCTCTGCCACTGACATACCTGGAAGTCAAAGTGCTATGTGGAATGTACTACACATATAATGGACATTTAGAAGGATGTGTAGCCGAGGTTCTAAGGCTTTTGTGAATATAGTGATTTTTGGTACTGTTGCCAGTGGTTATTTTCAATAATCTTTTTTTCTTATGTTTGCTTTTACATATAATGGACATGCCTGCACAGTAGAATGAACTCTGTACCCACACCCATAACACCCAACCTCTGACAGCAAGATATCTGGACAAGGGCAGAAATAAAAGTGGAATAAATGCACAATGATAGGCATGTGTTGTAAATATATCCATACATGCTGAGAAAGTTGGTAGGGTGAGGGGTTTGCAGTAGCAGGAATTGTCTGAAGGTTGTGTAGTCTGAAACAGCAATGTCTGTCATTATTGTGTAACATCACTCTTCAATTTTATGTAACAAACTTGCCATAAAAACACAAGTTTACTTAGGATGAAACCTCTAGCCAAACGCATGGACATCCTGCCAAAATGTACAGGTGAGAGGTATGGTCACACAAGGATATGACATCTCACATTAGGAAGATACCACACAAGCAGGACATCCCCAGCCAGTATATCACCAAGTTGCTATACTGTTTACACAATGCATCATCACTCTGGCTGTAGCCACACCTCACAGATGGCCTTGTTGAGCAAGAATGTACATAGCTGCCGTTGTAATATTGGTCTATGCATCATACAACTAGTATTTCTCTGGTAAAGCACTGTGATGATCTGAGAGTGTCTGACACTAGGTAATGACACAATACATTGCAGTGTCAGACTACAGATATGTCAGAAAATGCCTGCTAAACAAACCCAGTCCCCCAAGGAAACTCCTGTGTACTCCTGAGAGATATGGCTGTAGCACACAAAACCCTGGACTGAGTACACCTTCCTCTGGAATGGAGTCCCACTCTAATTATAGAAGGTCACACTGGACATGCTCGCACACTTAGGAAATTACAGGACATGTTGGAACCCACATCAGGCTATATGACTGTATTGTGTATTACCTTAAATGTTCCCACACACACATCAGACAGGATTACCCTCATCTAGCTATAGGTGGCCCATATGTGATATATCTGTATCTGTTGTGTGAGATACACAGTCATATATATGGGCAACAGATAACATATGTTAAGCATACACACACAGAGATGTGGGGAAGTGAGAGACAGACAGTGATAGAGAGAGAGGCACAGGGGGACACAGACAGAGTGAGTCACACACGGATACCCTGAATGTCATACAGTGAAGTCCTGTTGTGGACAGTGGCATACCAGTTGTAAACAGTTGGACGTGCCAGCATAAAAGGCCCCATTGTGTAATAGTACTGAGGTTGGGTTTATAATATCACATCACTTGCCTGTGTGTGCATGTGTGTGTGTGTATGTGTCTGTAGGTCTAAGTATTAGGACTCTGTTCCCACTCAGTACACTTCACATTGTTTTACTTCACAAGATCTGCTGCTGTGATTCACCTTAGAAGTACCATTGGACACCTGTGACCCCTACAAGCTCTGTAGAGCATACAATAACTGCGTAACACTATAGTACAAATAACTAGGTAGACAGGGATTCTAATCTCAATACTGGCAACTGTATGTGTGTGAGAGTGAGGGAGTGTGTGTTTGTTTCTTTGTAGGGGAAACAGTTTCAGGCCATTCCCACCCACAACACTTCCCAGTGCCCCACTTTATCAGTCCTGCTGATGTCATTCCCCTTATCAGCACCTTTGGCCAGTTGTCAGCCCAGTAAGCTCCATAGCGTGGGTGATAACTGTGTAACACTGTAGTACAAATCACTAGATAGGCAGTGGTTCTACTCTCAGATCCAGCAAATGTGTGTGTGGGTGTATAAGTGTGTGTGTGTAAATGTGTATGTTTGTAAGAAGAAGTATTTTGATAAGTTTCTCACCCAGTGCCCCACTTTATCAGTCCTGCTGATGTCATTCCCCTTATTTGCACCTTTGGCCAGTTGTCAGCTCAGGGATAACTGCGTAACTATAGTACAAATCACTAGATAGGCAGGGGTTCTAATCTCAATACTGCAAGTAAGGGTATGTGTGTGTGTGTGTGTGTGTGTGTGTGTGTGTGTGTGTGTGTGTGTCTGTGTGTGTGTGTGTGTGCGTGTGGCCTACTGATGTCATTCCCCTTACACGTACCTTGGGACAAGTTGAATTCATATAAGCTCTGTGGCTCATCTGATAACTGTGTAATGCAATAGTAGAAATAACTAGATAGGTAGAGGTTCTAATTTCAATACTGACAACTGTGTGTGTGTGTGTGTGTGTGTGTGTGTGTGTGTGTGTGTGTGTGTGTGTGTGTGTGTGTGTGTTTGGGTGAGAATCATATCCTGTGTGGGTTATACCATTTTAATGTGTGTACCATCCACACCTGTTTACCACCTCCTGATGGCATTACTTTACATAGCATGCTAATGGCATCTGCCTCACGTGCAGCATGTTAAACCATTGTACAGGCCATACCAGTCATCTCTACAGATGTCTACAGAATATCTGGATGTTTGCAACCCATATGTGGTCTGTGTCCCCTAACAAAGGCCATGTATGTAGTATTGTTGCCAAATAGGTCACATTTAGTGTACTGACACACATGCCAGCATCAGATAGCATACTTGACTGAAACATGATGCTGATACAATGTCTGTTACCCTATCACTTGTCCAGGCTTATAGGAGCAATAGATTACTCCATTTGCTATTTCTGGTGGGTTATTTCACCATCCATGGAGGCATTCACAACATTACATGTTATAAGAGGTAGTGGGTTATGTCCTACGCATATAATCTATATGGGGCATGTCATGTGTATGTAGCACTTGAGTACATTCAAGTGGATATGTAGGTTTACAAATCTGTCTATTGCCAACTGTGTTTGTGTTACTGTATGCACATCCCCTGTGTCAGTCTTTGCTGTGTGCATGCAAAGAATATACCATTTTGTCTCTTGTTCACCCCTGTGAACTCAGGAATACATACCACAAACCTGTGATACACAGTACCATGCATGCCCTCACCAACTGCATCAGGGTTGAGTGTATGGGAAAGAAATAGCAGGGGCACCAGGTGCTGACACGTGAATCTGTTGCAGTCAGTCTAATGGCTAAGCTTGTGAGGGACTTACCGACAGTACTCCAGTAACGTGTTCCATATGTATGAGCCTGTGGTATTACACAACACTGAGGTGACATGTCTGAAGGCTACCTGTCTGTGACAAGGGGTATGTATGTAAGGTCATGCTGTCTGACAGCAGTGTCCATCACACACTGTTGTGTACATACACACCTGGTAAACGTACATATAAAGCTGTACCTTGGCTATGGAATGGTCTGTGTATTTCCACTATGCCTTACTCCACATTGGTAATGTTTGCAGGGCCACAGCCTGCAGACACACAGACACCTGGAAAACAAACAGAATACAGCATGTCAGATTACATTCAGTCAGTGGTACTAACAGCAATAATGCATGATGGCTTGTAAGGTAAATACACCTTTATGTGTACCCATAACAAATGCATGCAGACAGCACCTTACACAGTATTACATAGCTACACTGTACTATATTCATCCCGTGCATCAGACGCATATTAGCCTGTCTCTGCATTGATGGTATGAATGACAGGGATGTGGCACAGGTATCATCATATGCACAGGGTGTGGTGCCAGAGGCCTAGGCTGGGCCATATGGTTGACATCCATGAGTGTGTGTGTTTGAAAGGGTATCCTATAGATGGGTTGTGCAGAGGTGCTGTGTGTGTCTGGAGGAGACCTGCCTGTGATACAGGTGTGTGTGTGTGTGTGTGTGTGTGTATGTATGTACACAGTCACCCCATGTGGCTGCCCTACACAGGGGTATGTTGGACAGCTGTGGACTGTACATGGCAGGGTGTCCCGTTCTCCGTCTCTGGCCACGGACACATGAACTGGTCTTGCCAGTGGTCTCACTGGCACCACCAGGCCCAAGGCCAGATGCAGTGCTGCTTCCTGATGGTGACTGCTGCTTCTGGATCCGTGTCCCTGACAGGACCATCCAGGACCACATGCCCATAGCCTGCTCTGTTTTGATGTGGACAGCAACCTGCCTTCAGTAGTGCTGGTGTCACTGCCACTACGGGAGTGTAAAGGTGCATAGCCCGGTAGACTCTCAGCTGATGTTGATGCTGACCTACGTCCATGCGGCCGATGCCCATCTCCCACCACATGCTCTAGCACAGACATGCCACGGTCGAGGATTGCCAAGGTCTCACCCCACCATCTATTCATGACCTCAGTATTTTGGAGTGTGGCCTCAACAAGGTTATGTATGTTGCCACGTAAATCAGGAAGAGTTCCATCCACCACCCTGAGTATTTGTCTGATGTTGCATTCACTACATGCCTGTGCATCCATGACAGCCCGAAACATGCATCTGGTGACACCTGCTGTGGCACTTGTGACAGCGGCTTGACGAACAGCAGCCCTCCGAGCACCCCTGTCCATCTGCCTGTGTGGGACCTCGACTACACTCTGGCTATGACCAGTGTCTACACTCATACCTGCCATAGTCACCACACTAGCCTGTTTCATGCCACCACCTGCCAACTGTCCATCATCTGTGGCTGCTGGGGACGGGGCATGTGTGGGCATTATGACTGTTTGCGGGGACATTGTGGATGACTGTGGGATGCCAACCGATGGCACAGATTCAGCCCCTGACAACACCGCCTATTCCTGAATATGACCATCATCATTGCCAGAGTCTGCAGAGACACTGACATCAGATTCTGAGCATGAGGGACCGTGACCTCCATGACCACCTGTGGGGGAAAGACAACATATGTAAATTAATACCTGCACTATACCATTTGCTGCTACACATGCACGTGTGCGCGCGCACACACACAGACACACACACACACACACACACACACACACACACACACACACACACGTGAGGTGGCAGACAGGCATTACACAGACCTCACAATAGCCAACTGGTGACATTCACAACACAGTCAGACCACTACATACACACCCTAGACAGGCCCTCAACATCATGCAGTGCAGCTACTTTCACTTAGTGTTACTACTTATATACACCTCTGTGATATGCGAATAGTGTTAGTAGGTGATGTGCCTTCAAGTAGCACACACTGTACCCATGTACACATAATTGCTGTTCACCTGTATAGTACAGTGTAACTCCTCCAGAACATACCTCTCAACTGTGCAGAGTGTCGCTGAATGTCTACATGTGTGG
>NC_056743.1:699065261-699171299 GCF_019279795.1 Protopterus annectens
TGCAAAAGGCAGCCCTCAATCTGGTGCAGCTGCTCTCAAAACTCAGATCAAAGGGTGCTGCGCACCAAACCCCAGACCTGGCTGCAGGTGACAGCCTCCTGTCCCTGCCTGCTCCCGGGGTGGGGGGGGCGGGCCCCATCCCCTGTGGTGGTTCCACCCAAAGGTGGTGTGCAGGACCAGCAGACGAGGGAGATCCAGGTTGGGTCCCAGATGTGCTGGGGCCCGGTGCCAGGGGCAGATCAGGTGGAAGAGGCGAATCTGCTGGGATCTGCCTTCCCAAATGCGCTATGGTGTTGAGGTTTTACTAAATATGTTGGTTAGTCATGAACAACACATTTCATGATTAGTTATAACAGCATGCATGGGTGTTACAATTAACCCCATAAAACAGATTTGGAACAGTTGCATAGCAAACAGAACAGATGCATAAATGTAAAAACAGTATGCATCGTAACCGCATGCCAGTAACATTGACAGCAACAGGCCACTAACAGTGGTATTTGAACAAGATATGTTAACATGCAAGCAATCAAACATATTAACAATAATATAATACACAAGTACCAATATTAGGGTTGGAGCACAACATATCCATAGTATATGAGTAATACTTATTGATGCAGATGAGGGGGGGGGGGACAGAAAATCCATTGACAACTGTTTATGCTTCTATTTTCCACAACAGTACTGCTCAATACTCTATGGGTCTGCCCTCACTTTACATCTGCTTATGGCAACAGCTTCTGTAGTACAAACATACCTATTAAACTGGAATGGTATGAGGCAAACTGTGACAACTCTGGGTACATGACTAGAGGGGACTGGTACATGTCAGGGTTACGTATTCTGGCACAGCAGGGGTACCCTGAACTGCTGTTATGTGAGTATGCTACTGGCATACGTCATCTGGTTTTCTGTCTGTGTCCAGGATTATTTGCAGCAGTGACCACTAGCCTTGACAGCATGAAACTTGAGAGAAATGTATCGGAAACATACCTCTCAACCTCTTAGAGCATGACATTTGGACAAAGCCATACATAAGAGTGGGACAAAGGCCCGTAAATATGGACAGTTTTTAGATATTGCTCTTACAAACTTAGAAAGTTGATAAAATAACAGGTTTTGCCTTTGCATGGCTTTTCTGATGGATATGACATGTGACACTTGTATGCCTATCATTATTTTCTAACTTCAGTCTATAATGGCTTGCCACTGATTTGCCATGACACCACTACCTTATGTAAAATGGACAGCAAATCTGACACCAATGGCTGGACATTCAGTGAATATCTGTACAGTTGAGAGGTATTATTTGAGAAGAGTGCATATTGTATGTACCTACCCTGCTGTCATTTGCAGGTATGTGGTGGGACAATTGAACGGTTGTGCACAGTTTATTAGACTACCCTTCATACAGCTACTGGCAACATTTACTTACCTGTAAAACCTGTGGGGAAAATATCTGTTAACACTACCTGACTGTTTTTACATTTATTTATGATTCCTTGTGTGTAGATATGCACACATCTTAGTACCACTCCCTGGATTTGAACCATGTCTGGGTGTGCAAAAGTAACAACTAAGTTATTTCTCATCACACTGAGTTACTGAGGAATTGCTGTTTCTTTTTTCAATGGTTTCTGCCTAATAGTCTCTTGGTTAGACAGTCTGAACTTGTAATTCTGTGATGCATGCATGACATATAGTTACTGTACTATGCATTACTCCTTTGGATTACAACAACCTGGAAAGCAAAGGTTAACACAAGGCAATGGTGCATGGTACACACATTGATACGTGACATATTACTATTCACGGTTCAGAGCTTAGTGCAGTATATAGTTCGCATTTCATTTATATCTCGTTTTACAGCTACACAATCTATGGTTTCTCCTAACAGCTTGTTTACAGATGGACCTGAGTTAAGGTATGCTGTCACAGCCATATTTGCTGTGAAGAACCTGTAGACATTCTATATATGTCTACAACAACATACCAGAATAAACACAACAGCTTTTTAAAGGTCTTTATTATACTTCAATATTCGTCAGTCATACTTTTTTATTTATTCATTTCACACAGTAACAGTATACCTACTAGCAGTAAGCAATGTGCTCCTTCTTAGCTATTTTAACAAAATATTGCAAAATAGAGTTGTACTCAACAGCCTGTCTACGCAACCTCAGCGGTCTGTCACTGTGGGCTTTTACGTTCACAGTCCTCTCTGCTGTAGCTGTAGGGGAGAAAAGCACACACTATGCATATCTGTCTATCACATTCTCAGGCTAGTATTTGCTACAAACTACTTGATAGCGATACTTACACACTACTGGAGCATTCTGGGTCCATGCATCTTGGATCCATTGGTCCAAGCGTGCCCCCTTCCTATGCTTTAGGTTGGCATAGTGGTGCCATACCTACTCACCAGTCGGGGGGATGCCAGTAGCACTGGTGAGGTCAAGTGTGAAACGGTCCCAGAACTTTGCTTTGTATTGGGAGCTCTGGTACTGGTCCTGCAGCAGTCTGCCCTCGTGGTTTTTAACTAGAAGTCCAACCATAACCCTGGACTCCAGAATGCTCCAACATTGCACCCGAAAGTTCACTCCCTCTCCTACACCAGCCATTGTATCTGCACAGATGTACTATAACAGATTATGGCTGTATTCCTGCCTGCACCATTTAAATAGTGTGATATTCCCACCCTTTGCTGTCATTGGACCATTTTGAAAAGGTTAAGCTCCGCTAAGCAGTGCACAAATCCACTAAGCCAGTTTTAACACTGCTTAAAGGGGAAGTTGTTGAGCAGTGTGTAACAGTGCACAAATCCACTTAGCTTAGCAACCTGTTGCTTAGCATTCATGTCTTAGGAATGGTTACACTTGCTAAGCATAGCTGAGCATTGCTAACCATTGCTCACTTTTAATTTTTTAAATATGTCAGAGGACTGACTTCATTTATTAATTGTATGTGGTATACTTTGCATGACATCCCTCTATGTGCACTCCTTACATTGGCAAAGGGTGTGACTATACTGTATGGGGCACTTGTGTGTAAATGTGTGATTTCACGTGTTATATGCACTCACACTTACATTGTACACCAGCTACACTACCCTGGTTGACAAAAAACAGTTGCTACATAATGTAAGTTTACAAAAATAATTTTAACACTACTTTCCCATATGAAAATAACTTACCTGTCTTGGTACTCGAACCATGAGCACCTGCATGTAAAGCCAGGACTCTAACCATTACACTATCTCAGCTTGGAAATTTTATCTCTATATTTGTATTTATCTCCTATGGGATGTTTAAGCTTAGGTAAGCAGAGGGCCATAACGTGCACACCAGCTTAGCTACACTTAAACATTCCTTAGCCTAGAAAAAAAAATGATAATATTATTATTATATTATTATGTTATATAAGTGAGTATTGTGGTGTTCTGACAAGTCATTGAGGACTGCAATTGGGAAAAAATGACATACATTTGGCTTTCAGGCTTCTATCCTTCAAAAATTCCCACTAATACATATTCTGTTTTCTGTCTACTTTCTAAGTGTGTGAGGGCAACTTTTCAGAAGTGTCCCTATTTTTATTGTTTTTCCCCCCATTATTTGTGCCTTTGTCCACATGGACTGCTCTCAGAGAATAGTGGCATTTGTTTGCTTTCAGACTTCCATCCATCGGTAATTCATGCTAATGCATGACCTGTTTTCTATCAACTTTCTAAGTTAGTGAGGGCAACACGTATGATGTGTTCCTTTTCAGGGATTTATCCACCATTATTTGTGCATTTGTACACATTTCCTGCTTTAGCAGGTTGCGGAAGTGTCGTACAGTGCTTTTACAATGCAGGCGGTGTGTCACAGAACCTGTAACACACCTGCTGCATTGCTTTCCTGATGCCGTGTTTATTTCAGCACCCGCAGACACTCAAATGATCATTTATTTAATTTCAGTGTCTGCGGACACTGAAATACTGGCATAATATTAGAATAATTCTCTAATATTATGCCAGATCCTATTAGAAAGTGCCGTATGGCACTTTCTGAGTGCAGGGGATGTGTTCAATGTCCTTGCACTACTTGAGCACACCCCATGCACTCATTCACGGTTCATGTCCGTGTAGGTTAAACAGCAGCGTGCCTTCATGAATATGCAAGGCATGCTGCTGTGCTCTACAGACACAAACCATTTTGTGCAGGAATAGTGCTATTCTTGCACAGAGTTTATTGAATCCTAGGGCTTCTCTCTGATCTCACACAGCAACACATGCACCTACCTTCTCTCTGCTCAAAGTCTCTCTCTCACACACACACACACACACACACACACACACACACACACACACACACACACACACACACACACACACACACACCCACACACTCTTTCTTTCTCACTCTCTCACTCTAACTCTTTATCTCTCAGTCGAATGGCCACTTATCTTCTCTCAACAGAACGGCCAGTTTAAATCCTGCGTGCGAGTGTTGAATGTGTTTACATCTTCCTTAATGGGGAAGATGCCGCCTCCGCTGAGTGAAGAAGTTGTTTTTTTTTTTTAATTGTAGAAGCCTCCTGTCCAACAGCTGTAAAAGCGGAAGAGAGGGAGGGCACTCACCAACGCCCCCTGCCCTCTGCCCTTTGGTTCCAGCTGTTTCAGCATTTTTCACTTACGACTGCTGTCAGCCCTCTTCCTGGTTTCACTTCTGAGATGGATAACTGTGGCTTCTAAAACATGATTGGACTGTGAGAACCAGCTGTCAATGACCTAGTACTCACAGTTCAGTAGTATTTCAGGAAAAAGACCTAAAAGCACATACAGGAAGGCTGAAGAACAGAATGTGCCGTCAAAAGTGGTACAGTTGAGAGATGAATGGGTATAATCAGGGAGCATTAGCACTACCAGTAGATTTGCAGCCACTGGTAGACATTATTTTGATTGTACATTTCCTGACTTCTATAGAAGAACAGTGCATTTCTTTTATTTTTTTTCTTATGCCGCTGATGTACAATGGCTTTGAAAAGGGGACAGTGAGTGCCCCTGCGCCCAGGCCTAAATCCGCCACTGAATCATACCCCATAACACACACCAGTCCTCTTTCTAGTATAGGGATATAGATGATCTTCAGGCTCTTGACCTGACCTAGTTTGATTTCGTTAAGGTTAGATCTTGCCTGCTAAACCTGGTGGACATCTTTGAGAATGTTGCAAAGGCCCTGGATGAAGGCAAACCAGTTCACACTGCCTATCTCGACCTAGCCGAGGACTTTGATACCTGCCTATCTCGACCTAGCCAAGGACTTTGACACAATCCCCTAGTCAGGTATCATTGCAAAACTAACCCAGCCGGGTATTAACCTTTATGTCACTAGATGGGTTGCCAACTGGTTCACAACCAGAACACATTGAGTCAAAATTGGGAATGCCATCTCTACTAGTAGACCTGTTACCAGTGGTGTTCTACAAAGATCTGTGCAAAGCCCCCTACTGTTTTGTATCAATAGTCCAGGCAAAAATAGATGGCCTGTGGCTTACCAAGTTTGCTGATGACTGTAAACTGGGTGCAATCATTGAATCCCCCAAATATTATGTAACATACAACATACTACAAAATGGGCTTACACAGGCAATTGTTTGATTTCAAAGCCATGGACTTAAACTAAACACAATAAAATGCATTATCATCCCCTTCGGCAAAGGAGAAACCCCTGTTAATTACGACATTAATAATACCCCCCAAGTTCAAACCCAGTGTTGAGGGATTTAGGAATGCAAGTTGATAGCAGCCTTAACTTTGATCATCAGATGTCCAATGTAGTAAAGAAGGCCATCTATGTTGCACACCTCATAAGCAAGGGCATAGCATCCAAAGCGAAGGAGGTTATAACTCCCCAGTGTTCATCTCTGATCAGACTAGTAATAGAGTACAATGCCCCCTTCTGTATGTACCTCACTAGACATATGCAGCATCTGGAGAGACCTCAGAGGTTTCTCACCAAGAAAATTCAGGGCCTACAACACATGACCTACACAGACTGACTGAAGGCCCTGTCACTTTAGTCAGTATTGTATAGACTGCTTAGTGACGAATTGTGCCTGGCCTACAGAGCAGTCTCGAACTCTGCTTTGATGAAGCTGCTGCATATCCACAAATCCAATGGGACAAGATTCACTCACTCTAGTGACCTTAACCTAGCCTGCGATATTAACAGGACATGCTGGAGAGAGATTTTTCTTCCAGAGGTTGCCATTCCTCTGGAACAAACTCCCAATTTATAAAACAGAGCTCCTCAATGATGGTATTTAAGCATAGTTAGGACAATTGGATGTGAAACCATAAATTTACCCTTGGGGTTTCACCTATGTCCCTTTTAGACAGGGGCAGCCAGTGCTGATTTTAGATTAGGGTGCAAACATTTACTACATATCTTGGTCCATAAGGGAACAAGAGTATAACATGGCTAGGCTTGTAGAGGCCCTAGGGACAATAGCCTAGTAACCTCCTATGATAAACTATTAGTGTACTAAAAATGGATTCTAACCAAATACTAATAAGCATTTAATATAACAATGAATCTTTCCTTATTTAATGAATTATGGTGTGTGTGATAGGGAGCGGGCCTAATGAAAAAAACATTAAGCTACAAGTTACAACTTGGAAAGTTATCATTGATGAAAACCATGCCTAAACTTGTGCAGAATTTACTGGAGGTCACAAAATAGGTTGTAAAGGATTTGGAAGTGTACATAGTCAAACAATTGCCACTGACTCAAGGTTCTGTGATTATGCACTTCCCTCATTCTCTGTGCAGTGTAGCATATAGACAAGTTGCTGAAAAGTAAATGACCAACTTAGACTAAAGAGAAACTTGCACCCAAAAATGCCATTGTAAACACACCTCCAAAGCATACACACTGGAAGTAGTCTTCACAGAAAAGCTGCCCTGTTTTGGCAGAAGAATAAATAAATTCCCTTTAGCCTGCTACTTAAATGGCAGTAACAGGCTACCCCACAAACAACAATCGCTAAAAAGATGGACACATTGGTGTGTCACTGCTCTCTGTAGTGACAGTCTTTTGCTAAAGAAAGGGTAGGATCCATAGTAATTCATTTTACATTCTAGTCTCTCATTTTAAAAAGGACTTTGCTTACCAGTGACCTTAACAGTTGCAGTATAACGCCTCCAAACTCACTGTTTCGGGTAGGTCCTTTTAAAAAATACACAAGATAGTACTAACAGAGATAAAAGATCATGGAAGAAAACATAGGGTATAGTCAGATGTATTCATAATATGCTACAAAACTACTCTAGAGAATTGATGGCATATAGTCCTCATATCAATTATCTCTAATTAAAAATATCTGATGATGTAGATGCTGCTGTGATAATCAGCTTCTAGCAGACGCTCAGTTTAGCTACCCACAGCACAGGCAGTATCACACCATGTCTGAGAATATTCCCACACACAGTGACTTGCCAGCAGTAAGTCAGTACTTCCCACAACTGACTGAACAGTAAAGCATTATTATTATTATTATTATTATCATTGTTTATTATTACTAGTATAATAGATGATTATCATCAGACCTGCAGTCATAGTTATGTCTTTGAGAACAACATTTGATTGAAGTGTTTTGCTCTTGAGTTGAATTTCCCAAATACATTTGGAAAACACATAACTAATGATAATTATTTGTAGTACTCAGGGAAGTTTTAAAGCTGTTTTTGTTAGTGGTGCACTTTCCTTTTGGCTACTGTTTGTGAAGTTGCAGAAACTTTCTTACAGCTTTTAAAGCTGTCAATTAGAGGTGCATATTGGATGTTCTTTGAGGGCCACTGCTGCAGACATAACTTATAGGGATTCTGCCATTGGATGTATCCAGTGTCTGCCCTGATTTTCAAAGCTGAGGATTCTTTCTTTTAATTTCTCCAAATCTTTGGGTTTCTAATACAGTGACGGGAATGGATCACATTCCTAAGTCAAAGTATGATTAAAGTTCATGAAATTAGTATTGTTTCACTCTTTGATGTCAGCCAAAAGTGCTCTTCGCAGCACCCGCAATGTGCCCAGTAATGACTCCTGCAATTCGTATGGAGTTACGTGTATTGGTAGCATATCTAAATATGCTTGTAGACTCTTTTTTATAAGACCTGTTGCTCCTACTACTACTGGAAATATCTGAGTATCTTTCTTTCACATTGCTGTAGTTTCTGCTTGCAAATCCTGATATTTTATGAATTTGTGTCTCTCTGTATGCAGGACACTGTAGTCACTGGGTGTGGTGATTTCAATGATCAATGCTACTTTTGTCTTCTTTTCTTGGACCACTGTATCTGGTTTTCTGGCATCTATCTTTTGAACTGTTGGCAAGGGATGAACCCACGTGATGTAAAATTCATAATTTTCTATGATGCTTTGCGGTTCATGTTTCCAGTGTTTTTCAGCCACTTCAATACCATAATGTTTGCACAATCCCCATTGCAACAGTCTCGCCACATTATTATGCCTTTATACAGTCCTTCTGCTATTAGTAGGTTGCAGCTAGCAATGAGATGTGTGACTGTTTCCAATTCTGTTTTACAAAACCTACATTTGTCTGTTTCTTCCGCATGTTCAATGGACTATGTAAACCAACGTGTACGTAGCCCACTATCTTGTGCCGCCAATATTAACCTTTCATCTCTTGGTTTAAATTCTCCTTAACCATTCCTGAGTTTGTTCCTGATCAACATGAGGTTCTTCCAGAAGTTTTCTATACTTGCAACTATATTGATGGGTTTTCCAGATTTCTTGCCTTTTCATCTAGTCCTTCACCTTATATTCTTTCTTTTGATTTTTGGCACATTCAGCTGCTTCCTGATTTTTACCTACTTCTGGTTTGATTTCCATTCCTGCTTGGTGCCGATATGCTTCTGCTGGGTTAAGCAGAGAAGTCATCTTAGATTTATTCTCGTCATGTTTCAGAACTTTCATTACATTTAGATCTTGTGAGGTCAGCAGATATGTGTGGAGTCCCACGATTGCAGATCTTTACATGTGATCAATTTCAAGGAGGCCCCCATCCTTCCTTTGGAACAGGCAATATATAATCTTGGTATGCACTGATTTTTATAGATCATCTGGTGAGCGTGAAGCATCCTTCTTGTTTTAACATCTAATCTATCTAACACGTTTTAGGGTCAATCAGTCACTCCAAAACTGTAAGTTAGGACAGGAAGAGCAAACTGGTTTATAGTTTGGATTTTGTTCCTACATGTCAGTGCTGTTTTCAGGATTAATTTAAGTCTTCTAAAGTATTCCTTACTAAGTTTTACTCACATTTGTTCATTTTTTATTGCTGATCCTTCATCATTTCCCAAGTATTTATACACTCCCTCTTGCTCAAGTTCTTTTATATCACATTCTTCTCCCAAACTGATGTTTTTCTGATGCTGCTGTCTTCCTGCTTTAAAGGTTACTTTTGCACATTTATCAAGGCCAAATGACATTCTAATGTCATCTGAACAGGTTTTGACAACCTGCAGCCGTGCTTTCAGTTCCTCATCTGATGAGCTATACAGTTTTAAATCATTGGCAAAAAGAAGATGAGAAGTCTTTAGACTTTGTTGTTTTCTAGGAGCCAAATTATAGCCATGGCCTGTGCTGTTAAGTAAATAGCTTAATGGGTTAAGGGCAAGGGAGAATAGCACCCTGTGACGGAGAATCACCCTGGAATATCCCCCTTTGAATTTTTATCCCTGGGATAATAATTTGTCCTTTCTCATGGCTTAATTAATTGCAAAGTGGTCTGCCACTGTTTCATGGTCACTGTAATCTAGTCGATCAGTGTAGGGTGTATCTTATACATTTTTAAGCACTCTTTTATCCATGAATGTGGGATACTATGAAATGCTTTTTTGTAGTCAATCCATGCCATACTTAGATTTTTGCTCATTTTACAGTTCTTCACTATAACTTTATTTCACAACAAATGATCCTTTGTTTCATAGGACTTTCTTTTATTGCCCTTTTGTTCTACTGCCATAATCGAGTTTTCTTCTAAAATGACTATAAACTCTGTCGGCATCAATTCCCATGTATAGTTTATATGTTGTCGGAAGGCAAGTTATTGGTCTAATTTTTGAGGTAGCTTGCAGGATGACTCTTTAGTAGGAGCATTGTTCCTGTTGTTAGCCCAGTTGGTGTCTGTTCCGATTGCGCATATAAATAGTTCTTACTCGTGGCTAAATCCTCGTGTAAAGATGTTAATACTTTTAACCAAACGTTAGGTGCTTCATCTGGGCCTGGAGTCTTCCAATTAGAGGCTTTTCTTAACTTTGTTTCAATATCTCTCATCCCATTTCATCTCCTGTACCTTTAAACATCTTATTTTTCCTTTTACTTCTTCTATCCATTTAGCATCTTTGTTGTGTTCCACAGGATCTTCATAGATACTTCACCAAAATGCATCTATTTTTTTCTGTTTTGGCGGTCTTTCAATTCCTTTTACTTTGTTTCCTAATTCTGTATAAAACTTTTTTGGGTCATCAATAAATTGCTTAGTTTGTACTTTTCCTTTATATTTATCTGTGTATCTTCTAAGGTTTTCCGCCTGTGCTGAAAATTTTAGTTTGTTTTATAGTACATGATAGATCCTGGTCTATTCTAATATTGTGCATTGCTTTTATCAAGTCTATCTTTCTTAGTATTTTTGTTGATCTATTCCCTCCTCTGTAGTCTTCTAACAGTGACACTTCTTGTCTTAGTTGCTTTATAGTTTTATCTATTCGATACTTCCATAATGGTATTCGATTTTCCCTCTTCCTCTCCCTCATTACCCTGTATTCTTGTGGTAAAACTTTATCAGTTATTAGTTTAGCTGCACAGTAATATACCCTGTCTACTTCTGTTGAATTGCTTGGCTCTCTGTGGACAGTCCTAATTACTGTGTTTATTTGTTTTATCAAACTTCTGACGTTTGGGGTTTTATTGACCCAATGGATGGACTGATGTTGCTGAACATCAGACATCTCCATGTATGTAGTATATAGATGACATCTGCACATGCCATCTTCAGTTCTTTCTTGCTGCTTAAGTGTTTATTTAAGAATATTGCATTGAGAGATAAGTAATCTTGTAGACTTTATTTGCTTATTAATTTATTTTATTTGTTTTATGTCTCTATATGTAGCTAGCAGACATACAGAAATTGTACAACAGACCTGGAGTTCTGGGGTATGTCTGCACCTGAGAAAGTTACCAGAGGTGCCTGTAAGCACCATATTCCATGCAAAAGATTTCCACATCCAGTGCACTTTCTGCCTCAGTCCAGAGCATGTTGTTGTGTCTTTCGGCTTTTCCCGGTTAGGGGTCGCCACTGCGGAACTCCGGTCCGCTAATGATTGGTAGTTGATTTTTACATGCCGAGTTACCAGCCCTGACGCACAACCTTCAACGAAGGTACGCCCATTCATGCATGTCTCCACGCAGAAGACGCTCTAGCTGAGAATCGAACCGGACAGCGTCTGACTGTGAGGCGACAACGCTACCAAGATAATTGCAGTGCCAGTCATCAGCTTTGCCTGAAGACAGTAAAGAGAAGGCAGGAAACTCTCCAGGCATTCTAGGCCAAACAGAGACTCACAGCTTTGCTAAAGTCTTCTGCTATGTGTGTTACAACAGCAAGACAGCATAGAAATCCACCCCACCACCAAAACAAAAGAAGAGAGAGAGAGAGAAAGAAGCAGAGAATAGGATTGCTTTCACATAGCGAAAGAAATTGAGACAGTGGAACTTTTCAGTTCATTAGAGACCTTCAGGTCCAAGGCAGCATCACTGTGAAGGCACTCATTCATCTCCCTGGCCCTGATTGCGTCTGCTAGGCATCTGAAGTCAACTCTAAGGATGCTTTCATGCCTGTGGCCACTAGCATTTTGCACTGGAACAAAGGTCAAGTCTTGAATTCCGTATCAGATGACAGGCCTCCATCGTCCACATCAGAATACCATCTAATTATAATCTCCACAGTTATTGTTAAGGAAGATAAGTTATCCACACCTTAAACTTAAAATCCAGGACATCACCATCAGATTCCCAAATCCCAGGCAGGAGCATATCCACCTACTACAGTTGCTTCTATATCCAAGGCACTCTTCTACCCAGACATCTACATGTGGGTGGGTGTGTTTCCCATAACTGCAGCCAGACTCTGTTCCAGAACTGGGCTAAATTGTTACAAGGTTTTCTTCTGTTTCTCTGTAGTCTGCATAGTCTGCACATAGATTGAGAACAGTTCCTATATGTCTGTAGTCCCGCATCCTAAGAAGGAGAGGGAAGTACCCCCTGTGAGTGATTCAAACTCCTCTGATTCTGATGAGGAAGAGTAATTGGCCTAGAGGTCACAACCTAGGATTTGACATAGGAACTGACAACAGTTTAACTTTTGACCAGAGGAAATGTCATTGAAGGACATTCTGTCAGTCATAAGAAAACACTTCAAGTAGCAGTGTCAGGAGGCCTTTGAGTCTCAGAAGAGATAGTGGGCCCTTGCAAGTCTAGGGCCATTCCAAAACAGCTGCTATCCTTCCAGTCCTCAAGAACATTTACATGTTTTTCAAACAGTATCCTTGGCTCCAGATTCCCTATCCCTCACTCCCAAGAGGCCCAGCAGATTCTGTTTTAGAATCTCATACTTTTTTATAAAAGCGCTATTGATGATCTGGACAGAGTGTCCCTGGACACTACCAATGGAAATAATGTGGGTTGAAGGCAGAATATACTTAACAACAACAGAGAAGTAGTTTCATAGATTAATTTAGGGACAAGCTATATACCTCATCAGCCCTGGACTTCAGGGCTGTGAATGTTGAGACTCACTTTCTGAAGTATCAGTAGCATATCATTAGGCAATTGCAAAATAAATGTGGGGCAGTGCAGGATAAAATCCTGTAAGTAAATATAACTGGCCAAACTTCATAAGTACTTAATACCTGGGACCAGCAAGATCATTGCCTGGAGCACACTATCACAGTCCTTTCCTACATAAAAGAGAACTGGAATAGTATATACACCAAGTTAGAAAGAACAAGGTTGTGTCTTTTAGACCACCTCCCTAAATCAGACCATAACAATAAATGCCCTGGATATAGAATGAGGGAATACAACCAAAGATATCAAAGGCAGGACACCAGGAATCCCAGGCAAGCAAAGGTGCATAAAACATAAAAGAGATAATGGCAGAGTTTCAGGCTCTAAAAACTTTATAAGAGTCTGTAGATCTAGGACCTTGCAGGTCATAACAGACAGATATCACAGTCATAAAGTACATAAAGAAGCAAGGGGAGGCTACTCTCTTACAAACTATGCAGACAAGCCATGCAGATTTGGGAGCAGACCTGAGAGTGCTGTCTTCTCCTGAAGGCTACATGCACACAAAGCAGGAGATGTCCAGTGTAGATCACTTAAGCATAACCATAACACATCTGCATGAGTGGATACTGGACAGGAGCACATTTATAAATCTTACAAATAAGTAGCGCTTACTAGAGCTAGACCTCTTTGCATCTCCAAAAATAACTAATTGATGAAATTTTTTTCCCGAGCTCCAAATAGATAACCTTGGCAGTGAATGCTTTCTCCATAAATTTCTGGATCTACTTTTCTATGTTTTCCTTTCTATACCCTTACTCCCAAGTGTACATCAAAAATTAAAGGAGGAGAGACTAGAAATGATCCTGATTGCCTCACTGTGTCCCATGCAGCACAGGGTTCTCTCTTGATTGAGGCAAAGGAAACCCCTTTACTGCTGCCTCAGCATGTGAAACTCCTGAGTCAGCACGTGGGGTTCCTAATATGGCCTCAAACTCTCCATGCTGAGACTAGCAGTTTGGAGTATATAGCCCTGCTACCCTTTGGCCACCTGTTTTTCTGGGACTCTGCTAGAAATCATGATGTAAGCTGAAAGGCCACGTACAGGGAAATAATGCCAAACTAAGTGGAAATGATTTCCCCTCTGGAACCAAAGGCAGAATCAGCACCCCAACATGTGGATTTGCCTTTGATTCTGCAATACTTGTCAAGTGTTTTACAGCCACTTGAGCCCCTGTTGCTCAACTTCCACTAACTCGCAGCCAGGGACCCGAATGGCTGTAACCTCATCTGCTGAGCTGCCGAACAAGGTGCTAGAATGCAAACATGAATTCAGCTATGCAGCTGCTGCATGAGATGGATGCAAGCAAGTGTTCACTGCAGACAAGGTAAATGGGGAGTGGAAGTTTAGGTTTATGGAGGCAAGGATGATTTCAGGTTAACAGATTGATTGGAGAGGATTGGAAGGTCAAGGTTATGGAGGGGAGATGGATTTTAGGTTCAGGGAGTTATTGGAGGATTAGGGTTAGGAAAGGGGTTGTTTTAGTTTTAGAGAGGAATTAGGAGGTATTGGAAGGTTAGGGCAGTGAAGCACTTTTTGAAAGGCATACCCAACCCGAGGCTTCCAAGAGGAAGAAAGAAAGCAGCTTTTGACCTCTAGTTTGCATTTAAAAAAAATCACCTTACTACCTTTTGAGCTATCTGCTTCTGCACCTCTAAAGGTACTTTTCTAGAAAACATTATTCCTATTAGCAATCACTTCTGCTAGGAGGATATCTGAATTGCAAGCCCTCGTGTGCAAGGAGCCTTTCCTGTAGTTCCATAAATGAGATGACTTTTTGTACTAACTCTCCCTTATGCCAAAACATCATTATAGAAATAGTTATGAACCAAGCTATTCAAGTTCTATTTTTCCTTCTTAGTCTACAAAATAAGGAGGACAGAATCTTGTCCTCCTTGGATGTGCATACACAGTTGAGTGCTACTTAGACAGTACTAATTTTTTTAGAAATTCAGATTAACTGTTTACCTCATTTGCAGAAACCAAGCAAAGATCGACAGTTACAAAGCAAATGATTTCAAAGTGACTAGCACATTGCATTAACTTTTGCTATAAAACTCATGCAAAAGACCTAGAAAAAAGGTCAGACCTCTTTCAATAAGGGTCAATGCAGCTACTGTGGCCTTCTTGAAAAGGGTTAGTGCTCAGGACATCCTAGAAGCAGTCATCTGTTCCACTTTTCATACCTTTTTTAAACACCATAGACAAAGTGATATCTGGGACTAGTGCTGGTTTTGCCTCTGTTGTCCTGAAGGTCATGTTTCCTTCTACTGCCAACACTGAGTCTGCTACCCACCTTGATTGGAAAACCTTCGGGATTCTTCACTATAAGTCATGATTGCAGCAGTAACACACAGAGCAAACAGTACGGTTGTGTATGCAGCTTACCATAATTGTAATTGATTGTGTGAAAACTGTTGCACTCCTGTTTCCTTCCCTCTTCCTTACTGTTGCAGTGGGATCATGAGGTGGGCAGGGTTGGTACCCATATACCCCCTTTCCCTCTTCATTCATGTACTTTTCTGCCATCTTTTTGTTCAGGTTTCCTAAGGAGGGCTTATATTCTGTATGTCACAGGTTATATCACTGACTAAGACAGACCAGCAAACCCGGAATTAGGCATGATGTGCCAATGTTTTCCTATGGTGTATGGACATTTTAATGAGTGCTGGAGCCCCCTTAAACCTTCCCAAAAATACTTGCATTACTTTGACCAATTATTATGTGTAAAACAAAAGTATCTTTATTTTGTTGTGCTTGTATTACTATGTAACTGCAAGGACTAATTACAGATGCTGATTGACTAAATTTCACAGACTACTTAGTTAACATTACTGTCTGTATAACTGCAGTGTTAAATTAAATTGCAGTATAGTTAAAACAAGTTAATCTGTAAACAACAGTTAGACTGTAGTGAATCCTTAAAACGTTAATATGTCTGACACTGCAGATGATTAAGGCTAAGATATGTTAGAAGGCCACTCCCTGAAGAATTTTATGGTGCTTTTATTATTGGGTAAATTGATGCCATACCTGTCAATACTCCCTGGTTTCATACAACATCCCAGATTTTGCCTCATGTTTTAGTTTTATCCACATCAAATTTTTGGTTTTCTGGTAAATCACCGAAGATTACAGAATGTCAATAATGCCAGCTTCATATTTCCTTTTCTTCAGAAAATGCATGTTGATGCAAAACATGTTGGTCTATTAACTTTGTAAATTAGAGCAATATTTAATAACCATCCATGGTTTTGGGCCTTTGTCTACTGGCTTTCTCCATAATTCTTAGCAAGGAAGTTGAGAGGTATGGCACATGCTGTTAGTACAAATGCTGTGTTACTTTTAGAGAGTCAGCATATTACTTTTGTGCTTTTATTACTGGGTATGTGCATAATTTATACAAATGTTGTGTTACTTTCATAAAGTCATATCCTCTGACACAGTCTATGCATGACATCTGAGTGATCACTGTTAGTTGAGCCCTGGAAAGTCTGTCTGTCAAATAAACTGTAATGACATCTGCATAGAAATTCCAAGGGATGACTATTGACTAATTATCAAAAAGCAAAATTCATCTGGGGCAATTGTATCATCGTGAGGGATTACTGGGGTGGAACTACTCAGCAGTCCTGTCTGTGAAGACCAGTACAGTTCATAGTCTATTATGCACTTTTGTCTAAAAAGCAACTTTGCCTTGGGTTTTTATTTTGGGACTTGCAAAACATGGGAAACTATTTAGTAGGAAAACAAAGTGTCAGGTATGCTGAGGTTCAGTGATGTTACAATGAATTGTGTGCAGATTGCAAGAACCAACTTGACTTGCTAACTGTGCCCATTTTTACTAAACATCAACAGTGTATTACAGATATGAATTGGTGAGTGGGAGATGCTTTTTTATGTATAACACGCTCTGTTATGACTAGTAAAGTACCTGGCTTGTTAAATGTATCAATGTTGGCATCGCGGCCTGTTCCCTCACTGACATGTCTTTTCTCTTTGCAGGTAGGAGTCATTCATTACGTTATTTCTACACGGGGATATCTGGTACCTCAAATTTTCCAGAGTTTGTGACAACAGGCTATGTGGATGATGTTGAAATTGATCGCTATGACAGTGTGATTCAAAGAGACGTACCCGTGGCCCATTGGATGAAGGAGAATGAGGGTCAGGATTACTGGGATGGACAAACAGAGACCCTTAAAGGCTGGCAGCAGACATTCAAAGCAAATGTGAAAATTGTGATGGATCGTACCAATCAGACTACTGGTGAGTGATCACAGCTTTTTCCCACAGACCCTCAAGCAGCAGTAAGTAACTGACACACACACATACAAGCACACATTCTTTAATCAGCATACATTGGTAGGCTGGGGATTTCTCCAGCCCCAACCTTTAAAAATGGGTGTCTTGATAAATAATGTATGTCTGACTGCCAGATGTTATGAACAGTATATAAACTTGGAAACATCACCCATAATATGTGAAATAACAATAACTGCAACACACATTATGTCTGATGGTTTTCACTCTTATACTCTTAGAACTGATGACACTTTTTAAAACACTTATTTTACATTCATTTAGAAACTTGAAATAATGGTGATGTTCATGTTAACCTGAATTTTCTAAAGAGTGGGAAATCTTTAACTTTAATTAATGGCATATTTTTTAAACTAATTTCCAACTAATTTCCACTGTTCTCTGGGAGATGCATGCAGCTTTATAGGTACAGGTATAATTAGTTGTCATATTCAGGACCACATGGCAGCTACTGTCTCTCTGCCCATTCAAGACTAATAAAGGATGGGGGAGTACAAAAATTCCCCTCGCCTTGCATTGGTTCAGTTTTGTAGTCCCAAGTACACCACTCCTATATGTTATAAATTTCACCCCATCATGATACCCTTTAAAGGAAAACATGTATGAGTGGAGCATAGAATTCCCTTTCATCACCTGGTATACATTGAAAGTCACCAAATTATCTTTTGGTGAATGCTGTTTCTCCAGATTCATCCTAACCAAATCAATATTTGCTGAAAGGTAAACATATGCTAATATTAAATGACTGCAGGCAACTTTTGCAAGGGATGGAATATGTCTTCCTGCATCCCAAGCCTCCATTTAAATATTATTGCTCAAATGGAAGAAACCTTACTTTAAAGGTTCCAAGGTTTCCCCATTTTCCTAAAATTGTGCAACTCTCTTTTTCTTTTTTGTAATCTGTCTTAAAATACATATGTGTTCTCTTCAACTGCAGCATGGATCCCATAAGGCACATGCTACCTTCCCAAAAGCCTGCAGACAATTCACCCAAGTATATAACTCTTTGGGACTTAGGGCTGGGGTAACCAGTGTCCCTATATGCTGACAGGGATTTGTCTATTTGTATACACAAGAATCTAATTTAACATAATCTAAGGTCACTTGTAAATATTTCTCTTTAGTTCTTTCTCCTCAATTGCATACTTTTAGGCTGCTGATGTGTCTGCTGCTACTAGACACTTGCCTGAAGTGTAAAAAAGTTGTCATATTTTTGGAGACGTAGTGATAGGCACTGGACGCATAGCAGTATACTAACCAGTGCATAGTTTGAAGTTGCAATAAATGGTTTATGGTCATTTTCTTCAACTACCAGAGGTTTTCCGTGACATACATTCATGAAGCTTCTCATAATCAAAAACTGCATCCACTGTCTATTTTGTATTTGAGTATATTTTCTGTCACTGTCTCTGCATGTGAAGTTGCAGAAAATCACACACAGTTGTATTCTGAAGCAACACTACTAGTAAGCCAGCTGTTAATTTATCGTATAATGCCTTCTCTGATTTATCCACTCCCTCAATAATAACTAACTGCATTATATTTATTCTCCCCTTGCTTCTCCCCTGCTCTGTTGACCACATCTAATACTTTCTCTGCCTACTCCAAAAATGATCACTTTGCTTGTACTCACATGAGTGTGTTGCTCTCTACTTTACTGCACTCTATCTCAACTTAACATATTCTGCTAATTTTTCTTAGAGTCTGGATAATTGATCTACTGTTGCAATATTGTTGTTGTTTTAATTATATGCCTGATCTTGTCAATTGTATTCTCAACATCTTTTATTTTGATTTTGATGATATTCTATATATGTGATGATATTTACTTACAGATATCTTTTTATTTATGTGCAAAATTGTTTTTGAAACTTTTCTCCCTATGTCTCCGCTGAAATGGAGTAACTTTATCTGCATAGTTGGACCAACCTAGAAAACAAATGCCAATAAATAAAGACTTTTTTCTTAACCTGACTACTTGTGAACTGATTCCCTTCCATTCCATCTCATACGTTTGGTTCCAGTGTTTCACTTTCATCTCTTTCAGTTTAATTCTGCAGGCTCTTTGTATTTTTTTTTTTTTTTTGCCCTGTGGTTCTGGTACCTCCTCTATTACTCTTAACTTCTCTGAAGTTATGTGCAGTGATGCAGATAATGTGTCACATATCTAAGAAACGTCAGCTATTTCCAAATTAATACTTTTGTTTATATAGCTCCAGTTTCAGAATTCCACTTTTTTTTACTTTTCTTCTATCACAAGTGGATTGACTAACCTATCCAACTCAGTCTTCCTTATTATTCCCATTTCTGTTAGAGAATTTAGCATGGTTTCTAGCATAACCTTTAGCAACTGGCACTTTCCTTACTGGGTTTCTTCTCAATGGCTTAACACTGCTCTTCAGTGGAATGTTACAGTGACCCTGGAAGTGGCCAGCTTCTTTAGACATTTCCCTGTATTCTTGTAGTAATGCAACACAATATCATGTACTTTATTTTTTCCTCTTTTTACTTATTGAATTACTAGTTGCTACAATGCTGTTTATCAGTTCAAGGCTGTTGGAGGTATTTAGTTCAAGGAAAGGATATCAGTATTGTTCAGCCATAGGATAGGCTGTTTGTCATTCTTTTGCTAGCATAAGCAATGCTATAGTGCACGGAGTACTGAGATTACACTCTGATATCTCAAAACAGATAGACATGTTAGTGCTTCTCTAGTACAAGACTCAATTGTACCAGTGCTTAAGAGTGCTTAACAAAAGTTTTCTTTCTTTATATCTGGTAATATGTGGAGCAGATAAAGCTCCATGCAGAACAAAAAAATTAGGTCTTGAGGTGAATTTCCTGGTATTCATGTCTCAACCACATAATATGCTGGTTATGATCAGAAACCTGATCATAATCCTCTGTTTTATATAGCTTTCTTTCCTGACAATGCTAATTGTACAAACTCCATTTCTGGAAATGGGATTTTCATTTTAAGTCCACCTTTTGACCCTATTGACATGAATCTTCACCTGTTTACCTTGCCTTTTTTAAGTCTTTCATCAGTAAAAGATTCACTTGTGCTTAAGCATGCATGCTTTATACCATTTGCCTTTTATTAATGTCCAAATGAGTTATCTATTTTTCTGTGGCATTTCTTTTTATTTAGGTGCCTCCATGAAGAAATGTTTTCCTTATTCAGTTCCTGGTTTCTTTGTAAAGCATCATTTTGCAAAGGAACATTCTTCTACATATTTTGAAGTCTTTGACAAAATTTAGGTGAATGTGTATTCACTCATATCCTGACTCAACCCTTGGACTCAGGTAATTGGTTTATGCAAACTGTCTTCCGCACCTGCATAATCATCAAAGGATTTCAATTCCATTTTTACATTTTCTGATGTTTGACAAATTGTAAGTACTTTTTCTAAATATGGATCCAATTCTTTAAGGAAATACATTTTCACTTCCTTGTTCTTTGCTTCTTACTCTTTGTATTAAATCATACAATATACTAAAACTGCAGGCTAAAATTAAGAATTTTAGATTATTAATAAACTGTAAATTTGCTCACCATTTTTCCGCTTGTTATAAGTATCATACCATTTTTGTGGTACAACAGTCGTCAGACCTGGCCATCTCAATTGTAGTAAATTTATCTTTTGTTCTGCAAAAAAAAAAAAAAAAAAAAAACATGTTATAGAAATCTAATGTGCCTCAGCTTGCAACTGCAAGTACCATACAGTTCTTCAGGCAGTCCAACAGAATATGGGACCAGTACCAGGGTCAACAACAGCAGCAGGGGTACTACGAGGGGAATGGGTGACGACAGTTTCACCAAATAAACCAAACAACCACACACATATCAACACAGTACAACAACAGATAAATTTAAACTATGAATTGGATGATTTTTCAAATGACATTAGTGGTGATTCACATCATGGAACACATTTTGGCATGCCAAGACATTTAGATTTAGAACAGAGTTCAATTGTGGAACTATTTTATAATGAAGAGATTAATAACAGCAATAGCAACATATTTTTGGATATGAACAGTACCAATGAGGTTCTAAGTTCAGGTATGATGTTACACAATGTTGAATCTCACATACCTGAATCTAGTTGTACTATAATACAAAATGGTGGTTTTTCAATATATAATTGCACTGAAAATGAGTTACCACTGAATTATGCTACCTTGTTTAAAAAAAGGTTTTACTTTTATTCCTACTTTTAGGTACAACATTGGGAAAATTTTAATTAATTTTAGATTATATATAAGACTGTTGAATTTAAAAATGTTTTTTGTCAATAATGCCAGCCCTAATACAGGTGAATGTTTGTTAACATTACAATGATCTAGTACTTTTATACCCCCACAAAACCCCATGGTACATATATTTGAGTTGTTATGTGAAACACAGATACTTAGATGTGTCAAGGGGGAAAAAATATCCCAGGACAACTTGACCATGGGAGAAAGATTCTGTTTGAAGGAATTAATTTCCATAGATAAATATAGGGTAATGAAACCAAATAAAGGTGGTGGGGTTGTGGTTATGTCCAGTATGGCTTATTCGAGCAAAATGGCCCAAATGTTAAGTAATAATTCTACATATGAGAAGGTTTCTAGGTTTGAGGTATATAGAGCATATACTAAATTAGACTGGCAGTTGCATGAACTACTAATGAATGATTACTAGATAAGGATGAGTATGATTATTTAATGGTAGAGTTACCTATTACACCATCCATTTTTGGCATCCCGAAAATCCACAAGGATGTGAACAACCCACCTTTTAGACCAATAGCTTCAGCAAAAGAATCTAAAACAGAGGCTATGGTTCATTTGTGGATTTTCATTGTAAAATTGTTTTGAACCAGTTACCTCATATTTTAAAAGATTCTTGGCACTGTCTTGATGTTATTAGGCGATTGAAAACAGATGTTAATGTGATTATGGTTACAATAGATGTAGTAAATTTGTTTTCGGTCATACCATACAGTATAGGATTGGAAATGTTTGAGGCTTGCTTATTTAGATATGGGAATGTGCATACAGTGAAGCGTAGATTGATTGTGGAACTTATGGAAATGGTATTATTAAATAATTTAATTTTATTTGAAGGTGAGTACAATAAACAGAGTACAGGGGTAGCTATGGGTGCCAGATGCGCACCCATATATGCCAATTTGGTTTTAGCACAATGGGAAACACAGTCCATTTTTTCCTCTGATTTCATGTCCAAAATAGCACTTTATCTACGCTTTTTGGACGATATATTAATTTTTTGGAAGGGAACTAGAGAAGAAATTCAGGATTTTGTTGAGCTTTTGGGTACAACGACCACATTTCTTAAATTTACAAGTAAGATTCATGACAAAAGGTGTGATTACCTTGACATATTATTGTATGAGGATCATGATAGTCTTGAATCTAGTATTTTTTGTAAGAAGACTTATTCCAACTCATTCTTACAGTATGACAGTTGCCATCCCCATTTTCAAAAGAAGAATATAGTGAAGGGACAGATGGTAAGATTATCTAGACTTGTGAGTGATGACAAAGTTTTCCATGATGAAATGGGGAAATTAATGAATATGTTTAGTGACAGGGGATATCCCCTGGACATACTGAGTAAAGTAAGAAATGAGGTGATGGAAAAAAGGAAAAGTGTTTATAAGCCTATACTTAAAAATGGATTGAGTGCTGAAACATTACATACTGATAAGAAAAAGAAAACAGATGCTTTAGTACTCCCTTTCAGTGAAACAGCAGCAAGATTGTAACTATAGTACAGAAACATGGCTTAGTGTTTTTAAGAATAAGGAATAACTCATCGATGTAATTGGTTGTAACCCTGAGATAAAGTATAGCAGAGGCATGAATTTGAAAGAACTAGTGGAGGTGGATATTAATGCCAGTATGTACAAAATGTCTAAAATGAGTAAATATGGAACAATGTAGCATTTGTAAATTTATCAACGATGGGCCCTATGTTGCAGTTCAAATTATAGGAGAACTGTTAAATGCCCTGGATATTGCAATTGCAATACTAAGATGGTTGTTTACATTGCAACATGTACAAGTTGTCCAACTTATTACATTGGGAAGACCATCATAAAGCTTAGGTTACGGATTTTAGAACATGTAAGGGACATTAAAAAAAAAACAGTGAGTTCATTATATCTTCACAGCCAGAAGTGTATGAATTTTAAAAAATTCTTATTTTTTTGTGATCGATAGAGTTCCCAATAACACAAAAGGAGGCGACGAAAAGAATTTATTGGAAGAAAAAGAATGCTTGTGGCAATTGAGATTGGACGCTTCCAGTTCACTGGAATTAATGAACATATTTCCATTTCCAGCATACTGAAACACAAATCACAGTGCATTTAATGAATTTTACATTGGGCTGATATTTTACACAATCTTACACTATTATATATATGTAGTTAATTAATTTTTAGTATTTTATATATATGAATTTAGATCAATTTTTTATATATTAGATTGCTATTTTTTATATATATATTAGATTGCTATTTATATATATATATATATATATATATATATATATATATATATATATATATATATTTACTTATGTATATTTAATTAGTTATTCAACAATTGGTACATATTTACATATGTTGTTCACAAATATTTATTCCATTATAATATCTATATGTATATAGCTATAGTTATTGTTATCATATTGAAAGTAGTTCCACTTTATGTACGTACTTTGCATACATGATTGGTTAAAGTTTCCTATTGGTTTTAATATAAGGGCGTTGTGATTCTTACCTATTTAAGAAAGACATTTTTAATTAAATTATACTCTGATGATGTCCAGTATGGAGAGTGGATGAAAGCGCTTAGTAGAAATTGTTTATTCATTTGTTTTTAACTAGTTCAATAAACGGGACCTTTCACGGAACTGGTCGGCTCTTTGTTTTATTAGTTGGTTGGTTCGTTGTGTCAGTTCTTCAGAAATCTTTTTTTCTCATCTAGGGCAGATTCAGAAAACTTTACCACACTGTCGTATGCAAATGTATGTGATGAGCAGTGATGTACAGTGTGTGTGTGTGTGTGTGTGTTTGTGATTCACAAAAAAACAAAAAAAACAAAAACAGCTTCAGAATGTGGCCAGGTCAAATTATGTGCCCCGTTGTAGTGTATTTTAATGACTATAATGAAGTGCTGTGTATGATAATGAGGCAAAATAAGATGGAGGAGTGATTCAGAGATGTTTAAATGCTGCTTGATGGAGCTGTGCCTGCTTTATATTTAAACTCAGCTATTTTCCCATGTTCAGAAAGAGTAGATTGCAGAGCACTGTAGTAAATATCAATGCAGCAGCAATGCCCGATTATGTGCGACATCACCTTGGAGGAGCAGGATTATCTAACCACGTTTAATATTTCATGCCCTCCATGACACCAGCATAATGGACCAGTACCATTTGGACAAAGACACCATGCAACAAATCATGTACCTTTGACAGCCTCATCTGTAGCCCTACGACAATTGTGGAGTACATAATCCTAGTAGATACAAAAGAATATACAAGTTTGATAATCAACTCCAAACCTCATGGGTGTTACCTCCCACCTTCAGCCTACTTTAGTAAGAACCTGGAACCATGGATTTGCACTTTCCAGCTATATCTGTAGCCAACTTGGTTAAAATGAGCATCCTGAGACAATGTAGCATTTGTATATTCTTTACAGACAACCACGTAGTAATTAAACAAACTGACACAGTGTCTGAGACCTGTAAATATATAAATTATTAGAGGCAAAGCTCTCATATAAAGCATGACAAACAGGTTATCAGTAACACACAGAACCACGCTATACCCATCACACACAATACAGACCAAACACATAAACCTGAATATGCTGAGGCACTTAAAAGTAGCATACTTAACCATAAAGGCCTCCTAAACGTAACCTAAGAAATAATTACACTCGGCCAACTCACAAACACTCAGCTCAGGCAGCATCCACCATGCAGCATGCATCTAAGACTCACAGTGTCATTATCCAAAACCCCATAAAGCACACTTCCTCACAATCTAAAATCCTAGTCATAGGTGACTCCATAGTGAGACACACTGATGCACCCCCCACCAGGATGAGTAAGGAGAGTGTCATGTTCATCTGCTTATCAGATGCCAGGATTCACCTTATCATGCATGCAGTCAAGTCACTGTACTACAAATACACATATGTTTATGACATAGTCATAGAATATCTGTGAGTAAATGATTACAGACATACCTCCCTGTACTGTTATGAAGAGGGACATGATGGATCTCTCAGATTTGTGCCTGAGGCTGATATGAACCTAGTCTTGAGCAGGGCTTTACCACCATCAATAATGATGACACAACATGAATGAAAGATTATTGTTTCATCAATTAGCTTAGCTTGTGTTGTCATTCAAAGGGTGTAGAACATATATTAGTCTGGGAGGAGATGGTAGACAGCCCTAACTGCTGTGCCAAGGATGGCTTGCACTTATTTCCCCAAGGCGTTTGTATATTGTCTAAAACCTTGCCCACCCATATTGTGCCTTTTTAGGCAATGTCAGTCATCAAAAGCTGCCACCTTAACCAAACAATCCCTATAATATAAAGGTATTGCTGCTCAATGCTAGGAACCTCAACAAAAAAAAAATCCACTCCCTACAGCCACTGTTTACTCTGGAATGCATCAATATATACAACTGCCACAGAGAAATGGTTAAAGATTATTGAGAACACACCATCAGTGCAAGGTTTCAACACCCGAAATGCATTCAGGCCCACTGCACTAGATAAAGCATTAAAGGCATCAATGTCTGTATATTCATAAACCAAAATCTTATCACCATGTTCATGAGACAGGATAATGACCTGGAGTTCTTCCATGTCCAACTTACATTAACAAAACCTCTTATCACATTATAGCTGGTGACAGAACTTCCTCTATGCTCTCCTGGCCCATACCTCCTATGTGACTAGTATGGAGTCTCTATGCATTAGGCCAGAAACCATTTTCCTAGGGAACTTCAACTACCCCTCCATCAACTGGGAAACTGATACATCCAATAACGTATTTCCAGAGATCTCTGGGCTTCATAAATACAGACTCTTTGAACCACTTAGTTTGCACCCCAGTTAGTGAATACAAATCTTGGACTTTGCCCTCACCAATATGGGACAGCTATGTTCCCCACCAGCTGTAACTTTCTCCCTAGTCAAATCAGACCATAAATCAGTTACATACAACATAAGGCTAAAGCCAGAACCATTTCCAAATGTCTCAGTATTCAGAAATTATGCAAAGGCTGATCTGCTAAAAGCAAGTTATGACCTGGCTAAATTCAACATCCTCCTCTAGTCTGATCACCCCGCTGCTATGCAGAGTCCATAGTGTTAAATTCTATGTATATATGAATAGGCACATGGATGCACCTATCCCCTTCTGAAGTAAATTTGGTGGAAGCCAAATATTAAAAGAATCTACAATAAAAGACAAAAACTCATTGCACAAAGTAATAAATGTAAGTCTGAATATGTCAAAAACACTCTTGCTAAACTTAACAAGGCATTCCGGTCCCTGATCAGCTCAACCAAAGCTTGGTATGAGGTAAAAATAGCCACCCAAACAAACATAAAGTCTTCTTTAACTATATTACAAACTTCAGAAACAAAGTCCAGCACTGTACAGTGCTATTAATAAATGATATCACATACTCAGACCATGAGGACATAGCCAGTCTACTAGTGGATACATTTAGCTTTGACTTTATCCACCTCTTTCCTCCTACATTTGTGGATCAGATACCAACATTTACATCCCCCAGTCTACAAAGAACAAGTCTACAAATCACTTTTCAAGGCTAAAAACACTGCTTCTATGGGGCCAGATAACATACCAGGTTGCCTACTGGCCAACCTGAAATAGGACCTGTCAAACCCCATAGAAAGGCTATTCTATATCAGCCCCCAAACAGGCTTTCTCTGCTGGATGAATGAAGGTCAGCAACAGTCTGTACAAAGTTGGTGAGTGAATAGACCTAAGTAATTATAGACCCCTATGACTGACCAGCCTCATCTGTAAGGCTATGGAGAGGATCATTATGGAAATAATAAATACGGACCTAGCTAACTTAGAAACCTTTGATCCAAGCCAGTTCATTTTTGTCAAGGGTGATCCTGCCTCAACCTGGTCGACTTCTTTGAAAAGGTTACTGAAACAATACATGAAAGAAAATCAATACACATCCATATCTAAACCTCGCAAACATATTCAGCACCATTCCACAATCAGGTATTGTTGATATCTACCAGGTAAATGTTAATCCCTATGTGACACATTGGATAGCAAATTGGCTTACAAACAGAGCACAGGAAAATAGGGTAGATGACTCTACCTCCTCCAAAAGATCTGTCACTAGTGGTGTACCCCAGGGTTCAGTGCTTGGGCCATTCCTCTTTGGCATTTACTTCTAAGAGGTCAAAGCTAATGTTAAGTGTTGATGGCTGATCAAGTTTGCAGATAACTGTAGACATGTTGCCATCACAAACTCTCCAAAGGAAACCAAGATGCTCAAAGGAGACCTTTTTCAAACAAATAGCTGGTGCCATAACCATGGACTAAATCTAAATGCCAAAAAAAAGTATAATAGTGTCTTTCAGCAAGTATGATGTCCTGTGTAACTATGACATTGACAGCACACTCCTGAAATTTGATCCAGTAGTTAAGGACCAGGGAACCTATGTAGACAACATACTGCCCTTCAGTCACCATTTACCCAGTACTGTAAGAAAGCCCTTTTTAATTGCACAGCTTAGTAGTAAGGGTATGGTGTCCAGGTCCAGGGATATGATTATTTCACTGTATTCAACACTTATTAGGCCAATCATTGAATATAATGTCCCCTTTAGCATGTACTTGAACAAATATGTATCATATACAGGACACTGAGGGGAGATCTCTACCTCATGTACAGAGTCTCAACAGACCCTATCCTCTAAGATGTACTGCACATCTGAAAGTCCAGTGATGGCATAAACACATGCTCAAGTGACCTTAATGTCTTGTACAATGTAAATAGAACATGTTGAGGGGATAGATATTTATCAAACAGAATACCACTTCTTTTGAATTTTCTTTTTCTCTCTACATAAAGCAAAGTACAATATTCAGATGTAAACTAGATGACTATATGGGAAAACAGAAATTATAACCAACAAAAGGATGCCACTGGCGAAAGAAACAAGTCCAATAAAACTGGAACTCTTGTAGTTTATTGAGAAACTCAGTTAAAATAACATAAACGCCTTATATAAAATGTTTGCGTTTTCGTCCACATAAATAAGACTTCCTCAGATGCTTATCTTGAAACATATAAAAAAATGTTTTATATATTCCCTCCAAAACCAAAAAAAACAATGAATTTAAAATTCCAATTAGGAAATAAACCAATGATCAGTCGCGTATTTAAATGACCTCATGAATATTCAATTATTATTCATTCCCATCGTGAAACTGTTTAAGTTACTCTAACTTTCTTAACCCTTCTGTGTAATGATTTATAAGGTTTACCAACATTATATAAAATTTCAAATTACAATAAATAACCACATTATTTAAAAAAAACTATAAATATACTTTAAAAGCAAAAAAGTGCATGAACTGTTTTTTCAAATTTCTTTTTATCACAACATTACAGGCAACAGTGCCATCTTCAGTCCACAAAGAATATTACATTTATTGAACACAATTCAAAGTTTAGCAGCCCTCAGTTTTAGAAGTGGCAAAATAGAAATAAAAACAGAAATTATCCCTGGTTTGATACGTCTGTCCCTTATGAACAGGGATGATATGTAAATGTTCTGCCCCTGATCTGGGTTATTTATGCTCACATGGAGGCAGTACTACCTTTAAGTGTGGCCAGAACTCCTCCATATTTTGTAAGTGGTTGGGTCAATGGTCCACAACCTTTTGCCATATGTTCCTCTGCCACCGCTTCTGCTTTGTGTGTAGCAGCATGGATCATATCCATGACCTTGCAACAGACCATGTCAAAGCTGTAATCCTGACAACAAGCGCATTAACATTTCTGAAAATGTTAACCCAGGCAAGTTTGCAGAAGGGATAGTCAGTGGTATGCATGGCTAACAGCCATCAACCATGGAGATTGAGAGTCCGTAGAAACACCTAATTTATCACATCTGTTAATTTTAGTTTGCAGTTAGATGTTGATATCTACCAGATTCCGCATTTTCTTTTTCTTACTGACCTGTTTAGTGGCACAGTTCTGTTGATATTGAAATTTGTAGAATTAAAGGAGAACCACACCCACATACTCAAAAAAACACGTTTATTTCACCATGGTTTGGTGTTTCCTACATTTTAACACCACTCTGGGACTATTTAGTGTTTTTTAGATATTTTTATATGTAATTTGCTAGTCTGACCACATGGGGTCTTGGCATATTGAAATAATTCTGATTTGTTTAGTCTGCCTCAAAGTATCCCAGAATGCATTGTTTGTCTCAAAAAAGTTGCATCATGTCTGCCACTTTTCCCCCAAAGCTCCTGTCACTGCACTGATTTTCAGGCATTCACTGCTGTGTTGTAGTCACCTACTTTTGGTTAACATTTTATCCCTTTTCAATAACTACTTCAAACACAAGCATTGCAAATGCCACAGAACAGAACTGAAAGTGCATTTTATTACTCTTTCTTCTTAGAAATGCTAACTTGATTTCTTTTGTTAAGTCTGAATTCTAGTTCTTCAAGGTATCACCCCTCCCCCTTCACACCTACCTTCCCTAGCTGTCAAAGAGCTACAGGTAATTTGACCCATTATCTGCATGTGATAGACAGGTCACAGCAGGTGACCAGACTAATGTACTGTTTTCTTGTCAGCCATTCCTTCCTTACAATGGGACACTTTTTTGTTGCACTCCTGTCAAATTTAGGTCCAAGCTCCATAGCACTGGAAATAATCACTGCTTTGCAAAGCATCAAACTCCCAGTTTTTTTTTTCCTTCCAGTGTGGTTAAATAGCTAACAAATGATAGACTATACACATGATATATTTCATGGACTTGCATGACAGCAGTCACATTTTTTTTTAATTGTTAATTTAAGACAATTATGGTATTGCATACTTCATGTAATCTTATGTAGTGTTGTCGATTAATTGTGACAAGACATCTGCTTCCTATGTAAAAAGATGCAACTAATGTCTATGCATGGTCATTTCAAAATTATGCTGTGTTTTTGCAGCTGTTACTGTACTTTTGCCTGTACGTCCTCACTGTACTTTGTCACATATCGATAGGACTCTTCAGAAAAGTGAGATTATACTTTGACATTTTTGCTGCACTATCAAAGTTCCAGCAACGGCCAATTTTGTGTTCCAAACACAGTTAGAAATACACAATCACAACCCAAATCAACTACATATACTCCATCATGGTTTACTCAGAGTTTCGCCAGTTAGTATGCATTGTCTTACTACATATTTAGCTTTCATTCCACTGGTACTTTTCCGTTATCAGGGCAACAGGTATAATGAGCAGTTGTAATGTTAGCACATGGTGGAAATGGTCACATCGCTGACGCTTTTGTACCTTTTAATTAATAGAATGCAGCATTATTTACCGTGGATATTAGAAAAAAAATCTTAACACTAATGTGTGAGAGACCCTTTCGATCTGGAACAGTGAGGAGCATGCACTTTTTAAGACTCGGAGTGAGGTACGTTTAAGTCATATGCATTACACAAGAAGTAGATGACTTTGTTGTCAGAGAAAGGGCGCAGATCCTAGTACCAAAGCCTAGGGGCGACGCAAGTCTCACATCCCACTCTCAGGGATACATTTGGCAGTTTTCTACCTCGCTGTCGCTGATTAACCTAGCCCAGCAAGCGAACTGACTAGAGGCAAAAAGGAAGTTGCTTGCCTTAATGTTTCTTATTTCGGCCGTTTAGTGACAACAGTGAAAGAATGGCCTCACAACTTTTAACCAGAAGAATAATACTAAGCTTATCTATCTATTCTTTAACTGGAATGTGCCTGTCACACACTTGTGAGTAACTTATATAATAAACTGACACATAATTTAAGTACTGCATGCTTGTGTTTTCTGAAAGTCTAGGAAGTTTCAAGTATCTGGAAGTTGCTGTCTTATGCTGTGTATGCGAAAACTTCACCCCTGTGATTAAATTCCAGGGCCCACAGTTTTACAAGTGTCATTTAGGCATAACGAAATAAAGTGGCAGGAAGGGAAGGATTTTGTTTTTGTGCGAGGATACTTGCAAATCGTGTTTAGTTTACTGCACTTACATTTGCAATTAAGAGAAACCAGATTGGTGTGGTTTGTTAAGGGGAAGATTTCATATACACATCAGTGCCAGCGGTGTGGTCATTTCCACTGCGTTCTAACATGGCAACTGCTGATTATACCTGTTGCCCCGATAACGGAAAAGTACCCATTCCACTACATCCATTTACAAATAATTATGAACTCTCTCCATTTTTCTATAAATACACACCCTCAACTAATTAATACTCTTAAATATGCTTTTTCTGTTCCTTTCCCTTTTTAGAACTCCACAAAACCAATGCAGGCCCACATGAACACTTCCATGGCAAGCATTAAAAAGACCAACATCAATTTAATTTCACTCAACCAGACGCTTGTTGCAACTTCATTCACTTACTCTGGAAATAGTGACCAGCTTCCACTAAATGCCTCACCAGTATGATGTGGACTGTACTGGTCATATACATCTGTCAAAAATGGACACTCTTACATGGTACATTGGCGCTGTCATAATAGATCCAACATGCACATCGACCATTACCTACAAATAGGCAGATATTCCTATGGCTCCCCCGCCAACATGCATATGCCAATTGCTTTCCATCAGGCTTAAGGTGTGGTACCTATGAAGCAAAACAGCAGGTGTTCAAGCACCATTAAAGTGTACTTCTGCAGACAGACAACTGTTTACTGAGTAACAATCTTAACCGACGTCTAGTGTCACGTTACCATTCTCTCCTTATGAGACAATTATAACTGTTTTACATACTGCTTGCTGACCAGTCTAGTGACTTCTTTTGCTTTTGTCAGTAGAAATACATTACAATCCATGATCTGATCACAGGTCAATCTTTTAACCTTTCATTTCCTGCAGCTCAGACAAGCAATATGCATCCACTGATACAGAGGACAATTACTGCAATGTGTGCTTCACCCTGAAGTGACTCTGTACTTAGTAGCGACGAGTTCAATTGTGCATACAATCCTGTCATGCAGTTGTAAACATTTTTTAAATACTGCACCAACAACATGCTTGCCATTTTATGTGAGAAGTAGCTTAGTTTTGCAGTGTTTAATGATAAAAAACCATGACACACTGGTTGCCATAGGTGCTTCTTTTTATAACTATCAATCGATGTCTTCACCTAATTTCTTTAGAGCCCATTACTGTCTGCATTTTGCAATAATCTGGAGTCTCAACATTTTGTACAATTTACCATGGAGGGAGAAGTAGTCTTAGCATCACACTTCTGCAGCTATAATATACACACACACACACACACACACACGCGCACACACATGCCGCACACACACGCACACACACACACACACACACACACACACACACACACACACACACACACACACACACTTGCCCCTTGCATGCATTCACACACACACACACAAACAAACTTGCCTACATTCAAACACACACACACACACACACACACACACACACACACACTTGCCCCTGCCTGCATTCACACACACACACACACACACACACACACACACACACACACACACACACACACACACACACTTGCCCCTGCCTGCATTCACACACACACACACACACACACACACACACACACACACACACACACACACACACACACACACACACACTTGCCCCCTGGTTGCATTCACACACACACACTTGCCCCCTGCTTGCATGCACACACACACACACACACACACACACACACACACACACACACGCACACGCAGACACACACACACACACACACACACACGCACACACACACACACACACACACACACACACACACACACACACACACACACACACACACACACACACACACACACACACTTGCCCCTGCCTGCATTCACACACACACACACACACACACACACACACACACACACACACACACACACACACACACACACACACACACTTGCCCCTGTCTGCATTCACACACACAAACACACACACACACACACACACACACACACACTTGCCTCCTGTCTGCATTCACAAACACACACTTGCCCCCTGCTTGTATTCACATACACGCGGAGCGGATCATCGGGACCTCATTAAGGGCATTGGCAACCTCCTAACTTGATCCCAGACAGTTTAGATGCACAGTTGTGCATGCAGTGTGATCCAAGGCAGAGTTTATTTCTGTCCATTTTTCAATTGCTTGCGGTGATGACACACAGTATAGACATTCACGTGATGTGGGCATCATTGTGCATTGACCACAAAAGCATCATGTCATGTCTGATAGATTGTTGTAATCAGAGTTGGCCACAGAAGGACTATGTCACATCTGACAGACTGTTGTAATCAGGGTCCACAGACTGTTCTATCTCACTGCTGCTGCACAAACGCTGTCGCTTCATTGGTTCTTCGGGTCTGTATGTTGGCTCAAATTGATAACCCTGTCTTGCACTCCTTTGTCCATGTACTGCCATGATGGCTGTTATAATGTAGGAGAGAATAAACAGCCAAATAAATTAGTCAGAATTGGCCCAGCAGATCAAAAAAAGATTTAACCTTCCATAGTATGTCAGGCTCGTCTACATCCATATATACAACAAACTGCCATAAAATCCAGCACTATCGCTGAATATGCCACTTACTTATGCGACAGAGGTTTGTCTTCGCTAATGGGTATTAAAGTAAGCTATAACTAGGTACAACGTAAGTCACGGACTGACATTAGCAAAAAGCGGCTTGCCTTCGTAAATGGGTAGTAAAGTAAGTTTAACTAGATACAAAGTAAGGCATGTGTTGACATTAGCAAATTTGCAGTTCTGCTTCACAAATGGGTAGTAAAGTAAGTTTAACTAGATACAACGCAAGGCATGAGTTGACATTAGCAAATTAGCGTATCTGCTTTACAAATGGGTAGTAAATTAAGCTTTAACTAGATACAACGCAAGGCATGTGTTGACATTAGCAAACTAGTGGCTCGGCCTCGCATATGGGTAGTAAAGTAAGCTAGAACTATATTCAAAGTAAGGCATGTACTGACGTGGAAAGAGGAATGCAAGTTGAAGCAGCAGACCGGAAGCCTTGTCCCAGCATAGGCCTTAATAATCCTTATACAACTAGTATCCTACTAGGGCATGTAGTCTGCTGTATTTGTGTCTGACACCTATCTGTATCAACAGTCTTCAGGTAAATGCCAGGCATGCATTAGTACTGAGCACGTTTCCCATAAAACAAGCACAGGACTGCAAGTGAACAACAACACAATAGCAATGTTACAAAGGTTGTGACTAATGATCTATATGGAGGTGGAGGGTTCACAACACTAAAATAGTATTGAACTTTACTATGCATATGACCTAAGGGGTGTGTCTTCCTTTTACCTTAACAATTCTGTAAGCTGCGGATTCATTACACTTGCAATGTACCCTAATACACATATGGCAAATGCACTTGATAGTACTGATAAACTAACATTCCTTCTAGGCCTCTGGGTAAAGAGTACTGAAAAAGCTGCCATACTACAAAGGAATGGCTTTCTAAGAAGTAACACTTACCTTATACAAGCAGTCTTTTTAAGTGGAAAGTTTGATGGAAAAGCTCCCTTAGTGTAGGATTCATTCTTCAGTTAGAAGTGTTTTCTTTTGTACTGTGATGATGCTCTAGGATTCTCGTTGCATTTATTTTGCATAGATTAACCCCTCTGGGTGGCATTATTAAGCTAAATAAGAATCATCTGACTATTGTTTCTGAATTGCTCAGTTTGTGTGATGAGTAAACTTGGTAAACATTGTGCATAATTCTACATGCTGCAGTGCACTCGCTTAAGCCTCTGTGGGCAGCTCAGTGCACAATCTGGGCAGCCTATTATTTTACAGGTAAGGGAATTCTAATGCTGCATTTAACTATCTGCAGATGAAGTTGCCATAGAGCATGTATTGTCAGCAGCAGACAGTGAGATGGTGGACTGCTATGTTTCACACCTTAAAGTGTCATTGGAACCAGAATAATACAGTATTTATATATATACTGAGTTTGCATTCATCAGCAAATGACTTGACTATCAACACCAGAGGTCAATTCCTCGTTCGTCAGATCTGAGCACAAGCTAATCACCCTAGACATCCACATCCTGCCCCCTCCCCCTATTAGGGAAACCACCGTAAAAAATTTCTCCAAAGCCAACTTCACTCTTCTTAAGACAGAAGTGGCAAACGTCACGACACCCATGCAGACGGACAATAGAGGTACGATTGCTGAATCCCACACAAATGCACTTTATAAGCACTTACATGAGTGTAGGGATCGTGCTATCCCTAACAAAACCAAGATGCTATCCTCCAAAAAAAGGAAAGCAATCTGGTGGTCCCCTGCCATAAACAAACTCTACAACAGAAGAAAGAAACTGTTGCAAAAATGAGTAAAAATCACATGATTGGAGGAACTCCCTGGTCAGCCTCAGTAAGAAGCTGAGATGCCTCATAAAATCCTCTAAAGCTAGTTACGAAAACAAAATTGCCACTGATTCTAAAGACAACCACAAAGCATTCTATAGTTATGTCAAGAATCTCAATGGCAACACGCACATCTGCTCTGAGTTACAGCACAAAGGCACTAAATATACAGAAGCAACTGATATTGCCAACATCCTGGCAGATAGGTTCATTGCTAACCTTAACCCCCCTCACCCCCTAAAGGGCACATCTCTGTACCCGGAAGAATGCAAAGTTCCTGTAATCATGGCTGCAAAGGTAAAAACCACACTCTCCAAAGCCAAGAACACAGCATCCATGGGATCTGACGACATCCCAGGCTGCATTCTATATGAACTACAGAATGAACTGGCACCCCACCTAAGCACCATGTTCAATCATAGCCTCACCTCAGGCTTTGTGCCCACTAAATGGTGCACAATGATGGTTATCCCAATCCACAAAGGGGGAGCCACCATGGACCCCGGGAACTACTGCCCCATTAGCCTGATGAGCCTGGTCTGCAAGGCCATGGAACATATCATCATGGAACTTATAAACAAAGACATTGGTAATCTCCAAAGTCTGGACCCCACCCAGTTCGTGTTTATAAAAGGCAGATCATGTCTCCTAAACCTGATAGACTTCTTTGAAGCAGTCACCAAAGCAGTGGACGAGGGTAAGGTGGTTCACACAGCCTATCTAGATCTTGCCAAGGCTTTTGACACCATCCCACACTCTGGAATTATAGATAAACTCACTAAACTAGGTATAAATCTGTATGTCGCAAGATGGACTGCCAACTGGCTGACTGACATAACCCACACTGTGAAAGTAGCAGACTCTAAATCCAACTTCAGACTAGTGACAAGTGGAGTACCACAGGGTTTAGTCCTGAGTCTTCTCCTGTTTGGTATCTACTTTTCTGAAGTACAGGCTAACACAGAAGGTCTTTGAATAATGAAGTTCGCAGATGACTGCAAACTAGGAGCCATAATCAAAACTTCTAATGATGTGGACATCCTACAAAAGGACCTCACTGAGACAGATGCCTGGTGTCAAAGCCATAGTTTCAAGCTCAATGCCAAAAAGTGCATTGTCATCCCCTTTGGTAAAAACTCTACCCATGAGCTACCACATAGGTGGTACTCTACTTAACACCGAAAGTGTGATGAGACCTTGGGACACAGGTAGACAGTAGTCTCTCCTTTGATAATCACATCACCACAGTAGTCAGGAAATCCTTCCATGTGGCACACCTCATCACAAAAAGTTTCTCACCCAGGAAAAAAGAGGTCATCGTTCCTCTCTACTTGTCATTCATTAGACTCATTATAGAGTACAACGCCCCTTTTGGTATGTACCTCACACGACATTTACAACAACTGGAAAGGCCGCAGAAATACCTCACAAAGAGGATTACCAGCCTCAAACAGATACCCTACGCAGACCGTCTAAAAAAACTCCAGCTTTACTCTGTCGCATATCGCCTACTCAGAGGCGATCTCTGCCTAACATACAAAGCTATGTCAAACCCAGAGCTGTTGGACATGCTCCACTTAAAGAAATTCCAATCCCTCCAAGCTACACTCTCTAGGGACCTATACCTAGTCACCACAATAAACAGAACACGCTGGAGGGATAGATTCCTGTTCCAGAGACTTCCCATACTCTGGAATAAAATACCTATCTATATCAAACAAAGCTCTTCATTAGCACTCTTGATGATTGGATAGGAAATAGGAAATTCACCCAGGGGATCACCTCTGTGGCTCTGCTCGACAGGGGCACAGGAAAATAATTTTCTTGGGTGGCGAAAGCCAGGGTACCTTTTTGGCTAGGCTTATATAGGTCCAAGCGCCAATAGCCTAGTACCTACCTATGAACCTGTCAGCAGATTGGGACATGAGAGACCTGATTTGGACACTAATTCTTTGTCACTTTCCCTGACATTGTCCACTGAGAGTTCTCTAAGGGTAAAGTACCTGCAAAACCCAAAATAAACGCAATATCAAATGTATAGGTGCAGGTACTCCACAACAATCGAAGCCAACCAGTCACGAAAGTATAAAATAAACACTTTTATTCAAAAAACATAGTAAGTGCTTTCACGTCTGCAAAGGGCGCTTCTTCAGACTTGAATGAATACAGTTCCTTCAAGACACTTAAATACTCAAATAATAGCTTCATCAGCCAATAAAAAACACCTTCATTACCATAATAAATTCATTAACCATTAAAATAAGATACGACTTAATAGCATGAATAAAGAGTCAAATGTTAAAACATATTGCTAATTTCTCATATCTAAAAATTGAAGTTAAAACTAAACTAAAACACAAAGGGGTATCAATGCTTCAAGGCTCGGTCTAATAGAAAGGGTCTCAAACTAACCCTGTCATTTAGACCGTGTCCTGTATCAGCTCGCAACCTAATGATCCACTTACTTTCTTCCTTCTCAGTAAAATTACTGGTATTCCCTAGCCTCATAGTAGTATGTATCATTTCCAAAATTGAAAACTCAAAAGTGTGTGTAGTACCATGTGACAATATATGTTTAGCTAAAGCGTTAGTTTCATTCTCTCTGTTTATAGCGTATAGATGTTCTCTTATTCTTTCCCTTAAAGTCCTGTTTGTCTTGCCTACATAAAATCCATTACACTTATGACAGGCTGCAAGGTATGCTAAATTACGTGTTCTGCAATCTGCATAGTGATCAAACTTGTAGACCACATTGGTGTCCGGATGTTTAAAAATGTTCTTACTCGATATAAAAGGGCATTGATTACAATTATGACAGGGAAACGTACCTCTCCTATTGGATAGTGATTTATCCTCTACTCGTCTTTCATAACAGAGCATGCTCTTCAAAGATTTGGTGTTCCTATAGCAGAAGCTGGGACGTGGACCTACTAGTGCCTTAAGTCTATCATCTATCTGTAAGATACCCCAATTCTTCCTAATAACATCTGTAAGACAGATCTTATAGTTCTACAACATGTAGAATGCAAAGATACGGCTGTACCGTATATTCAGAGGAATAGAGAGGGGCACACTAAACAAGAGAGGTTAGTCAATAACCATAAGAGGATGGTTATTACCTATACCAATAGAAATAGAAGTATTACAGATGTTATTAGGAAGAATTGGGGTATCTTACAGATAGATGATAGACTTAAGGCACTAGTAGGTCCACGTCCCAGCTTCTGCTATAGGAACACCAAATCTTTGAAGAGCATGCTCTGTTATGAAAGACGAGTAGAGGATAAATCACTATCCAATAGGAGAGGTACGTTTCCCTGTCGTAGTTGTAATCAATGCCCTTTTATATCGAGTAAAAACATTTTTAAACATCCGGACACCAATGTGGTCTACAAGTTTGATCACTATGCAGATTGCAGAACACGTAATTTAGCATACCTTGCAGCCTGTCGTAAGTGTAATGGATTTTATGTAGGCAAGACAAACAGGACTTTAAGGGAAAGAATAAGAGAACATCTATACACTATAAACAGAGAGAATGAAACTAACGCTTTAGCTAAACATATATTGTCACATGGTACTACACACACTTTTGAGTTTTCAGTTTTGGAAATGATACATTCTACTATGAGGCTAGGGAATACCAGTAATTTTACTGAGAAGGAAGAAAGTAAGTGGATCATTAGGTTGCGAGCTGATACAGGACACGGTCTAAATGACAGGGTTAGTTTGAGACTCTTTCTATTAGATCGAGCCTTGAAGCATTGATACCCCTTTGTGTTTTAGTTTAGTTTTAACTTCAATTTTTAGATATGAGAAATTAGCAATATGTTTTAACATTTGACTCTTTATTCATGCTATTAAGTCGTATCTTATTTTAATGGTTAATGAATTAATTATGGTAATGAAGGTGTTTTTTATTGGCTGATGAAGCTATTATTTGAGTATTTAAGTGTCTTGAAGGAACTGTATTCATTCAAGTCTGAAGAAGCGTCCTTTGCAGACATGAAAGCGCTTACTACGTTTTTTGAATAAAAGTGTTTATTTTATACTTTCGTGACTGGTTGGCTTCGATTGTTGTGGAGTACCTGCACCTATACATTTGACTTTCCCTGACATTATTCAAGTTGAGACATCATGACTGGAGTAGGAGAGTAGTGCGCTTTTTTGAGCACAGAGGTGGTGTATGGAAGAGAGAAAAAAAATTCTACTACTCCTTCACAAGGATTACAACCAGAGGCTCCTGCAGGAGGGCTATGAAGAACCTCAGTATCTGATGGAAGCCTGGACTAGTTCAGGCAAGGCTGTTACCTGTGCAACTGACATCTCACACATGAGGGAACAGTGACATTGCCATTATAGTGACATGAGGCGTCACAGTCCTGACCTTTTATGCCAATGGAAGGATAAAATTAGCCAGCAGCTCCACCTATGCACTCTAAGTACAGCTGTTATATTAGATCAGCCCTTAAAATGGCACTGCTTGCCATCCACAAATGATACTCAGTTTGATCTTTTTATATCTAGAGCATGTGAAGAGATAGAATAGAATAGACAGATGCACAAGAATAGACTGGAGCACCTAACTGAGTGCCAAGGTAAGTATACATGCTGTCATAAAAATGTCTGGCTCTTCATAGCAACCGCAGTAGACATTAAAATATACAACTTTCATACACTAGAGCTATATCGGTCATGACTAGCGGAGATCAACGGCATGAGTACAGCCGTATAATTTTAGACATATTTTCTGCATGCCTCCTACTGGGTATGTAGACAAGTATTTTAACTCTTTCTTTGCTGTCACATTGTAAGGATGTCTGTGGCTTCAGTTCCCCTCCCCCAAATTGTATTGTCATGAAAAATGCCATACGTTTTTTTCTGTCCAGTAATAATACTGCATTAGTACACAATCCATAGATATTTGTCCATAATAAGTATTTTGCTGAACATTTGATGTCCATTGTCTAGCACCCTGAAACTGAAATATGTATGCTGAGCATTATGTGTACTTTGCATAGCTACAATATTCACAGATTTCACAGACATAGCTCCTGCCATTAATCTTCCTGTATGGGAATGTATATATGTATGTGTGTGTGTGTATGCATGTGCGCATGCAAACAGGCTTCTGAAATTCATAATTATTTACTGCTTTGAAAAGTGTATTCCATTTAACTACATCACTATCAATATAGTTAAGAATGTAATTTTCATTTGTGTTTGCATTTTTCCTCCCCCACCTTCAGTGTTGCGATTCTTACTCTTAAATACATTTGGTTTGGCTTATTTTTTGTAAGCATTTCTTTTACTATTATATGCAGAAGCACAGCAACCTGTACCTATACCACTGGCAAGGCCTGTTGTCCACCTACAGATGGCGGCAGCAGCAGTGCCACCACCAGGGTATGCAATCAGCAGATTAAAGACCTAGCCTTCCATGGTTACCCCCTCACCTCCTGTCCTACCCGCAACACGTGCATCAGTTAGTCCTGCACTAGAGGATGGTACAGTGGTACCCACCACTAGCAGTGTGAGTGGGGTGACAACTTTGTCAAACATTGGCAGCTGGCGCACCATGTGGGGGTATCATTGACAGAAAGTTGGATACACTCATTGGCCACTTTGGACCATGCTGCACTGACTTGATGAGTCATGTCCCTGCCCAGCATTGGCTCCACTTTCTGAGCAAGGAGTGATGACAGTACCCATCTTTTTGTGGTAGCAATGTGTGTGACATGTCGTGCAAGGCACTGTTGATGCCCATGTAGAAACCATGCTAGATGGCACTGCTCATTGTATAATAATAATGAAATCCACCCAATGCCATGTCCTATGTAAACTGGTCACGGCTGCCATCAGTCACGTTATTAAGTCGAGTACTGTTTTGCAGTAGTTGGCAAACATGAAATAGGGTAAAGCCTTTGCATAAAGCCTGAATTCTTCCATGGCTCAGTTTGTTTGTGAAGTGATTTGTAGAGTGTCAGTGCACTGACTGGAGGGCTCTAATCCTTTTAGCCTTGAATGTCTTTTTCTTACTTTTCTGCATTTAGTCTACAAATATGTGACACTCACCTGATGTGTACGTTCTTGACAGTGCTGTGTTTGAATTTCTACACTGCTTATCTTGTTAATCCACTGCTTGATAGAGAGTACCAAGGGAGCTGAGTTCACTTGTTCAGTGGCCTGAATTTTATTTCTGTTTCCAGTCTCTGCATGCATAACATTCACCTGATAGAGTTTTAGTGGTATTCTTATGCTTGAGTTTCTGAACAGCTCACTTTGTTAATGTGCCTAGTTAATGCACTGCTTAGTACAGAGGGTACTGGGTTTAATTCTCCAAAGGCTTGATTGTTACTTCTGCTTTTAGACTGTGTATGTGTAACATTCACTTGATATGAGCTTCAGTGAGAGGGGGTCTTTTAAATTCATGCATAGTATTAATCCATTGCTTGATGCAGAGTGCAGAGGGTGCTGGATTCAGTTCTCCTGAGGCTTGAATTGTATTTCTGCTTCCATTTTGTGTGTATGTAACATATACCTGTTATGAGCTTCATTGGCATTACTGTGTTCAAATTCTTCTATAGCTTGTGTTGTAAAAGAAGCCCTTACTGGAATTCAGATTATAAGAGTGGATGGTTCACATCTACTCATGGTTACATAGGTGCTTTTTAGGCCATATGCATTATAGGTATGATTTACAGATAAAACTATAATGTTGTCAGAACTGTTGTGTGATGGTAATTCCAGCTACTTTTCTGTATCCCATCTATCATGTGTGTGCTTCACATTTTCTCATTTCAAGGATTTCAGACTGATAGCTGTACAAACATGTCATATCGCCTTCTACATTGTCTTCTGCATCACTGATTTGTATATCACCTAAATTTGAACTCTTCTGTCCATTTATATTTGTTTTAGTGGCCCAGATTCCGCCTCTACACTTCCTTCTAAGAAATACTTTCCTTCCTTCCTTCCACAACACATTTCTCTGCATATCTGTATCCTTGAGTTCAAAGAGTAAATCAGCACATCAGTATTACCATCTGTGCATGAGCCTTTGTGCCAACAACCAATAGTTCTGAGTTTATAGAGATATATGGACATTGACATATGTGTGGCCCACAAATTGGATTGGGTAAGGCATAGGCTTTCTGTACCACTGTATGTGTAGCTGTTACTCTTCTAGCTACAAAGATATGTCAGAGTCAAACAGGGGACACCTTGGTATCACACTGCAGAATACTCTGGCTGTTTCTCGATAAATTTCTCCTAAACATGTGTGACATCTATGACATAGCCCACCTCACTGAAGTGTCAGAACCTATAGATTGCACACATGTTAATAAAGGTCCCAGCAGGTATCCACATACAGCATTTTATCAGGAGAAAGGGCTTCCATTCCATCAACTGCCAGGCAGTCAGCAATGTAAAGGGGATGATAACTAGCATCCTTATAGTGCCCAGGATTGCCACCTGTGGCATATAAGTCATTTGTATTGTCTCCTCTTGCATAATGATATTCCACAAGGCACCTTTTAGGTAAGTGCAGTCACATGCTTCACATATCAGCAGCTATGGTCAGTATGTAACCATGTCTCAACTCCCATATGTCTGCACTGCATTTCAGGTGATAAAAGACAGCTGTTGGAGCCCTGGCTGACAATGCCTATTGTAAGTCCATACAGTATCGCTGAAATGCAGTATAGCATTGCTTATTCACAAAGTTGGAACCTTGTAAGGTGACACTTCACCCTGCTGAAAGCCCTGTTGCACTGCTTAGACATGTTGGGGGGGGGGGGGATGTACAGAATATCTCTGCCTTTGCCTAGAAGATATTTGTAGCATGCTATATGTTGTACAACATGAACATGTCAAATAGCCTTCAGCCCCAGAAATCTCTATACCCACAACACAGGGACCTGTCACAGCCACAATCATTACACCTTCCAGCAGTGAGGACACTGAAAGCAATGAGCTACTCAGCATACAACCTTAGACAGTATCATGCATGGTATGCTTAGCACAGGTGAAGCATCAATGGCTAATCTACCTGTGTCACCCCAGACAAGTACACAGTAACAGAGGTGTCACACAAACTAAAATGTGGAATGCAGTGTTATTTAAAGGCAATGCTACGCAGTGCATCATTGAGTCATACTTTACATCGGGCAGCTCCATTTAAATCTCACAGGAAGGACAGTGGTGTGCGTCAAAGCTGTCATTATTTGCACAAGTATCTAGGCACACATTTCCATATGACTGTAAATATTCCCACTCAATGAAGGCAGAGACAGAAGTCTCATGGAGTGGATACATCTGTGTTATGGTGAATTTCCTCTGTGAACAAGGTAAGTGAATCAGTAAGTGAACATGCTGTGGGGCCAGTGCAGTGTTAGGATGTTGTGGGACTAGAGCCCCCATGACACAAATGTGGTGTTACTGCTAGAATGAGACCTATATGGGGTCTACTATTGAGGTGTCTTGTCTCTGATGTGGGGTGACAGAAACTGATAATCCTAGTCTGTTGGGTGAAAATATGCTCACCATGATAGCCTGTCTAGGTCATCACCTTGAGTATGTGCATGCTTCTGGCCATGGAGCCTACAATACTGAACAGGGTAGAGAGGATGGCACACATCGTCTTTTGCATAGAGGTGGGCATGGCACCAATGTGTGCCACCACACACCTCATATGTTCTATCTTAGGTCTCTATTGTCTCAAGAATGCATTGCCACTGCTGAATGGCATGATCATGGAAGCCACGCAGTACATCTCAAAGCACTTTTGAAAGCTTGTTGATGTCAATAATAAATTATCTGTGGTTCTTGAGTGGTTCTATTCTTTTGGAGGTATGGATTCCAACATGATTGTTCTCTCAGTGATATACTTAGACTTTGGCTACTTCCATAACCTGTGTTACTCTTCCAGGTATTGTACCCATGCTCTCATTGCCTCCATGCAGGGATGGTAAGAATGCCTCACCATTTGTGAGTCTTACACTTGGAGGTGGCTACTTTGAGTCACTGAGTACCTGCTCTAGACTTTGTCCTGTGGAAATGCTGCTTCTGTGCTACCAGGCAGTTACAGGTAATTTAATTACTGCTGCTTCTGACCCTTTCTTGCTGTGTTGTTTGACATCCAAGTTGGAGGCTCAGCTGCAAAAGTTAAAAACAAGTTCCAGTTTTCACAGGTTTTATGCTAATGAGGTCAGATTTAGCTGATGTCTATGAATTGCTGTGTTTCATTGAAGAGCAACAATGGTATAAGGTGTAGGTGTATTCAGCTGTATACTACCAGCAGGGTGTGCATACCCACTCATGCATGCAGTCAGTGTATGTGCATACATCCATCACAGTATATAGCACTGCTGAGGTGCACTATATATGATTCAGTTATGTTTAATATGTGAATCACGGCTGTTGTTTGACTGTTTGTTTATGGTGATGCCTGCAGATGCTAGTGCCCCATGGAGAGTCTGCCTGCTGTGCAAAAGAAACCAAAATTGTATCGTAAATCTTGCAAAGCCAGTTCACAGCACAGATGCAGAGACACAATGCAGATCCATTTTTTAAGGTGGATTACAGGTACAACCTGGCAGAGCAGTTGCCCAGTGTCCTGGAACTATGAGGGCTATGCCCACTTATATGACGATCTGCAGCACAGCTGTCCTAAAAATCTGAGTGTGGGAAAGAGATGTGAGTCAAAGTCACCCTGAATGGTACAGTAAATGTTTGCTATTTGTACTGTTTCACACTGTTTTTAAATTGTGTTTTATCTTTTAGAGAAGTGCACTTAATTTAGTTTGGTTCCTGTGAGAGACACCAGGATATACCAGGTTGGCAAACATGGGTTTGTGTATGTGTTGTGTTGGTGACTGCTGTGAAATGCTGTTTTTGTAAAACTGTCTCTTTTAATAGGGCAAGACACCTACGTATGTCAGTTTGGGGTTGTGTTACCATTTCCTGCTTCTGCATCATTACACATAGCAGTCTGAGATTCTGTCTGTCTCAGGGCACTGTCTCAGGCTTCTGCTTGATTGCAAATGGCTGTGAGTACTATCTTAGCCATTTTCTTCATTGCATATAAATGTGGTAGTGCAAATAATAAGCAAATGATCATTTTTTATATAGATGTGAGAGGTCAGGTACAGATTGTTTTCTCTTGTTATAAATCTGAGGTGGAAAGTCCAGCATTAAGAGATAATGAAACCTTTCCTTAGCTTCACTTGCCACATCAGCTGCTTGTTATATTTATAACTGTGGCATTTTACTGAAAGATGACAGGGACTCTTTTTCTTTATTGGCAGCCTGCTGACACTATGAGCATGCCCAGTCTAGCAATCTGATTACCATAGCCTCTCTGCTGTTTCTCTCGCTCACTCTTATATAAGCCTTATTAGATTATCGTATCTAACTCTTCTACAAATTTAAATAAATAGACATTTTCATTACATCCCTTGGTATTTTATGACCTCCTGTTTTTCCACCAAGAACTGCAACAAAAAGTCCTTTCACTTCAACCTCCTGCCTCACTACATAGTCCCCCAGCTGTTTAGTATTCTTTTGTTTTCCTACTTCCACTACTTTCTGTGCATCAGCATTCCTCTGCAGAAGCAACACCTGTGTGTAAGCCACAGGCATACACTCTGCAAAAAGGCTAGGTGTGGAGGTGTAGGCCTGGCCTGCCAAGTAAGAGTATTGCTCTCTGTTTAAGAATACTGAGTGTAGGGTGCAAAACCGTGTACTCACATGGCAGCCAAATGCAGCAGGCAACCCCAGCCTCCCTGCAGCATAATAGTTCACATTATTTGCCTCTCCTACAAAGCCCCGGGTATCCGGATACTGGTAAGTGAACAGAATGAGTGGGTCAGTGGGCTAGGAGGTTCATGAGTAAAAAAAGAATGCTAAGAAAATGTACATTCTAAAGAGAAGAGGGATACAGACATGAGAAGTGCTCTGTGGAGACTGTGGAAGAAGCAAAGTTACAAGAAAGCAGTATGGATGATGAAAATGATGTAGTGATAATATAGATGGTTAGGGGAAATGGCATAGACAGTAGATAGTAAGATACAGTTGAGGAACAATATAGTCAGGTACAAAAATAATTAACAAGTCTCTGAGAAAATACAGTAAGTGGGAATAAACATTTCCAAAAGTTATAACTTGTTGAATGACAGAGATGAAGGGCAGAGTATGACAAATTTGAAGGAAGGATAAGAGATGTTTTAAAGACTATAAAAAAGAAGGGCTAAACAAAGAAGGCCTATAAGATAAAACAAAAAGTGAATGATTGAGTAGTAATATTGAACATAAATGCAAATGGTTTCAAATGTGAAAAAAGATGTTATTGTTTTCAGAGTGATGGTGTTTAAATAATTATATACTCAAGCTGTTCATGTTTTGTGTGTATTAAGCAAATCAGAATTAAATATTAGGATGTATACATGGGGTTTGGAAAGTTTTGCCAGTCATTACATGTGGAAGAGGAATTGGAATGGTGTGAAGGCATTAGAACCGAAGCAAGACAGGTTATTTGTAGAAGATGAAATTTGTATAAAAAGGCTGATAAATCTGCAGAATGATTATTTCCAAAAGGAAATGCAAGAAAGACTGAAATGTTAAATAACACCTTTCAATTAGTGATGTTACATCTTTTACATTGTATATGCAGGCGACTTTAATATAGATGTTTACAAGAAAATAAAAAAAGAAATTAAGCAGAAAATTATGTTGCAAATGTGCTAAAGTGGCAAACTTAAAAGAGGCAAGCAAATGAAAGAAGTTTTCTTGTGCATAAGAGAAGTATTATTTAACACAGGGTATATACTATACAGTAATCATTTCAAAAGTAGAAGGTGCAAAGGGAGGAGTTAAGAGTTTAGTAACCTTAGTCAGTGGTAAGATGCTGAAATATAGGAAGAGAAAGAATGATAAGGAATAAATAAATAGGACAAGGGTATGGAAGGATGAATGATCATTATCATTAAATGATGTCATTTCTTGAACTATAGGAAAGCAGTAACAGGTTTGATTGGTAATTGGAGGCAAAGTCAGGAATAACAGGAAAAGTGTAATGGAGAAGGGAGAAAATAATGAAAGACACTAATAAACGTGAAGTGCTGAGGAAGTTAGAAAATGTAAAAGAGACAGGAAACTGGAAAGGACTTTAGCAAAGAGTATGAAACACATTACATTCATTACCCTCATACCATTTAGCCATCTAGAATTTCACAGAATATCCACATATCATTGGTATTTTCCTTGTTTTCCTAATAAAATGTATAGTTTCCTGGCATATAATCGAGGATTATAATCACTGAATAATAACAAGCATGTGAATTTTAGACTTCCTGTTATTCAGAAAATGCATTCTAATGCAAAATATGTTATTCTACCAACTTTCTAAGTTCACAAGAACAATATTTAAAATTTATCCCTGATTTTGGGCCTTTGTCCCCCATTTATTTTTATTTTTTTCCAGAATTGTTATGCTAAGAGGTTTAGATGTATGATTATACTGTAAGAATAAGGAAATCTCTTTCAGAAAAATCTGAAACAAAATTAAATGAAGCGTTCATATATTACAGCAATAAAAATAAGACATGAGTGTTGTCTAAAGGATGGGGTAATGTGGAAGGAACAGATGTAGTTTTAAAGTTGTGCAGCAGTGTATATGGAAGGTATTTGTGAAGAAGAAAATGGGATGGACAATAAGTTGAAAGAATTACCATGAAAACAAAGGAAGATTTAAAAATAACGTGAGTATAAACCATGACACCTTTATAAGAAGGTAGGCAAGTGGCTGAGACAGATTGAATAATTGCTTTATAATAAACATTTGACCATGTGAGGTGAAAATGAAACTGCAGAAAGTTTAACTGAATACCACTCCAAAAAAAATGAGGTAAAGAAATTAGAGGCCAGTGGCATTTTAGCAATAATCCATAACTGGAAGTAGGTTAATCCAACATTACCTACATACAGGAGTGGATTATTGCAATTATATAATGCCATTGTCTAAAAAAAGTTTTTAACTTTTGTTAAATAATGTTATTGTATATATATATATATATATATATATTTAGTATTCCTCTGTGTCCTCTCCTGCAAAAGGGACATCTAAAGTACTTATTGCACATGCTTTCATCATGTATGTTTCAACACTTGCACAGTGTAGTAAGAAGAATGCAGTTTCTGTCACTTTTTGTTTTCACTTTGGGACTCACTAATGTGCATACACCCTGCTGTTTATATGAGGATGTTTGTGGATTTCTGATGTCCTGGCATCTTTGTGGTAGGGTATTTTTTTTTTCTCTTTTTTTAATGTATACACATGTGTGCACACACACACACACACACATATATATATATATATATATATATATATATATATATATATATATATGTGTGTGTGTGTGTGTGTGTGTGTATAGATATATATATATATATATATATATGTATATATATGTGTGTGTGTGTGTATATATATATATACATATATATATATATATATATATATATATATATATATATATATATATATATATATATATGTAAATACACTCACACACAGAAAGGGAGAGATCTTTTGTTTTGTTTTTGTTTTTTAATTTTTTTTTTAATTTCAGGAGGGTAGCACTTTCTCTTCTACTTTTTTCATATTTGACTTTGATTCTCTGCTTTACAGTGCAGAGAATTTTTGCTGCTGTAGTTATATTTTTAATAGCTTCAGCCACTTGGACGAATTTTCTCTTGCACAACCAGCTTGCATATTTTAGAATATTAATTATATTTAATTGTATAATTCTGAATATAGATTATAAAATATTATGGTTAAGAATTAAAGCCTTGTTAGGAGACTTGCTTAGAACAGATGGAAATGAGAAAACTAGCAGATCTATATTGTTAATTATAACAGAAATTATCAAAAGGGAAAGAGGAGAAAGAGGAAACACCCCTCTACAGCAAACCCAGTAGTCAGGGACCTAGGGATGTATATAGATAACCTGGCTTTCAACTAATATGTGTCTAAGGTAGTAAGGAAATCATTCTATGTGTCTCAACTTATAAGCAAGGGTGTGGCATCTAGGTCCAGTCCTGTCATTGCTCCTTTGTATTCGGCCCTCATCAGAACTATCATTGAGTACAGTGACCCTGTTCGGTATGTACCTAACCAGGCTCATACAGCACCTGGAATGTCCAAATAGGATCCTCACAAAAGCATACAGGGTATTAACAACTTGTCCTACATAGAACACCTCAAAGCCCAATCTCTGTACCCTGTTTCCTATAGACTTTTAAGAGGCGATCTATGCCTGGCATACAAGGCATCCTTGGATCCCACTGTGAGGGATTTTTTGCATATCTGCAAAACCTACAGCATCAGAACTACTTGATCTAGGGACTTAAACCTCGCTTGTAACATAAATGGGACACATTGGAGGGATAGGAATGTGTCTCAGAGAATTTCCTTCTATGGAATAGGCTTCCCATCCATGTGAAGCAGAGATCTTCCCTAAACATATTCAAGCTTAACCTGGACCATTGGATGGGAAATCAAAAATTCACCCCTGGTGTAGCACCTGTGTCTCTAAGGAACACAGGCAGCCCTAGTTAACATATACCCTTTTGACTTCTAAGGCACAAAAACCTGTGGGATACATTTGTGATGCATGGCTAGGCTTATAAAGGCCCAAGTGGTTGTTAGCCTACTATGCACCTGTGAACTTAAGAATCATAATCATCAGCATGTAAAACATGTATAATTACACTGCAGCATTTTGCACATCACAAAGTAAATGCTTTTCAGTCTCACCTGTAGTCTAAAGACTTAGTTATGCTTCCAGTGTTTTTATCATCCTTACAACCTAAGGGCTTTGCATGTCTGGTCATACTTGCACAAGCTTTATCTTTGCCATCTCTTTTTTGGACTTTGAGCAGCCTGTCTGTCCCCGGAGGAGTGGGTTCAGCCTAGAAATTAGTAGTTTATTGGCCATTTTGGGCTAATTTCTATCTCATTCATTTCCCTGCTATAAAACCCGGATTTGCAAGGTTTTTTGTGCTTGTATACAGCTCAGCAAGCTCCTGCCTGGTGTCCTGCAGAGTTCTACAGCAGCAGAGAGAGAGACAAAAGAGAGACTTTGGAGTGATTAAGTATAATTTTTCTGCATTTTCTTGCTAATTCCTCCTAAAACGCTGATTATTTAGAGTTTCTGTGATTTAAAAAGCTTGTTTCAGCTACATATAGTACTTATTTTACTGCCTGCACTTTAACAAAATTGTTTTTGTGTTTAAATTACCTGTTTAACTGTTGTAGGCTACACACTCAAGTGTGATAGTAATTTCTGTGCATTTAAAGTGTTTTTTTGATTGTATCTGCTTTATCTTCTGAAAAAAAAAACAAACAAAAAAAAATACTCGTTTTCCCACCTATCTAAGCTAGTATAGTCCAGTTTTCAGGTTAGTGCTGAATTCAGCGCTGTGTTGCAAGTTTCTGTGTTTGCCCATACCTAACTTAGATAGAAGGAAGTTTCTCTGTTCATTGTGAGAGAGGGAGCTTTGAGCAGCCTATCTGTCCCTGGAGGTGTGGTTTCAGCCCAGAAATTAGTATTTTATTGGCCATTTTGGGCTAATTTCTATGTCATTCATTTCCCTGCTATAAAACCCACATTAGTGTGGTTTTGTGTGCCAGACAGCGCCGGTTAGCTAGGGTATAACTATTCCCAGCTCCACAAAGTCTACTCTTCAATTTTTCCCTTGGAACTAGACAAACTTTCAACTTAAGCACTCAAACCATTCACTTCTCAGCCTAGCACTTGCTCAAAACACATAGCAAGCACTAATAAACCTTAGCGCTAGACCCCCCTATACTGTAGAGAAGGACAAGGCTGTCTATTCGACCTTACCAGCCAATCAGTAAAACAGCTCACTGTACCTATCCAGGCATGTCCAAAGGGCAGTTTTAGGTGTACTCTCCGGTCCAACTGGTGAATCCGGGCATTTTGAGGCAATGTTACAGCTGCCTCATGTACACAGACAACCCTGTCCTACCACCAAACACTAATACATGAGAGACATGCAATTATACAGCCAAACTGGAGGCTAAGCTCTCTCAACCCAAGACTGGATCAGACAGTCAAGAGGAGAAGGGAATTACTTGCATCACACCACCAGTCTCACATAGATCTATGAAACCAGCACCAGCAAAAAACACACATAAATACACAAAAACATACTCGGAGGCTCTAAATAAAAGTTTGCAAAAGCAACAGAGACCTCCAAAGCAGACATCCAAGCAACCTCCACCCCCCAACACAAACCATGAAACACATACTTCACAAAACCAGTGTGCCACGCAATCTTAGCCCTTAAGGCAAAATAACATACCCAACACACTAGTAATAGGTGACTCTATCGCCAGGCACACTGACGTCCCACTCACTAGGCTGAACAAGGAGAAGGTTACTGTTAGCTACCTGTCGGATGCCAGAATCCGCCACATAAAACAAGCACTCAGGTCACTCCAGAACAAGTACAAATACGACTCTGTCATTGTCCATGTTGGTGTGAATAACCTGAGCCATACCTCCCTGGACTACATGAAAAGAAACATGGAAGAGCTCTCTGATCACATAGCCCAGGCTGGTATGACCCTGACCCTGAGTAGCATCCTGCCCTCACCAAGAATGGCACCATGGTATAATGAAAAAATTATCAATTTCAACAACTGGCTAAGCTTCTGGTGTCATTCAAATGGGATCCAGTGTCTGTCAGCTTGGGATGACATACTCAACAAACCACGCTGCTTTGCTAGAGATGGCTTGCACTTCTTACCCTTAGGCTTTCGAATACTGGCCAAGGCTGTTGCCACCCCCATAGTGCGTTTTTTAGGCAAGGCTCTAAAGACAAACCCACCACCATAAATAGTACAAGTAACAAAAAACTGAGGGTAATGCTACTCAGTGCCAGAAGTCTAAACCTCAAAATACATGCACTTGAGGCATTCTTCAGTGTGGAGAAAATCGATATATGTGCAGTAACAGAAACCTGGTTTAAAGCTCCAGAGAGCACCCCAGCACTACCAGGCTACAACTCATACCATACATTTCGGCCACAAAACCTGGACCGAAATACAAAAGGCGGGGATGTATCCATATTTATCAAGGATACCCAAACCTCCAGGTTAGTGGCACAGCACAATGCTTCAGAGATCATCCACGTGCAACTAACAACGGGCAGAACTGCAATTCAAATTGTAGCTTGCTACAGATCACCCACCATGTCCCAGGACCCCCATTCTACATTTCTGGAAACACTGGGAAACATAAAGGTCCTACTAAACACCCTGATATTGGGTGATTTCAATTACTCAAACATTAATTGGCAGAACTACTCAAGTACTAACTCCCTTGCCCAACATTTCCTAGAATTTATAAACTCAAATGCCCTGGATCAACTTGTCAACATCCCCACCAGAGGTGACAACATATTGGATCTGGTCATCACCAACATGAGTGACCGGTGTTCCACACTGGAGACCAACCCCTCGCTGGTTAGATCTGACCATAAACTAATCACTCTGGATATCCACATTCCGCCCCCAACCCTGGTCAAAGAAACCACTTTGAAAAACTTTTCAAAAGCAAACTTCATGTTACTTAAGATCGAGGTGAAAAGTTTCAAATCCCCTATGCTAAAGGATAATGCTGCCCAAGCTGCAAAATCCTTTACTAATGCACTTTACGGGCACCTACAAGAATGCATGGATCGTGCTGTCCTAAGCAAAACCAAGACTCACTCCTCCAAGAAAAGGAAACCAGTCTGGTGGACCTCTGCCATAAACAAGGTATACAATAGAAGGAGGAAACTAGTACAGAAAAGAGTAAAATCCCAAGAGTGGAAGACATCCCTGATCAGTATCAGCAAGAAACTATGATCCCTCATAAAATCATCCAAGGCTAGCTTTGAAAGAAAAATTACCAAGGACTACAAAGATAACCACAAGGCATTCTTTAGCTATGTCAAGAATCTGTCAATTCCCAGATCTGCTCGGTGTTAGTGCAGAATGGCACAAAATACACTGAACCGACCGATATCGCCAACATCCTGGCAGACAGGTTCAGTGCAAACTTCACCACCTCTCACCCCCAAAAGGGCCCATAACCATACCAGAAGAATGTAATGCCCCTGAAATCACAGGCACTCAGGTTAAAACAGCCCTCTCCAAAGCCAAAAACACAGCATCAGTGGGACAGGACGGTGTCCCAGGCTGCGTCTTACATAAACTCAAAGATGAACTAACCCCTCACCTAAACACACTGTTCAAACTCAGCCTCTCCGCAGGCTATATGCCCATAGAGTGGTACACAGCAACGGTTATTCTGCTCCACAAAGGTGGAGCCACAACAGACCCCAGAAACTATCACCCTATAAGTCTGACTAGCTTGGTCTACAAGGCTATGGAGCACATCATCATGGATCTCATTAACAGAGACATTGGGTACCTCCAAACACTGGACCCTACCCAGCTTGGCTTTGTTAAGGGCAGATCATGCCTCCTAAACCTGGTGGACTTCTTTGAGATGGTTACCAAGGCTATAGATGAGGGAAAGGTGGTCCACAAAGCCTACCTAGACCTCGCAAAGGCCTTCAACACCATTCTAGGTCTGACTCTAAACTGATTACAAGTGGCGTTCCCCAGGGCTCAGTCCTAGGACCCCTCTTGTTCGGCATATACTTCTCAGAGATACAGGCAAGCACAGGAGGACTATGGCTGACCAAGTTCACAGATGACTGCAAACTAGAGGCTATAATTGACTATCCGGCTGACACAGACATCCTCCAAAAGAGTCTCACTGAGACAGATACCTGGTGAAAAAACCATGGCCTCAAGCTAAATGCCAAAAAGTGCATAGCAATACTGTTTGGAAAAAAGCACCCACAAATTACCACATAGGGGGTAGCCCCCTAAATACGGAAGACGAAATAAGGAATCTGGGGACCCAAGTAGATAGTAGTCTTTCCTTTGATAATCACATTGCCAAAGTGGTTAGAAAATCCTTCTTTGTGGCCCACCTAATCACAAAAGGGTTTGCATCCAGATCAAAAGAGGTCATTGTGCCCTTCTACGCATCACTCATCAGACCCATCATAGAGTACAACGCCCCATTTGGGATGTACCTTACAAGACACCTGCAACAGCTGGAAAGACCACAGAAGTACCTCACCAAGAGGATCACTGGCCTCAAACAGATGCCCTATGCAGCTCGACTGAAGAAACTCCAGCTGTACTCGGTTGCATACCGCCTACTCAGAGGTGATCTCTGCCTGACATACAAGGCCATGTCCAACCCAGAATTGATGGACATGCTGTACCTAAAGAACACCATATCTCCTCGAGCCTCACGCTCTAGGGATCTAAACTTCACCACGACAATAAATAGGACTTGTTGGAGGGATAGATTCCTGTCCCAGAGACTTCCCATGCTCTGGAACAAGATTCCAGTCTACATTAGACAGAGCTCCTCGCTAACACTCTTCAAGAGGAACCTTGACAAGTGGATGGGAAACAGGAAGTTTACCCCGGGGATCACTTCAGTGGCTCTGCTGGACAGAGGCACAGGGAACTAATCTAAAGGGGCGGCGAAAGCCAACACATTCCAGCTAGGCTTATAAATGCCTTTGGGCAGATAGCCTAGTACCTACCTATAAACCTTCTTGCCTTTTCTTTCTCTTTTCCCTCCATTCTCTGGGCTTCCATTGTGGCACACCCTAGAGGCAGGAAGCACAGCTCACAGTGAAGTAATTGCAGACCATGAAACTCTTCTACTTTATCTGTAACTTGATGTTATAGTGAAAGAGAGGAGTCTGAAGTTCTTCAACCAGAAACTTGATAATTTCTATCCTAGGAATATCTCCTTTTGTGATACCCTCAAATGATGATAAACTCTTTAAAATGTTCAGAGCATCACTTCCAAGAACAGATATCATTCTTATTTTTGGCCAAGCAACATGAAAGTTTAAGTAATGTTTTTCTTAATCGCTGTACTAAAGGTTTCTGCTGTGCTGTCAAGAAGTATCAGGACTTGAATTCATCTGGGACTTTCATTCAAGATGTAGCAAGGGCAAACCATATTATGCTCCATCCCTCTTCTTAATTTGTTTATATATATTTATATTTATTTTATTTGTCATTTGTTTAATGGGGGGGGGGGATCCGACTGGGCAGTTTTCAAGTTTCCCTTAAATGGCAGTAATGAATAATAATAAAAATTATGAGAAAACTATGGCTTTAAAGTATAGTAGACAAACAGCTGTGGTTAAGAATAATTTCAGAAACAACTGGAATATGTTTAAAACGAATCTAGACATTTTACAAATAGTGGGGAATGAGCCATTGTGTACCTACAAGACAGGTAAGAATTTTAAGGATTTTTTTTTCATAAGGGAATCTCCAAGCTTGGGATAGGGATTAATATAGCAATAACCCACGCCTGGGTGTGGGTAATGCTGGATTTACCCACGGTTGGTGTGATTTGGTCACAAGGGTGAAGCCTGAGTGGCCAAACAAAGACAACCGTGGGTAAATCCAGCTTTACCCACACCCAGAAGTGGATATTATTATACAATGACATTATTTAAGAAAAAAAAATAATTACTTTTCTTAAATAATGGCATTGTATAATGCCTCCTTGCTGCCCTTCCGCAGCTGTCTGGTATTCTGTGGCAGTTCTGATGTACTGCGCATGCGTATGCTTACGCAGTACATCAGAGCTGTGGGCAAAAGCAATAGAGAAAGCAAGATCTCCGTTGCTTTTTACAAACTATCTTGCTATGTTAAAAGAGTTTAACATAGCGAGACAGCTTTAAAAAGCAGCGGTGAATCTCCGTTGCTTTAAAGCTGTCTCGCTATGTTAAACCCATTTAACATAGCGAGACATTTGAAAAGCAACGGGAAGCAGCAAGATCTCCGTTGCTTTAAGTGTCTCATATGTTAAAGGAGTTTAACATAGTGAGACAGTTTTAAAAAAAGCAATGGAGCATCTCTGTTGCTTTTTTTAAAGCTGTCTCGCTATGTTAAACCCATTTAACATAGCGGGACACCTTTAGAAAAAGCAATGGAGATAGGAATATCTCTGTTACTTTTTTTAAAGCTGTCTCCCTATGTTAAACCAAGTTTAACATAAATGACAGGTAGACAAAGCAACGGAGATCTTGCATTCTCCGTTGCTGTAAAAAAAAAAGAGAGTTATACTATTGGAAAAAGTCCGTGTGACCCGACCTTTTTCCATTACTATAACTCTGATTTACAAGATGCACGCTGACCAATCAGCGTGCACATTTTGGAATATTAATGGGGGATCGTTATATAATGGTGTACAACACACCACTAAATGTGGTATGTGGAAACAATGGTCTTATATATTTGAAAAGGACTGGGTAATTTTAAAAAATAGGGGAGGCTCAAGGGTGTTTTTTGTTAAAGGAAATTGTTCTAGCAAATGAGTATTTTATACGGCTATATGTGTAGGGTGCTCAAGTTTTTATATTGGCAAAATGGAGAGGGCCTTACGTAGGTATATTTATGAACATCTATATGGTATTAAAAATAAAAAGGAAAACAATGCTTTGTTTAAACACTCAATGGTTTGCCCTACATTTTCACAGTTTACCTTTAGTATTATTGACTCTGTTTCCGTTAATCCAAGGGGTGGGGATGCTAAGGTGATATTAGAAAATAAGGAGATGAAATGGTAATTAAAACTGCAGGCAACCTCCCACCTTTGTTTAAATGAACATACCTCAATTCAGTCAGTGTTAATCATGACAGCAACAAAATTTTAAAGTACCAGTGTTATAATATTATAATTTTGTATATTTTTAAATATTTAATATTCATGGGAAGTATTTTAGAAAGTACATTGATTGGGAGTATTATGAGGTGGAATGGTGTTTTTGCTTTAAATCCTACTGTTCTGCTTTTAATTGATTCAATTGTATAATTTTTTAATTGGAGTGATCTTCGTATAAATAGGATTTTTGGAGTGTTTGTAGTGACTGCTGTTGGTATTAATGACAAACGCGCGTAATCCATGTGCGTGTTCTTTTACAAGAAATGGCTTTATCTTATATATTTTGTACTTGTGAATCCTTGGATACTGGCTTCTAGGTTACTTGTTTTCTATTTTTTATATGTAATGCTTTGTGTATTGTTTCATCTTGTGAAGCTTTTCTCCTCGGGCTTCCACTGAAAAGTAGTTTTCCCTGGTGGACTTTCCTGATCAACAAAGGCTGATGAATAAATAAACGAATAAACAAATAAGTAATTACAATGGATCAACTGCCCACAAAGTATCATATCTATTGAACCTTTGTATGTCAGTAAGAAGTAATATCCTAGATTATGCACTACTATTAATCACCCCATCATCTACCCAAACAGCTGACTTGTCCGAGCAACTCTGAATAATAAAATCTGTATTAATGTTCGCAAAATATCTTCTAAATCCTTGGGCAGGATTCACGAAGGCTTGCACGGAGTGTAAGAGACGTGCAACTCTCCATGCAAGCCTCGCGATCCAGGAACAGCCCTAAACTCCGTGTAAGAGACCAGCTAAAACATCTCTTACACGGACTGGGCGTGGACATGCTAAATACCTCACTTGCATCTGAAAGGTATGCAAATGAGGTATATTAGCGATCCACGAAGCAGAAACCAGTCCGTGTAGGAGACGTTTTAGCTGCAGAAATGTACTCAGTTGACAACTGAGTACATTTCTGCAAAATCCACAATGGAGCGATGTCAGCTCCAAAAAAAGGTTGCATATGATTCAGGCAGCATGCCAATGGCCAAATATGTGGCCATTGGCAAGATAACCTGATGCAAAAATATTAAAAATATGATTTTTTTTTGTTGTTTTTTGATGTTTAAACCCAGCGCGGCCAGCAAACGGGCTGCACTGTATAAAACATAAAAAAGAAGGTTATAAACCCACAAATGTGGGTTTCATGCAATACATGGAATGACAATGCAGGGACCAGCAGACCAAAACCAACATGGCCACCGTGTAGTGGTTGCTAAGGGGGGAAGCTGAGTCTAAGACATGTAACTAAGCATTAGTAGGCAATCTCATGTAAATGAGGGTTAGGATACTGAATCTCACAGTCACATACCAAATGAGCACGGTCTGAGTAGTGTAAGAGATACAAAAGGGGGAGGAATAGAGTAGGAGATAGGTGACATCACAGGGGGAATGGTAGAAAGAAATGCAGTTCATTGGAGGCCAGTGTAACATGACAGATGACAGGCACAGATCATGGAAAGAGGTGTGCCACTAGATAAGTCATGGAAAGACAAGAAATGGAAGGTGTACACTGTTACCTACACCAAAGTTTCTTGCTGGCGTGCATGCGCAGGCGTGCGCAATGAAGCGAGTAAGGCAGTGTGCGCGTGTAAGGCAGTGTGAGCATGTGGGAGCGTGTTGGGAGAAGTTTAACACTGTTTGCGCGGGTGTGCGCGCGTGTAAGGCAGTCTGAGTATGTTGGAGGCTGTTGGCAGACGTGTAACGGTGTTTGCGCGGGTGTACGCGCGTTTAAACCCGAATAAGTAGATTCTTAACTGTGTAAGCACGTGTGCGCGCGTGTAAGCCACTGTGAGCGTGTTTCAGATAGTATGCAAGTTGCTCCCCCCTGAGGAAACAGAAAGGAAAAAGGAAGCAACAGAATTAATAGGAAGCTAGCAGGGATAACTGCTGAAGCTAGCAGGTGAAAATAATTAGAAGCAGGCAATTACACAGGCAGAATAGTAGCCCAGCCCAGCACTTAAAACTCTGCAAACAGTAGTGCAGGATGTTTCCATTAAGAGACACTGCAAGACAGGAGTAAGCTAATAGAAGTGAAAACTGAAAAAGCTGAACTCAGAGCAGAAATGTTAGGGGCTGCCATAGCTGTCATAATGAGACATAGGCGACTTGCTGAGGGTGGTGACAATGCAGATGGTGCCAGACAACCCACAGTGAGGAGGTGGAGAAGAGTGTACAGGCCCAGGGTCACCTACCATGGGTTACATGAGCTGGAGATAGTAGAGCGCTATAGAGTGGACAGAGAGCTCCTGCAGCAGATTGTTGAGCTGTGCAGGCCACGCCTCACGCACAGAACCAAAAGAGGGGAACCCATCCCAGTGGAAACCAAGGTATGTGTTGGCCTAAGAATACTAGCAACAGGTACCTTCCAGAGACCAACTGGCGATATGATGGGGATATCACAGGCATCAGCCTCCAGGGTACTACACCAGTTCCTGGATGCCATGTCAGCACATGTCGGTGATCATGTATATGTCCCCAATGCCCGTGAGGTATTGGCCAGCAATATGCGTCTCTTCCAGCAAATAGCGGAATACCCTGAGGTACTGGGTGCTATAGACTGCACGCATACGCATCAAAGCACCAGCAGGTGAGCGGGGTAGGGCCTACATAAACCGCAAGGGCTTCCCCTCCATCAACTGCCAGGTCGTGTGTGATGCCCAGGGCATAATAATGAATGTGTGTGCTGGCTGCCCTGGGAGTTATCACGATTCCCACATCTGGCATTTGACGCAGCTGTACCACACATTTGCCAGTGGGGACATCCCACACGGACACCTAGTGGGGGATGCAGGTTATGCACTGGAGCCGTGGCTGATGACACCCATCAGAAACGCACACACACCTGAACAGGAACGCCATAATGAGGCACACGCACAAACACGTAATGTGATAGAGCGTGTGTTTGGGCTGCTCAAGTCACGGTTCCAGTGTCTGGACACATCTGGTGGAGCCTTGCAGTACACACCAACTACATGTACCCAAATTGTCATGGTATGTGCTATGCTACATAATATGATCTTGCGAAAACAGCTGCAGCAGGACCAGCATAGGGCGGGCCAAACAGCCCCACCATTGCCAAGGCCATCGCAGGCAGGCGTGACTCGGAGGAGGAACAACCTGAGCCTGCCCCAGTAGGCAGAAGGAGGCGTGCCCAGTATGCCCTGGCCTTGGCAAAGAGGCAACGCATAGCACATACACTAGCACAGTAGGAACCCTGGGAATGATACCCCTCTCTGACTCACTCATATAGTAACAGGGATGCCTAACATGACACAACCTGCTCTCAAACATGTACAGGGAGTGTAGTATGTGCATCCGACAGAGGCAGCCCTGCAGCACCACCTGAGGCATGATTGCCATGTGTCAAGCAATGTAACATCATCTAGTATATGCAAACATGAAGACCCTGCCTAACATCTCACCCTCACCAAGCATGATGCCACACTATGAAGACAAGAAGATCAAGTACAATAATCAGCTGAAGTAATGCAGTCAGTCAAAGGGAGCCAATGTGTCACAGGCTGGGAAGATATGCGGAGTCTGACATGATGCACCACCTGCTAGGGTGGCATGCACCTAGCATGCCATGCCCCATGGATACTGGCAAAGGCTGTCAGTACCCACAACATGCCCTGAATAGGTAAGTCGCAAAACACACACCCAACCTCATAGGTTCTACAAGGGATAGGAACCTAGATGTAATACTACCCCATGACAGATGTACAAACAGCAAGATGTGTGCAGTGTAAATGCACACAGTAAGGAGAATGTAGATACCAGTCCTGTAATAGAGAACTGGGCAAGGCTCACAGCAGCACCCTAGCACTACCAGGTCGCACCTCATACTGTGCTGTACAGCCACAAAACATGGAACAAGCTACAAAAGGAGGGTGACTAGCAAGAAATGGCAAGGATAACCACACCCCCATGTTGGTACCACAACAAGAAGCAGCATGGAATAGCCATGGTCAAATACCAATGGCTAAAACTGCCTCGCAGTAGATAGCCTGCTGCAGACCACTGTCCTAATACCAGGAACATCACCTGGCCTATGTCGGAATACATGAATATATCAAGCCCCCCAAACCACATTATATTGCTCGACTGAAAATACCCAGACAAACACTGGTAGCATCGTACTAGCACCAACACAGTAGGGGAAAATTACCCAGATTCCATAAACCAAACTGCCCAGGAACAATGTACTACCCCACAAGAGGGTAAGCATACTGGATGTGATAATCAGCAACATGTGTACTGGATGGCAAGATGAGAAGTGTACCCCTCACTGGTAAGACAAGACCATAGACTAAGCACACTGGAAATACACACCTGACCCCATTCCCTGGCCAGAATACCACAGTGCAAAAAAATGTGTAAAGTATAGGTTGCAGCCCACAAAACCGATGTTGAATCCAGAAAAGGCCCTGTGCAAGTGCAGAACATGGGACACACCACAGAACATGTTATACAGGCATTCCATGAACACAGCCAGGAATGCTTGGAGTATGCAATCACAAATAACAACAACACACAATGCCATACACGCAGACATCTGGCATGCTGGGCTCCAGCCATTACCAAACCATGCAAGAGAATGAGGAAGATACCACATGACAGAGCAAACATAAAAAGGGAAGTAATCACTGACCAGTAGTATGGCAACAACATATGTCCACACATGCAATCCACTAAGTCCAGCCACAACAAGTATAACCTATGAATCCAGAGGCAATGTGACACCTGTCCCAAGTACACAGACAACCACAACACCCCCAAATAAATACAAACATATGTGATAGATGCATCCATGTATCCAAAGCAGAGGTTGAGCTCCAACAAGCCAGTACTGTCAACACTAGTCAGGAGGAGAAGGTAACCACATGCACCACGAACCCAGTCCCACATAGACCTACCACAACTGTAAACCAAACACATAAACACAGACAAATATGCCCGGAGGCCTCAATTACAAACACACCACACCAACAGACGCCTCCAAAGTAGATCACAAGCAACCACAACCTTCAAACATAGCACATGCAGCGAATAGTACAAAGCTGGTGTGCCAAACAGTCACAGGCCGAAGAGAAACAAATGCCTGATACAGTCGTAATAGGTGTCTGTATAGGCAGAAACACAGCTGTCCCACTCACCAGACTGAACAAGGGAAAGGGTAGAGTAAGCTGCTTGTAGGTAGCCACAAAATGCCACGTAACACAAGTGCATGGTCACCCCAAAGCAAGCAGGAATATGATGCACTTAATGTCCATGCTGGGGTGAATTACCTGACATGTACCTCCCTGGTCAACAACAAATGAGACATGTATGGTCCCTCCGAGTATGTACCCCAGGGCGGGATGACACTGGCTGTGTGCAGCATCCAACCCTCACCAAGAATGATGCCACAGTACAAACACAGAATGCTCATGTTTAACAGCTGGCACAGTTACAGCTGTCAGTCCAAGAGGGTGTAATGTGTGTCCGCTGGAGATGTCAAGCATGACAAGCCATGCTGCTGTTCCAGGGATGGCTTGCACCTGTTACCCCTAGGCGTCTGGATACTGGATAAGGCCTTTGCCGCCTCCATAGAGCCATATGTAGGCAAGGCCAAAAAGACTACCCACCACCCTAGAAAACATAAGTGGTAGGAAACATAAGGGTAATGCTGTCCAATGCCAGATGTGTAAACTGCAATATGCATGCCCCTGAGGCACTTCCCATTATGGAGAACATTGATGTCTGTCCAGTGACAGAAGCCTGCTGCAGGCCTAGTGATACCACACCAGCACTACTAGGTTATACCACATACCATGTGTTATGGCCCCAACACCTGCACCAAGACATCAAAGGAGGGGGTGTATCCATATGCAGCACAGACACCCATATAGCCAGGTAACTGACAATGCACAAAGCAGCGGACACCACCCATGTGCACATAACTGTAGTCAAAACTGCTGTACAGTCTGTAGCATGCGACAGACCACACTCTCACACACAAGAACATAGATTGGGAGCATTACTCTAGCTCCAACACCCTTGCCCAAAGGTTCCTAGAATTCATAAACTCAAATGCTATGGAACAACTTGTTACCACTCCCACAAGAGGGGAAAACATACTGGACCTGATCATCACCAACATGGGGACTCTATGCTCCAGACCAGAAGTGTATCCCTCACTGGTAAGATCAGACCTTAAACTGATCTCACTGGATATTCACATCCCGACCCCACCCCCTGCCCAGAAAACCACAGTGAAAAACTTCTCTAAAGCAAATTTCACACTCCTCAAAACCGAGGTGGAATCCTTCAAAGCCCCCGGGCCTGTGGAAAATACGCCCAGACCGCAGAATCCTGTGTAAATGCATGCTATGAACACGTTCAGGAATGCATGGATCATCTGATCCCAAATAAAACCAAGACCCAATCCTCCAAAGGCAGGCGACCTGTCTGGTGGACCCCAGCCATAAACAAACTATACAATAGAAGGAGGAAGCTACTACATGATAGAGCAAAATCCCAAAAAGGAAGGCATCTCTGATCAGTATTAGCAGAAAACTAAGGGCACTCATAAAATCGTCAAAGGCCAGCTTGAGAGAAAAATTGCACAGGACACTAAAGATAATCACAAGGCTTTCTTTAGTTATGTTAGGAACCTGGGTGGGAATTCCCAGATATGCTCAGAATTAGTCCAAAATGACAAAAAATACACTGATCCCACAGACATTGCCAACATCCTAGCTGACAGGTTCAGCGCAAACTTCTCCCCTCCCCACCAAAGGGCAAATATCTATCCCAGCAGAGTGCTGCCCCTGACATCTCAGATGCTCAGGTGAGAGCTGCCTCTCCAAAGCAAAAGACACAGCATCAATGGGACCAGACGGTGTCCCAGGCTGCGTCCTACATGAACTCCAAGAAGAGCTAAACCCAAACATAAAACTACTGTTCAATCTCAGCCTTACTACAGGATATGTACCCAAAGAGTGGCGTGCAGCAACAGTGGTACCTCGCCACAAAGCTGGTGCCGCAACGGACCCTGGAAACTATCGCCCATAAGCCTGACTAGCTTGGTCTGCAAAGCTATGGAAAGGATCATCATGGACCTCATAAATAAAGATATTGGGGACCTAAAGACACTGGATCCTACCCAGTTTGGCTTTGTTAAGGGCAGATCCTGCCTCTTAAACCTGGTTGACTTTTTGAAACAGTCACCAAGGCCATTGACGAAGGGAAGGTGGTCCACACAGCCTATCTGGACCTCATAAAGCCTTCGATACAATACCCCACTCAGGCATTATAGATAAGCTCACCAGCTTAAATATAAACCCCTATGTCACTAGATGGGTTGCAAACTGGCTCAAGGACAGAACCCACATGGTTAGAATTGCTGGAGCCATGTCAGACTCCAAACCAGTTACAAGTGGCGTCCCACAAGGCTCAGTCCTGGGACCTCTCTTGTTTGGTATATATTTTTCGGAGGTACAGGCCAACACGGAAGGACTGTGGCTGACCAAGTTCGCAGATGACTGCAAACTGGGTGCCATAATTGACTCTCCAGCCGACACAAGCATCCTCCAAAAGGGCCTCATAGAAACAGACAACTGGTGCCAGAGCCATGGTCTCAAGCTAAATGCCAAAAGTGTATAGTCATCCCTTTGGCAAAACAAAGTGCCCACAAATTACCACATAGGTGGTAATCCATTAAGTACAGAAGAAGTCATTAGGGACCTGGGGACCCAAGTTGATAGCAATCTCTCATTTAACAACCACGTGGCCAAAGTGGTTAGAAAAACATTTTATATAGCCCACCTAATCATGAAGGGATTCACATCTAGATTAGGAGAGGTCATCGTGCCTCTTTACTCATCCCTCATCAGGCCCATAATCGAGTACAATGCCCTTTTGGGATGTACCTTACCAAACACCTGCAGCAACTGGAAAGACCCCAAAAGTACCTCACCAAGAGGATCAAAGGGCTCAAACAGATGCCATATGCTACCGGTTAAAGAAACTCCAGCTCTACTCAGTGGCATACCGCCTGCTCAGAGGTGACCTGTGCCTGACGTATAAGGCCATGTCCAACCCGGAATTAAGGGACAAGCTGCACCTCAAAAAATCCAAATCCCATCGAGCTACACGCATGAGAGACTTGAACCTCAGCACTGAAATAAATAGGACATGCTGGAGGGACAGATTCATAACCCAGAGGCTCCCTTCACTATGGAATAAAATCCCAGTCCAGGTTAGGCAGAGTCCCTCATTGACTCTCTTCAAGAGGAATCTTGATGAGTGGATGGGAGATCATAGGTTTACCCCGGGTATCACTTCTGTGTCACTGTTAGACAGAGGCACAGTATACTAACCTCGAAAAAGGGCATAGCAAAATTAATTTAAAATGGGTGGCGAAAGCCAAACATACTCTGGCTAGGCTTATAAATGCCCTAGGGCAGATAGCCTAGTATGAACCTATGAACCTATAAGAACCCCAGCCAGACATCCGAAGACACTGGACAGTATGGATGTCCCACCAAATACCAGACAAGGTACACAAAGTACCACATAGGTGTCAAACCATTATGTATGCAAGGAGTCATCAGGGACCTAGGGTCACAGGTCGACATTAATCTGTCGTGTGACAGCCACAATGCCAATGTGGCTATGAAGACTGTTGATACTGGACACCGTATCATGAAAGGATTCACACCAACATCAACAGGGGTCACTGTGCCACTGTACTGCCCCCTTATCAGACCCACAATCTAGTACAATGACTCATATGGGATGTACCATACGTGACACCTGCAGCGGTTTGAAAGACCTCATAGTTACCCCACCAACAGGATAAAGGGTGCGAAATATATGTCATATGCTGCCTGGCTGTAGACACCCCACCTGACTGCAGTCACACACTGCCTACACAGAGGCATTGTATGTCCGTTGTACCAGGCCATGTCCAACACAGGAGTAATGGACATGCTACACCACAGGAAATCAAAGCCATTGGAGCTGTGAGAGTCACAGATGTCAACCTCAACACATAATGAAATAAGATGTGCTGGAGGGACAGATACATAACCCATAGGCCCCCCACACCCAGAAACAGGATCCCAATCCATGGTAGGCAGAGCCCCTCACTGACACCCCTCAACAGGAATATTGCCAAGTGGATGGATGACCGTACATGTATACTGGGGGTCCCCACTGTGTCACGACCAGACAGAGGCACAGTGAAGAACCTCATAAATGGCCATAATTAAACATAGCAAGGGGTGGCAAAAGACACACACACTCTAGCTAGGCTTACCAATGGCCTAGGGTGTCTAGCCTACTATGAACCCATGAACCTATGAAGATACAACACGTACAGGACACTAAGGATAATCACAAGGCTTACCCAACTGATGGTAGGAACCATGTTGGGCATCCACAGATATGCTCCGAATCACAATTACAAACAACATACCAAACACACACACATATTGCTAACATACAACCTGTCAGGTGCAGTGCAAACACCCCCCCCCCCCGAGTGCAAAATACCTATCCCAGCAGATGGTCCCCTGACATTGCAGATGCTGAGGTAACAGCCATCATCTGCAAAGCAGAACACACAGCAGCAAAGGTATGTGACGGTGTCCTGTGCTGAGGCCAACATGGACCCCAAGAGTAATGGAATGCAAAATCACACTACTGGCCAATGTCAGCCTTACCACAGGGTATGTACCCAAAGAGCAGTGTACAACAACAGTGGTCCATCACAACAAAGGGGTTGCCTGAATGGATACTCCAAACTAACACCCCAGGATCCTGACAAGCTTGTTCTGTATAGCTATGGAAAGGATCAGTATGTACCGCAGACAGAAGGCTAATGTGGACCTACTGATACCGGACCCGACACACTGTGGCTGTTGTAACTGCAGAACCGGCCCCTAAACATGTCTGACCCATTTGAAGCAGTCGTTAAGGTCAGTGATGAGGGCTATGTGGTCCACACAGCGTAGCTGGACCGTGCACATGCTTCTAGACCATACCGTACGTGTTCAGTATGGATATGTTCACCAGCTTAAATATACACCCCTATGTCAGTAGAGGGGTTGCAAAGCAGACCAAGGACAGAACTGACATGGTCAGACGTGCTGCATCCATGCCAGACTACAAAGCAGATATGAGTGGCATCCCACAAGGCCTGGTCTTGTCCCCACCCCCATTCTGTATACATGTCCCATAGGTATAGGCCAACATGGAAGGACTGTGACTGAGCATGTATGCAGAGGAGTACAAACAGCCCACCGTATCCGACCCCAACTGACACAAGAAACCCACAAAGGGCCACCCACAAACAAACAACTGTAGCCATAGCCAAGTCAGCAAGCTAATCGCAGAAATGTGTATAGACAACCACTGTGGATATACAGTAAGTGCCCACAAAATACCACACAGGTGTTAACCCATGAGGCACCTAACATGTAATGTGAGACCTGGGTACAAAAGGTGATAAATAACCTGCACTGGACAAACATGTGTCTGTAGTGTTCGCAGAAACATGTACCATATACCCACCCAAACATGAAGGCTGGCAGATGTAGATAAGGGGAAACCACTCTGGCTGTGCAGCCATCCTCCATCAGCATCACAACTGACTACAATAGCCCTTGTGGGATATACCGCAGCAGACACCTCCAACGACTGTAAAGTCCACAACAGTACCCCACCAGGGGTAGCAAAGAGCCTGAACAGATGCCATGTGTTGCCTGAGTAAACAAACTGCAGCCCCACACACGTCCATCCTTCCTGGCTACAGGAAAGCTGTGCCTGATGTATGATGCCATGTCCAACCTGGAATGAATGAACATGTTGCACCTTGTACAATCTGAATGGCAGTGAGCTATGCACATGAGAGACCTGAACCCCAGCACTGACATACATAGGACAAGCTGTACAGAATGATCCATAACACAGAAGGCACCCCCACACTGCAGTAAACTCCTGGTACAGGGCAGCCAGAGTGCCACATATCGACACCCCTCAAGAGGCATCCTGATGAGTGTATGGGAGATGGTAGGCTACCCTGGGTATCACTGTTATGTCAGAGGTAGACAGAGGCACAGTATACCAACCATGACATATGTAATGGCAAACTCCAGTTACAATGTGTGTCAAAGGACAAACACACCCTGTGACTACCATCAGCAATGGCCTACAGAACATCGCTAGTGTTTGCCAATGCCCACCCATGTTGTGGAATACACTAGCAATGTTGGACGAGCCTGGTGTAGGTAGTCCATATCTGAACATATTGCAACATGGTCATATGTGCACAACTGGCCCCTACACAGTCTGTCGTGCTCACTATGAAGATGTCAAGCAGTGGTAGTACTAAAGCCCAGGATACTGTCCACTACAGTGAAATACCGAACCAGTACACTATACGGTACTACAGTGTTAGGTCATTATGAAAGTATGTTGAGAACTGTCTGCAAAGTATCCCATGCAATTCCTGCAGGCACAGTATAATCCCTGTTGTGGCAGACACGAAGCAGTTGGCCAGTTAGTACACAACATGACACCCAGCACACAATCATAAGCGTGTGATAATGATGAAGGTCACACACACCCAAATATGTGTTGGACTTCAGAGTACAACATATGGAAAGCTCACACTGGGCATGCTGCACTTTGATAAATGAGGCATATGTCAGACAACATGACATGGAAAGGCTGAACTGGGCATGCTCACACACTTAGGCCATATCTCTGTGTAGCAGTTGGCCACACATATCTGGTATTTGTACGTGTCAGTCCAGGAACCAACCACAACACAGCAATCAGCCCAGTGCACACAGTAAATGACCACAGACACATAAGTGATATAGTGGATCACCGTCATATGCAAACATCTGCCACAGATACACAAGTTGGTCATAGGAACAGGGAATGCTATGGCAATAAAGACCTGCAAACAGTAGAACAGCACAACAAATATTGTGCATCCGACAATTGAACATATGGGTGTAGAGGTCAATACTAGGCTTCTTTCCCCAGGGAATGGCAGCTCAGCCAGAGTGTGCTTGGCATCTGCATCCCCAGGATAGTAGGCTACCGTGCCACTGTAAAGTAGGTCACAGAAGGCGACATGTGAGGCTAGTGAGCTGTGCCTCTGTCAAGCAGGGGCACCGTGGAGGTCTCAGGGATTGAATGTGCTAAGCCACAGCCATGTTGTCGGTGTGTGCTGTGAGAGGGTTGCTGAGGATCTCTGACAGTAGGTGTCCGTCAATAACAGACTGAGGGAGCCCTACCTGCATTCTCTGGACGATTCCACTGTCAACACTGTGTTGTAATGAGTATGTGTGAATGAAGTGCCGTGCTGGAACCATCCACAGATGTCCTCCCTCTGTGGGCTACAGCTCTGCAATGTAGTAGGTCGCTCTGTCTGTTGAACGGCATATATGGCCAGTGTACAGTTGACAGGTGTCTTGTTGTGGAGCAGTCATGGGTATATGTGGGATAGCATGACCAATGCAAACTGTACACATGCTCATAGGATGCAAGTGTCAAGGATTATGCTGAGTGGCCAGTATAGTCCTCCAGCATGGGTCCTCTGAAGTCATCCACCCCAGTCTACACAAGTGTAGAGTCTGCTTGTGCTAAACACAGTTTGTGTGCAGTGACAACCTTGCCTGGGGTGGAGATGAGATATGGATGTCCAGGGAAAGGTGGACATGGGCAGGTATCAACAATGGTGGTCTACCTCTGGTGTGGAACAGTGAGTACCCACGTTGCAGATGGACAGGTGCAATATGTATTAACCCATGTGGCTGTGGTGTGTGGTTCTGCCATAGCACATGGACCCACAAATTGTAGTGGCGGTAGGGTAAAGTGGTAGAGGCCTGAGTAGTTCTCACACACAATATGCCTGTACCTGATGTTAACAACTGGAATTGTGTATGTGAATACCTGCATATCCTGGCACTGTTCCCAGGGAAGCTAAGTGTGTGTCCTGGATGTGGGTGTGGTGTGCTGGACTGGTTGTGTTGTGTGTTACAGGTCCTGTGGTCCCAAAGCATGGTATAGAACATAACCTGCCAGTGCGATGTGCATATCTGACCCTGATGTAGGTGGCTGCAAATGCATATATATGCTATCCCCCACCTGACAGGTAGTACGACATCTACAAACCTCTGTGGAAATGAAGATGTCAGCACCCTAGAAATACTACAGGTGCAAAGCAGATGCCCACTAATTCGGATAGTGCGCTCTGCTAATGCGTCGCCCTCAAGTGTCATAATATAGTTAGGTAGGGGTTCGAATCCTGCAAATGCCAAGTGTGTGTGTTTGGATGGGGGGGCGGTTATTGTGTGTGTGCAGATATGTATGAGGGAAATGTTCCTTTTGGCAACTGGGAGAACACGCTACAGGATGCACACGCCCCTTTCTAAACACAGATGATGTCAGCACCCTATAAGTGCAGCAGGAGAAGGAAAGCCTCCCAGTAATGCGAATAGCGCGCTCTGCTAATGCATCCGTCTCAAGTGTCATAACATAGTTAGGTAGTGGTTTGAATCCAGCAAATGCCAAGTGTGTGTGTGCAGATATGTATGAGGGAAATGTTCCTTTTGGCAACTGGGAGAACACACTACAGGATGCACACGCCCCTTTCTAAACACAGATGATGTCAGCACCCTATAAGTACAGCAGGAGAAGGGAAGCTTCCCAGTACTGCGAATAGCATGCTCTTCTAATGCATCCGTCTCAAGTGTCATAACATAGTTAGGTAGTGGTTTGAATCCTGCAAGTGTGTGTGTTTGGATGAGGGGGGTTATTGTGTGTGATGGATGTGCCCTTTTTGGCAACTGGGAGAACACACTACAGGATGCACACTCCCCTTTCTAAACACAGATGATGTCAGCACCTTATAAGTACAGCAGGAGAAGGGAAGCCTCCCAGTAATGCGAATAGCGCGCTCTGTTAATGCATCCGTCTCAAGTGTTATAACATAGTTAGGTAGTGGTTTGAATCCTGCAAATGGCAAGTGTGTGTGTTTGGAAGAGGGGGGTTATTGTGTGTGTGCGAATATGTATGAGGAATGTGCCCCTTTTGGCAACTGGGAGAACACACTACAGGATGCACACTCCCCTTTCTAACCACAGATGATGTCAGCACCCTATAAGTACAGCAGGAGAAGGGACGCCTCCCAGTACTGCGAATAGCGCACTCTGTTAATGCATCCGTCTCAAGTGTCATAACATAGTTAGGTAGTGGTTTGAATCCTGCAAATGGCAAGTGTGTGTGTTTGGATGAGGGGGGGTTATTGTGTGTGTGCGAATATGTATGAGGGATGTGCCCCTTTTGGCAACTGGGAGAACACACTACAGGATGCACACTCCCCTTTCTAAACACAGATGATGTCAGCACCCTATAAGTACAGCAGGAGAAGGGAAGCCTCCTAGTAATGCGAATAGCGCGCTCTGCTAATGCATCCGTTTCAAGTGTCATAACATAGTTAGGTAGTGGTTTGAATCCTGCAAATGGCAAGTGTGTGTGTTTGGATGAGGGGGGTTATTGTGTGTGTGCGAATATGTATGAGGAATGTGCCCCTTTTGGCAACTGGGAGAACACACTACAGGATGCACACTCCCCTTTCTAAACACAGATGATGTCAGCACCCTATAAGTACAGCAGGAGAAGGGAAGTCTCCTAATACTGCGAATAGCACGCTCTGCTAATGCATCCGTCTCAAGTGTCATAACATAGTTAGGTAGTGGTTTGAATCTTGCAAATGCCAAGTGTGTGTGGGGGGGGGTTATTGTGTGTGTGCAGATATGTATGAGGGAAATGTTCCTTTTGGCAACTGGGAGAACACACTACAGGATGCACACGCCCCTTTCTAAACACAGATGATGTCAGCACCCTATAAGTACAGCAGGAGAAGAGAAGCCTCCCAGTACTGCGAATAGCGTGCTCTGCTAATGCATCCGTCTCAAGTGTCATAACATAGTTAGGTAGTGGTTTGAATCCTGCAAATGGCAAGTGTGTGTGTTTGAGTGAGGGGAGTTATTGTGTGTGTGCAAATATGTATGAGGGATGTGCCCCTTTTGGCAACTGGGAGAACACACTACAGGATGCACACTCCCCTTTCTAAACACAGATGATGTCAGCACCCTATAAGTACAGCAGGAGAAGGGAAGCTTCCCAGTACTGCGAATAGCGCGCTCTGCTAATGCATCCATTTCAAGTGTCATAACATAGTTAGGTAATGGTTTGAATCCTACAAATGGCAAGTGTGTGTGTGTGTGTCTGTGTGTGTCTGTGTGTGTGTGGATGAGGGGGTTATTTTGTGTGTGCGAATATGTATGAGGGATGTGCCCCTTTTGGCAACTGGGAGAACACACTACAGGATGCACACTCCCCTTTCTAAACACAGATGATGTCAGCACCCTATAAGTACAGCAGGAGAAGGGAAGACTCCTAGTACTGCAAATAGCGCGCTCTGCTAATGCATCTGTTTCAAGTGTCATAACATGGTTAGGTAGTGGTTTGAATCCTGCAAATGGCAAGTGTGTGTGTTTTGATGAGGGGGGTTATTGTGTGTGTGCGAATATGTATGAGGGATGTGCCCCTTTTGGCAACTGGGAGAACACACTACAGGATGCACACTCCCCTTTCTAAACACAGATGATGTCAGCACCCTATAAGTACAGCAGAAGGGAAGCCTCCCAGTAATGCGAATAGCGCGCTCTGCTAATGCGTTTCCCCTGCGTATCGTAATGTAATTAGGTAGGAGTTTGAAACCTGTAAATAACATGTGTGTGTGTGCATTTCCGTATGAAAAACATGTTAGTTTTGGCAATCAGGTGATCACACTACCTGATGCACATTACCCTTTCAAAGTACTGATGTTGTCAGCACCCTATAAGTTTAGCCAGGCGAGGAACTATCTAGTAAACCCGAACAGTGCGCTTTGCAAATCGTCCCTCTCACGTGTCATGACTTAGGTAGGTAGGGAATGAATCCTGCAAATGGCAAGTGTGCATGTGTGTGGGGTAGTAGGGTGTGTGTAAATGCAAGTGTGAGGGAACAGATCCTTTTGGCAAATACTACAATACACCAGATGCTGCATACTCCACCAGTAAACACAGGGGATGTCACCACACTATCAGCACAGCCAAACAGGGCTAGTTGGCTAGTAATGCCAATAATGTGCTCTGCTACTGTGTCTATTACCATCGTCAGAGTACAGATAGGCATGTTTTGGTAACCCACAACTGTCACGTGTGGTTGTGTCACACAGTATGACCTTGTGGGTGTTTGTACATAACAATGCATGCCATTGCCTAACCCAGCAATGGCATTGCACACATGATGTATGTGTGTGACACATACACATAAATACCTGTGACCTGCAGTAGTTACCATGTCTGACACATGCTTCGTGTGTATAAATGGTATTAGCAATGTATACCAATATGACTGTGTCTTACTGTGCAGGGTCCATGCGTGGTATGTCCCTATACAGTGTGGGTGTCTATGGTGAAAGACCTACAGCAGGGGATACACATCTGGTCTGGGCCATATAGTGTACATGTAGTCAATGTACAGGTGCTGCATGTTCCCACCTGTTGTGGTAGTGGTAACATGTCATTCCACTGCAATTCGGTGACCACATGCTGTGAACTCTTCAACTAGAGTGTTGTAGCTACAGTAATGCTCACACACAATGTTCGGCTGGATGCAGTACGGCCTTATAAACACAGTTCATGGGACTGTCATATTGCCGGTGTTGCTATGGAGGATAGGTGGTCTTCCTGTGTATGTGAGGGTTGTGTGTGCCATGCTATGAACCAGATGGCAGTCCGACACACTGTCAGCTGCACATGAGTAGGCCCTGATGGTTTGTGCTGTGCCAACAACCTGGAGGTGTGTGTATCTGTGTTAACTTGGGATACCACCCCCCTATCCATGTGTGTTACATGTGTAGGGGGCGACAGGCATGGTATGGGGCATAACCTGTCAGTGATGGGTAACACCTGTGAGCCATGAATCATGCATCCGGTACTGCACAGACATTGCAGTTCACCGTGCTGAGGGCAGTGTCTGGTGCATGCATCCTCCGGTGTACACTGCTGTTGTTGTGTAGCAGCACTGTTAGTGTCCTAACCTGTGTGATACCCACGGAGGTCGCTATGTAAACCATGTCCTGCAGCATAAGGCAGTATGTGTGTACCAAGGAGCCTTGCCAGTATACATCGGGCCATGGGTGTCACGTGCAAGATGACCCGTGAACATCAATGTGGCTTCCCTAGCATGTAAGCACACGTTGACAGCCAGTGGACACCCTATGAATGACAGTGGAGACTGAGCATAATGTAGACATACAACAGCCTTCCCACATATAGTGGTAGAATACCTGGTGAGGGTATGTTGGCAACCAACATCAGGCTCATACTGGCCTGTGCCACATGCTGAGAGATCCATTCTATGTTCCCTATCATGTAGTCCAGGGAGGTATGTCCCAGGCAGCCACACTGGCATGGTCAATGAGTGAGTCATATCTGTCCATGCCTCTGTCTGACCTGTATGCATGTGTGCTGTGGTGGACCATAGTGCCCCTGAGTCATATCACTGTGACCTTCACCAGATACAGCCTGTTGAGTGGGACCCCAGTGCAGCACACATGACAGGTACCTGACACGTCTGTAGCAGGTGTGTTGTGTAGCCCTACAGGCAGTGGGTGTGTGGCACTGGGGATGTGCGTGCCATGTGTGGCATGTGCTCTGTTCCGACGGAACATATGCCTGTGTGCCAGCTGCGGAGGTGTGTGATGCCCAGGCAGGCTGCTAGTCTGAGTCCCCACGTATGCCCCAGTGTGTTCAGCATGCTGTCAGTGTGTGTCAATGTCTGACTGGTATTGTCGTCACTGTAATATCTTTTATTGATTTATTTATTTATCCTACATTTGTTGACTGGGATAGCCCAACTGGATGCATGTCCATTTCAGGGAGGCCCGTGGAGACAAGCTACGGTAGCAGATACAGCATTACAGAATACTAGCATTACATAGTACAAACAGATTATTTACAGAGATTACATAAGTAAGCAAGTCAAACATGTTCCACAGGTTAATGTTATACCTGAGCACAAGCCAGGATTAAATTGAAATTACACAGTACAGTGGTTCACAGAAGTTACACATTCGAGTTAGCCAGGCTTGATACATTGACATAGCCAGTTACGTGACAAATGTTGTTTGAGTCTACTGTTAAATGACCTAAGGTGGACATTAGGGTAATATCAGCTGGAAGTGAGTTCCAGGATCTACTTACAGGGTTTGCAAAGAGAGAATCACCAGCTGTGTTATTAAACTTGCTAGTTTGAAGTAGTACATTGTTAGAGGATCGAAGCGGTCTAGGATTGTTATAGGGGTGATAATAATTTAAGTGCAGGAGTATTGTCTGGATTATAGAGGATTTTATAGGCCATAATCAGTTGGTTATACTGTATTAGGCTGGGTATTGCAAGCCAACAAAGCTGATTTAGATTGATGCAATGATGTGTCCTAAAGGCGGCCAGTGGCAAACCTGGCAATGTGGTTGTAGCAAATCGAGTGCTTGTTAAGGACAGTCTTGTTCATATGAGAGAGTAGAGGGGATGCATACAGAAGGGCTGAAACAAGGTGTGAGCGAGCTATGGCACCTTTAGCTGGAGGGGCTAGGAAGGCTTTAATTCTGTAAAGTGACCATAGCTTTCTATTGATGGCTTTGCTAATCTGGTTAACATGTATGTCACATATGAGATTATTGTCTATGATGACACCTAATAGTTTCAGAGATGGGTCAGGGGAGATTATTGTGCCATCAGTTGATGTTATGGTAGCGGTGAGCGTGGTAGACCTACGTGTTGGTGAAATAACAGCAGTTTAGTTTGATTGGGATTTAGGATCAGGCAATGTTCAGAAAGCCAGTTTGCTATTGTATTAAAGGTGGTCTGGGTAGCTGACCATAACTCTACTGGAGATGTGGCTGAGCAGATCAGAGTAGAGTATACAGCATATTGGATACAGCTGACTTTTGGGATGACAGTATAACGGTTAATGATGATGGAGAGCAAGGGCCCTAGGATAGAGCCTTGTGGTACTCTGAGGGTGTTAGGTAGAAGGTTAGAGGGTTTGTTCTCCCAGAGGCCGGCCTGCTGTTGACCATGCAGGTAGGATTGACACCATTGGAAGGCTCCAGTATCTAGACAGTCTGTGCACGGTGTGGAGTACAAGTTGGTGATCAACCATATCGTATGCCTTTGAGTTATCCAAAAAGAGGGCTGTGGATATATAATTAATGTTGCAAGTATGGCTTATGGTGTTAGTAAAGGCTAGGAGGCCTGACATAGTGCTGTGATGAGGACGTAAGCCATGCTGAGTGTCTGCCATAATGCGAGTTTGGATTAGGTGGTGCATGACTTGTCTATGACGAAGTTTTCCATAATCTCTGCAAGTGGAGAGAGTATAGCTATTGGCCTATAATTGGAGACTTCAGTAGAGCTGCCTCCTGTGTGAAGTGGGATTACATATGACATTTTCCAGATGGTGGGAAAGTTAGATTCTAACATAGTTCCTTTGATTACCTTTGAGACGGGGTAAGCAATAGCATCATCTGGTTTTGATAGGTACTCGGCAGGGAGTTGATCAGCAGACAGTGTAGTGGGTTTCACTGTTACAACCAAGTACGGAGAAGTGAAGTGGCGACTGGTTGGCAGCTGGGCGCAGTAGTTTTCTACGGGTGCTGCTTTCCGGACCAGGGGAGCTAGGAGGTAGATGGCGAGCTAGGGCCTGCAATGTCTCAGTAAAGGACTGGTCAAAGCTATCAGGAACATCTTCAGGGGTATTATCAATAGTAGCAGCAGGGATTGGGTTTGACATTTGTCCTGGCTGTAGTATATATGACATGCTACCTGACAGGGTATGGCATTACTGGGTTCAGAGAGACCAGTCCCCAGATTGGCTGTGTGGTGGCATCCCACACATGTGTTGTACGTTCCTGGCCAAGGGTGATGGCTGACTGCATACATGTGGCAGCTGTGACAATGACACATGACTCACATAAACCACGACTGGACCATAGAGGCGATTCACAGGTTACCTTTGCACATGCCACCCTAGTAGTGTGACTGCCATGGTGAGTACCAACACATAGGGCCAATGGGGAACAACATACTGAAGGTGTGTATGTGTGGGTGGACTGCCACTGTTTCATAGCACTGACATATATGACTGCACGTGGGTAAATGCCAGGTAAGACGTGTGCAATGTGTCACAGGCAACGTACATGCGTACAGCACAGACAGTGACGTTCTGTCATGTGTAAGGTTGACATACATATGGTACGCTATGCAGATGTCACTAGCAGTCTACAGAAGCACTGTAACTCTGCATTGCAGGTGTAAGCAGTGTTCAGGGACTAGCGAACATGCATGCAAACAAAGCTACAGTACACAGGGCTGGAAGTACTGCATTATACAACAAAGAAGGGGTAACAATAACAGTAAGTAACAATGCAAATATGTAGGCACTATCAACATGTACCCAGGAATATGCAGCACAGATGCCCATGGTAGAACTGATATTATGTCATACTTATTTGTGATCTGGACGACATTGGTACTGCACACATATCTAGATGCGCGAACATACACATGGCATAGTCATTGTGGGCATCTTGACACCATTACTGTACATGTCCACCATTGCATATCACTACTTGCGTTAGCTTTCCCCCTGTGCTACCCATGTATGCGGCTATCTGTTGACAACCTTACCACCGGCATGCAATTATGTGCAGCTGTTATACTTTGGTATGTACTATGGGTGCAGATAACAATTCAGGACATTCATACAGTTACTACAGCAGGCATGCTGGGGTACACACAGTCATAGCAGCACACTGTACTGTTACCAACATGATACTACTAATACACGTCTATGTAGTCACCCTGTGCATCAGCAACGTGTTTACCTGTTCCCGCAATGATGTTGGAGATTGCAGGAGGTGGCACAGTGTCATCATATGCACAGGGTGTGGATTAGGTATGCCTGAGTCAGCCACTGATACCACCAATTGACATGTGTGTGTATGTGTGTTGGTGAGGGGCAGCAGTACAGGGTGTGGCAGTGTTGGTGCAGTGTGTGCGTGTATGTGGTTGCCCTAAGTGTTAATATTTCGCGTGTGTGTATGCACACACACAGTTCCACCTCATGGCTGCCATATACAGGGGTTTGTGGACAGCCACAGACTGCACCTGGCAGGCCATACAGATCAGTGTCTGTGTGCACGGACACGGTACCTGTGCCTGGCAGGGGTGCTACGGACCGTATCCAGTACAAAGCCTGACTGGGTACTGTCATCAGAAGCGGGGAGGTGTTGACTGGACACATGTCCCTGTTGGGACTGTCCAGAGCCACGTGCACGTGGCCTCCTGGGGCGTTCCGATGACAGCACAGACCCAAAATTGCTGGGGCTTCTGCTGGCGCTATAGAGGCGTGTGCGAGCCTGTTGCCGTCCCTGCCGACTGCCAGCTGCTGCCGCTGCCAGCATACGGCCACGTCGATGCCGCAGATGCCCACCATTGCCCTGGCTCATGGACATCTGGTTGTGGAACTGCTGTAATATGTCCCCACGTCTGTCTATGACATCGGTGAAGTTACGGATAGCATCCGCAATGTCACGCATACTGTCTGTCATGGCTGTGCGACATGCTCTGAGCTCCCTCAGACCCTGTCTGGTGTACCTTTTCATACGTGACTGAGCCTGCATGACAGTCCGAAACATAGCTGAGGTTGACAGACCTCTTTGGGCACGTTGGCCAGAGGCAGTACGCCCACGGATGCTCCCACGAGAACCCATGGGCAACTGTCTGTGTGGTACCATCGGAGGACCCTGCCCATGGCTGCTGTGTGGGGACGCATGTGCCACAGGTAACACATTACCCTGGTCTATGCCCGCTGTATCCTGTCCATCACCTAGGGACAATGGTGACAAAGGATGTACAGACAGGATGACTGTGCGCAATGATGGGGTTGACAGCTGTGTACTGTCAATTGGCTGACCAATGGCAGACCCTGACACACCTTCCTGTACCATTACACATATATCATCATTACCAGTAGCCGTGGCACAGGATTCAGGTTCCCTGCTGCAGGTCACCAGAGCAGCCCCAGAACCTGTGGGATGAAGACAGGAAACACAGTTTACAGTCTCCAGACATTGTTACCAGTGATGCACTTATACACACATGCACACATGGACACATGCACACAGGCACACATGCACACGTGGACACATGCACACGTGGACACATGCACACATGCACACGTGGACACATGCACACATGGACACATGCACACGTGTTCACATGCACACATGGTCACGTGTACACATGCACACATGCACACATGTACACGTGGACACAGGCACACATGCACACGTGGACACAGGCACACATGCACACGTGGACACAGGCACACATGCACACATGCACACGTGGACACAGGCACACCTGCACACATGCACACATGGACACAGACACACCTGCACACATGCACACCCTGCAGTATACACACAGAGCACTACTGAGTTACACTACTGTTACTAGCATTATCAGGACTATTATAGGTTATGTTAAACACACTCACCAGCATGGATGGCCTGTCTCTCTGTAACCCTGGAGGGACCTGCAGAAATGATGAGATTAATGTCAGTGGGCACATCTGTGCCATTGATATTCCATATGATACAGTGTACAGAACAGTCAGGTGTACATATGGCATATTACCTGCACGCTCCATGTCGTGCTGCTGTGTGGAACCAGCCTCCATCATAATGCAGGTGTACTGCTGGTGGTGTTCCGGGGCTGGAGCCACAACACCTAGGAGTAGCCCCTCCAGTCTGGTGAGGGGGGGATGTGTGGCCACCCCACCTCCTGTGGCGACCTGTTGCCTGTGGATATCTGATGCACGCTGCGGACACTTGGATTAAATCACTGCAGTGATGTCGTACCTGCTCATATGTCCTGTTATGCGTGCCAATATCATTTACCCTACGGACAAGGTCTTGCCACAGTGCGGCCTTCTCCTGCTGATTCTGACTGGTGCGGGAAAACAGGATGTCATACTCCCGCACCAGGCTCTGGTGGATCTCCTCATCTTCCGCCACAGAGTAGGCGGGGTTACGCTGTCGCGCCATCTCCCTGGAAGAGAACACAGACAGGATAGCAGCAGACCATGTCAGCAATATATGGCACACATACTATACATGATACTCATGTGTAGTGATATTCTACTACTCCCATATGTTGCATGTGTGTGTGCCGTATGGATACACAGGTATATGGCCAGATATCAGTGCTCAGCCAACACCTGTGCAACAATACCTGCCACATTCCACACAACGTAGTAGCATGCCCCATCGGTCAGCACACACTGACAGGTGCAATGCACAACCTCACTCTGGGGGTTCATCCCAAGGTACTGTATGTGGGACACCGTCCACTACTGTGATGTGGACAGACGTTACTCGGCCTGGATATACATATCCCACCACCACCACCAGCACAGTAGACTACTTTGATATGTATGTGGTTAGACAGTTATTCACTTGCTGGGACTGGGATGGTATCCATGCAGCACACTGGGCCACTGGAAGCCACAAGCCACACTGCTGACCCCTTTGCAAATGCTTACCACGGACATGCCGTGGATTGCATGACACTTGCACACACATGTCTAACCCAGACCCTATGCACAAAGGTTAGGCATCCTGTCCGGTGGACCCCAGACAGAGGCAAATTGTATAACAATAGCAGGAGGCTACTGCAGGACAGAGCACATTCACATTAAGGGTAGGCATCTGTGGTCAGCACTGGTACTACGCTACAGTCCGTCATAACAACAGCCACGGCCTACTCTGGGAGGGAAATGGACACAAACACTATGGATGACCACAAGGCCTTCTTCAGTTATGTTACACATATGGACCACATGCCTCAGATATGCTCTGTGTTAATCCTCACCTACTTAACATTCACCAAACACGCATATTGGCAACAATCCTGCAGACATGTTCGGTGCACATATCCCCCCTCCTTCTCCCCCACCTTTGAGATATTTATCCCAGCTGGATGTAACCTCCCTATCATTGCACATGTCCAGGTGAGGGCCGCCCTCAGCAGAGGAGAACACACAGCATCACTGTGACCTCGTGGTCCCCCTGGATGTGTGCTACCAGCACTCTGAGAGGACATAAAACCGCATGTAACACTGATAGTTTATCTTGGCCGTGCTACAGGATATGTACCTGGACAGTGGCATACAGCAACAGTGGTCCCACAACACTAAGGGGGCACCTCGACTGACCCTGGGAATTACCACATCATATGCATAACGGGCCTGGTCTGCTACGCTATGGAATTATGCAGTATGGGATGCATATGCAGTGACATCAGGTACCTGCAGACACTTGTTCCCAGCCAGTGTGCCTTTGGGATGGGCTGATCCTGACTTTTGGGCCTGGCTGACATTTCAAAGCAGTCACTACAGCCATTGCTGGGCTAACGCACAGACACATGCTGCCAGGATCCTGGCCTATGACTGCTTGACATGTGATGTATGGTCATCCCTTTTGGTGGAACTACGTACACAACATATCACATGGACATACCTATGGATACAGACCTATGACACATTTGGAGGGTTCACAATATGCACACTATTAACCTGCTACTTTGCATTACCTCTGTTTGTCGCAGCTGGCTGCGTTACCACAGCTTCTGCTTGCTGCTGCTACTGTCAGTGCTGACAGCTTCAGGTTACAGAGAGTCACAGTGTCTGGTGCTTTTTTTTTTTTTGCTCTCTCTCTCTCTCTCTCTCTCTCTCTCACTTCTCGCTCTCCCTCTGTCTGCTTACAGACAATGCGATGAATGTATTGCATGTGGGGAGTGTTAGCACTGGATGCTTTTGTAGGTATCTGCATAGGTCCATGTGATGGCCTCTGCACCAATTGTAAGCCAGCATTTGCTAATTGCATACAGCCAGTTGTGTACTGATTGCAGTTCTCACTGTGATTTCAGGTCAGTGCTATAAAAGGGTATGTGTGATGCGTTGCCCTTTCAGATTGTGAGGGCGGGGACCATGCTGGTATGCTGTGGACAGTGTTCTGTGACTGTAAAGGTTAGTATCTCTCTCATGCTTCAGGCTGTGTTGTATATTCACAATTCTCCATTCCTCTTTCATGTTCCCTGTAGCAAGTGTGTATGCACATTGACTCCTACAACTATATATAGATATATTTATATATATATGTATATATATGTACATATGCATACATATATCTATGTACTTTAACTGACCTTATTATCTACAGGCTGCCAACTAGCATGGCTGTTTCTTTTCACACACTACTATTATGGAAATCCAGTAGTTTTGACATTTATTTTAAATGACATGCTTTGTGTACTACACATCCTATATTCCCTTTACATTCATCCCTACTTTTACATGTTATATTTATTTTAGCACAATGTTTTTGTGTAAGAGTCATGGCTTAGTGGTAGGTTGTACAGACTAGTGTTTCCAAGGTCCTGGGTTCGGGGTTAACAGTGGGAGTTTATTTTTCATTTGAACTGAGTACAGGACCTTCCACAAACCAAATAATCCACAAGACAAAACCACGAAAAAGTAAGCGAAATGACACTGTAAGAGCAGGCAGCTTTAAAATAAACAAACAAATTTAATAAAAGTTAGCGCTTTCAGCGAAGTTAGCACTCCACCTTCTTCAGACAAACAAGAGGGATTCATGACATACACGTTTATAAATAATTACTAATAGTTAAATAACCAATCCAGTAAAAGTGCATTTAAACTAAATTACTCCATGACAACCTTAAAGAAATATGTAGGTTAAATATCAGTATAAAACACTGACAATGTAAAAAATGCCTACAACTACATATTCCTGTTAAAGCGTGTGATGTACACACGAACCAATAAAAATAAATAGTCATGATAAGTATACACCACTATCCGATTATTTAAATTGATTGCTATATTTACAAAAAATTCTATAAAATGTTATGAATATGTAATTGAAATAAAGTAAATAAATAAAAAATACACAATATGAAAATTCTTTAGTTGATACATCATAAGTAATAGCTTTTGAAGTAAAACATTGGACTTTACCATGTCAGGTAAATTACGTAAATTACAGTGATACGGGTTATTAGAACACTTAAACCCACTAACTGATATATGAGTCAAATCAAAAATATAATTGATAATGAATCCTGCAAAGACACCTTAAGATATAAAAAGATGTTAAAAAGATGTTAAAACAAGGAGTGTTACTGATAAATAGAAATACATGTAAAATTTGATGAACCCTTGCTATCTTTGCAAAGAAATCCACCTCAACACACATTTAATGGATACACAGTCATTTATGCCAGGGAAAATGTGCGCCCTAGTTCTTATCTGCCACATCAGTTCATCTATCTCCAATTGTACCTGCCAAGCCCCTCCTCTAATGTCAATTTCCCTATGTTGCAGAATCACGAACTTGAACTCGTGTCCTTCATATTCCATACAATGCTTAGCCAGGGCATTAGTCATATCTTTTTTAGTAATGGCATATTGGTGCTCATAAATTCTTTGTTTTAATCTACGCTCAGTTTTTCCAATGTAGAAAGCATTACAGGAATTACACAATGCTGCATATATGACACTCTTGGTCTCACAATTGTAATGGCTGTTGACTTTATATGTTTTACTATTGATGAAAATTTGGTTACCCACCTTAATATGTTTGCATTGAGCACAAAAACCGCATTTAAACATACCCAGGACTCTATTGGAACTAAACTTGTTTTTCTTCTCTAACATCCATTTTAAATTTTGACCTCTTCTATAAGTGATTTTTGGATCCCTTCCTAGTATATTAGACAGAGTATCATCATTTCTGATAGTATCCCAGTTCTTATTCAGAACCTCCTTGATTGATTGATAGTCAAAGGAATATGTACATAAAAAACTAGTATGATACCCTACATTCCTGACTTTGCTGATTGAAGTTGAATCATGTCCCCCCAATCCACGATCGTCAATAACATCATTCCCACAATACGTATGATTAACCAATAAAGGGGTAAAATGGCCCCCAATACGTTTAGAAGTAACCTCTTTGATTATATTAATGATCAAACTATTTGGGTATCCTCTATAAATGAACATCCTTTTAAGACGGTCGCATTCTAGATCATAATCACATGAATCTGTGATCATTCTAGCTGCCCTCACGATTTGTCCTTTAACCACTGCTTTTTTCTGATGGTATGGGTGGTTACTTGTAAAATGTAAAAAGGTGTTAGAATCATTAGGTTTCCTATATATTAAACTCTTGAATCTGCCATTAATCCTGTCATTAATCAAGAGGATGTCAAGATAGTTTATTTCAGATTCCCCTATGTTATAAGTAAATTCCAAAAATTCCGTGAGCTGTGTAATTTTAGTAATAAATGCGGGAATGAGTGACTTATCACCTTTCCAAATACAGAAGATGTCATCTTGGTACCTTGTGTACCAGATTACATGTTTTCGGAATAGCTCTTCCATAAACAATTTATTGGTTTCCCAATATGCCATGACAGCATTGGCAAAGGAACCCCCACAAGGAGAGCCCATTGCAACCCCTGATTTTTGTAGATAAAAATTTCCTTCAAACACCATAAAATTGTTAGTCAACACGATTTCCAATAATGCCTCCACTAAATAGATAGTACTATCACTAGCCTTTTTTGCATGCATGAATTCGCGGACCCAGTTCATTCCTATATCTTGAGGTATTACTGTGTACAAATCCTTGACATCTATAGTCAAGAAAAGTACTTCAGCTGAATATTCCAATTTATTTAAATTACCTAAAAAACTCCACGAGTCCTTGCATATCTGCTGTTCACTTTCTATGAATGGTTTTAACGCGCTATCAATGAATTTAGCGCATGCATAGGTAATTGACCCTCTCCCATCAACTATGGGTCTAAAAGGGGGGGGGGCAATTATTGTTTTATGTAATTTGGGAGAACCAAATAAAGCAGGAGTTCTAGGAGCAATCATAGATAAATACTGATACCTATCAGTGTTAATTGAGCCTTCCAGGAATAAATCATTTAACCTTCCTTTGATTTTCTTATGTGCCACATTGACTTCATTCAATGTGACCTGAGTATAAAAGGGTGTGCTGAGGTGCTTAGACATGTAATCAACGTAAATATGGTGATCCATGAATACCAAACCTCCCCCCTTATCTGGCTTCATTACTCTGATATTACAATCCTTCAATAAGTTAACAAAATCTTGCTCTAAAGTTGAAATATTACATTTGGGCTTATTATGCTTATATATGACTTGATTTTTAATAGCCCATAAATCAACTTCGCACATTTTTTCTAGGGTGAAACCAATAAATTGTTTATGGAAGAGCTATTCCGAAAACTTGTAATCTGGTACACAAGGTACCAAGATGACATCTTCTGTATTTGGAAAGGTGATAAGTCACTCATTCCCACATTTATTACTAAAATTACACAGCTCACGGAATTTTTGGAATTTACTTATAACATAGGGGAATCTGAAATAAATTATCTTGACATCCTCTTGATTAATGACAGGATTAATGGCAGATTCAAGAGTTTAATATATAGGAAACCCACGTATTCTAACACCTTTTTACATTTCACAAGTAACCATCCATATCATCAGAAAAAAGCAGTGGTTAAAGGACAAATCGTGAGGGCAGCTAGAATGATCACAGATTCATGTGATTATGATCTAGAATGCGACCGTCTTAAAAGGATGTTCATTTATAGAGGATACCCAAATAGTTTGATCATTAATATAATCAAAGAGGTTACTTCTAAACGTATTGGGGGTCATTTTACCCCTTTATTGGTTAATCATATGTATTGTAGGAATGATGTTCTTGACGACCGTGGAATGGGGGGACATGATTCAACCTCAATCAGCAAAGTCAGGAATGTAGGGTATCATACTAGTTTTTTATGTACATATTCCTTTGACTATCAATCAATCAAGGAGGTTCTGAATAAGAACTGGGATACTATCAGAAATGATGATACTCTGTCTAATATACTAGGAAGGGATCCAAAAATCACTTATAGAAGAGGTCAAAATTTAAAATGGATGTTAGAGAAGAAAAAGAAGTTTAGTTCCAATAGAGTCCTGGGTATGTTTAAATGCGGTTTTTGTGCTCAATGCAAACATATTAAGGTGGGTAACCAAATTTTCATCAATAGTAAACATATAAAGTCAACAGCCATTACAATTGTGAGACCAAGAGTGTCATATATGCAGCATTGTGCAATTCCTGTAATGCTTTCTACGTTGGAAAAACTGAGTGTAGATTAAAACAAAGAATTTATGAGCACCAATATGCCATCACTAAAAAATATATGACTAATGCCCTGGCTAAGCATTGTATTGAACATGAAGGACACGAGTTCAAGTTCGTGATTCTGCAACATAGGGAAATTGACATTAGAGATGGGGCTTGGCAGGTACAATTGGAGATAGATGAACTGATGTGGCAGATAAGAACTAGGGCGCACATTTTCCCTGGCATAAACGACTGTGTATCCATTAAATGTGTGTTGAGGTGGATTTCTTTGCAAAGATAGCAAGGGTTCATTAAATTTCACTTGTGCCTTTATTTATTAGTAATAATCCTTGTTTTAACATCTTTTTAACATCTTTTCATATTCTAAGGTGTCTTTGCAGGATTAATTATTAATTATATTTTTGATTTGACTCATATATCAGTTAGTGGGTTTAAGTGTTCTAATAACCCGTATCACTGTAATTTACGTAATTTACCTGACATGGTAAAGTCCATTGTTTCACTTCAAAAGCTATTACTTATGATGTATCAACTAAAGAATTTTCATATTGTGTATTTTTTATTTATTAACTTTATTTCAATTATATATTTATAATATTTTATATAATTTTTTGTTAATATAGTAACCAATTTAAATAATAGGATAGTGGTGTGCATATTTATCATAACTAATTATTTGTATTGGCTCGTGTGTATATCACACGCTTCAACAGGAATATGTAGTTGTAGGCATTATTTACATTGCCAGTGTTTTATACGGAAATCTAACTCACATATTTCTTTAAGGTTGTCATGGAGTAATTTAGTTTAAATGCACTTTTACTGCATTGGTTATTTAACTATTAGTAATTATTTATAAACGTGTATGTCATGAATCCCTCTTGTTTGTCTGAAGAAGGTGGAGTACTAACTTCGCTGAAAGCGCTAACTTTTATTAAATTTGTTTGTTTATTTTAAAGCTGCCGGCTCTTATAGTGTCATTTTGCTTACTTTTTCGTGGTTTTGAGTACAGGACCTGTCAATCACAGTGACTAAGGCACTTTTAAGCAGTTTTAACCGGGCTAGCGCTGGTTTGCGTGGAGCTCACGCATGCGCACTGGCGGTTAGCTCTGCGCACACCCAGTTACAACCGCTTAACGGTGCTTACTCTGGCGCACACCCGCGCTATTTTCTTTGAAAGAAAAGAAAATGGGGAGACAGGAAAGTGGTGAAAAAGGGGTCACAAAGAGGGTAAGACAGTAGGGAAACAAGCTTGGGATGTGCAGGAGGGATGTAGGTAAGGCCCATAGCTGCCCATTTCTTCATCAGCAACAGCTGTGCATATGTATGTAATTTGGTGTGACATTTGAAACCTTCCACCCCTGAAAGAGGTGTCAGGACAACAATAATACTTGTTGTACAGCTAATTGTAATTGATAGGTTCCATGTTCAGCGGACATGTGTGCGGAATGGGCAGCTATGTATGGGGCGTAATTTTTTTGTGGGTACAGAGTGCCCTTTTTTTTTTTTTTTTCAGGTAAGAGTGGTATGTCAGGTGAAGGAAGTCGGTTCAGCTGGGGAGGTAGGTTGGGTAGGTAAACAGATAAGACAAACAAGGCGCATACAGGGGCGGTGTATGACACGTGTGGGGGGGTTACACAATTGACGGGGATGGAGGTTTGGATATCCAGAGCTCATGAGCCCACAGATGGCAACAGTGGAACTGATATCCCCACCCATAGGCAGTTGCCACTGTTCCTTCACTGCCCAGGACGGGGCTGTGCTGGGGGCTGTGTAGGCGGGGCAACAGGCATGCCCGTTAGTTGCACCACCCGTGCCTCGAGCTGGCGTAAGGGCTCAAGGACAGAGTCCCGAATCTCCCTACGCACCACAGTCCGGATGCTACGGAGGGTGAGTGGTGGATCTCCTCCGGCCACACTTGCAGAGGGGGGGCGAGCCCCATCCCCTGGCAGCGCTTCTACCCGCAGGTGGCACAGGGCCACCGGAGGAGGGTCCGGACTCGGCACTAGTGCCAGGTGCACTCGCCAGCTGAGGTGGGAGAGGTGGGTCCGCCGGAACCCGCCTTCCCTGTCGTACTAGGTTTTGCATTATGTCATGACAGTTTGGGTTAGTGACATATAGTACCATTCACAATTAGTTGTAACAGCATGCATTAGTATTCCCATTAACCAAACACCCAGATATTCACACCATTGAACAGCGTGCATAACACATGCATAATTTGAACAGAAATACACAGTCCAACAACATGCAGGGTTAATTGATGGCAACAGGCCATCAGGTGTGGATGTATGAACAGGGGAGATGCATCAACGGACATGCAAATATATATGACCCAACAGGACAAACGTCCAGGGTGTTAATTGTGATTGCACATACCATTTTCACGTGGAATGGGTTATATGTGGTTATAGGGTGGGGTAAAGAAAGTAATATTAACACCTTGAATAACAATACATATGCTGTACATTTCTAATAGCTACAGTTATATACACACTACTGTTCTAACTACAGTTTCCTATATGATAACTATTTCACCTTGCTGATAGGACTGTTACTGCAACATCAATATACATTTTAGTGTTCTTCATACACATTCATATCTAGCTTTGTTCAGCTACATCATCTTGCTACTTTTGCTTTATATACCTGTAGACAAGTGTGGATGTTTGGTATATCAGACAATCATCCTATCTGCGTATTTCAGACTGAGAGCAACATATCCAGATTTTGGGATACACATTCCACATGCAGCAACACTTTGAACAGATTTCGCTGTTTGGTTTTGAGTCTCACATGCATTTCATTCTGTCTTGACTGCAGTATACTTTATTCAGGGGTTATTACTACTGTATTGCTGGATTCATGACACTTTCTCACACTCTGTCACTTGCTTTCATTTTACTATTCAGGATGGTACTTCTAGGCTTTATTGACATGTTTTAACAGTAGTTATTACAATCCTTTCCAGCAGTCTCACTTCTGTCATGTTTCAGTATTTCCACAGGGATATATTTCACACATGTGATTTCATCATCTTCTGCAGCTATACTTTTCAGCCTGCTGCAGGTTGTGTACTATTTTCTTACAGGCAGGGCATTTTATTTCAGAATATATGTCGGACAGTTTCATGTTTAGGTTACACTTACAGGCTGGAAACTCTTGTAATCAAGCAATACTTGCATACACTTTCACACTGTTACTTGCAGAGTTTATTCCTTACTGACTACACTGCACTCTTTTGCTGACTGTCATACTTTTATATTTCTTTACAGTTACTGGTAGTGGATTACTGACCTGCCTGGTGGCGCAACCGCACCAGCCTATCGCCATAGGCTCTGCGGTTCGCAGAACGGACACCTGCAGCTGTAATATAAATGAAGTAATATTGGAATGCACATCTCCATAATATCAGCTAGTTTAATTTTTTACATACATAATTAAATGTTACTTACTCAGTAGTGGGGCGTTGGGTGTTTGCTGGGCCTCCTGGATCCAAAGGTTCAGTTGGTCCTGCTTGCGTCTCTTCAGGTCCGCATGGTGGTGACGGACCTGCTCACCAGTCCTTGGAATCCCTGTGGCACTGGTGAGATCATGAGCCAACTGGTCCCATGCCTCAGCCCTGTATGCTCCCCAGAGGACCTGGCCCTGCATGAGTTGGGCCTCATGATTGTGGACTAGGAGCCAGGCCATGTACCTGGACTCCTCAACACCCCACCTCTGTGCTCGGCGACTACCCTCACCTACTCCTGACATTCTGCCTGCAGGTCTGTTCTACAATCATTTATGCTGTGTATTCCGCCTATGGGGCTTATATAGTCCGTTTTCCCGCACATATCTCTGATTGGCCATTTTGGAATTGTATCACCTTCAGTAAACCTGCATTGTCATGCTGTAGTTTGTATTCATTCCTATATATTAGCTATTATTGCATTTCTAAGTACTGCTGTCATGGCTTAGTGGTTCTGTACCTTGACCATGGTGTATAGTATCCTGGGTTCGAACCTGGCCACTGCTTTTTATTTTTCATGACTGTCTAGACATGCTGAGGGGTGTGTCTGTGTAAAGGCAGTTTTGATACGGCTTGCTCAATGTTGCCCGTCGGTTAGCTTGTTTGAGCGGTGCGCAGCTCCGCGCAAACGGGGTACACTGCTTTAAGCCTCATTTGGCTATCGGCACGCATATTACGCTCAGCTCAGTTAGGGGTACATAGATATAGCGTGTTAAACCACTGCTCAGCTACGGGCACTCATTTTGCACCAGTTAAACCACTGCTCATCTACAGGCAGATACACTCACCCTGTTAAACTGTAGCTCATCTATGGGCACATCTGGCATTTTTTATTCTTTTGTTACCTCACATTTCTTCAATATGAATGGGCTATTTCATTACATTTTACATAAGTTATGGTTTTATGTGTACATATTTGTCAGGGACTTGTTTCCTGCTTATTTTGCAAAAAAAAAAAATGGTGTTGTGGGGGCTTGAACCATGAATGCCTGCTCTGCAGCCAGCATCTCTACCACTACGCTATTGCTTCCTGGTTTATTTTGCATATTTAGTTTTTATATGCTTTCACACTGACTGCTAACTGTAGCTGCGCTTACGGCACGCCAGCAAACAGCGCACTCACGGTTAAACATCTTTACAGTTTAAAAAAAAATTATAACATGTTCATTTATATTTATTTTATGTTCATAGTCTGTGGGGGCATGTGTTGTGTTCTGTTTATTCACATTTCCGTGGACTCTGTCGTGGGTGTTTCCTTTGGGTACTTTTCCTCTTCTGGGGGCGTGTCCGCTTACAGGGCTCGGCCTACGGACACGCCCCCTACTGTCTTACACGGACCGTGTTGGCCTTCAGTGTGATTCAGCATGCTCTCATTAATATGCAGAGCATGCTGACATCACTCCGTTTAACTGCAGCCTCCGTGTATGAGTTATAACTCTTACACGGAGGCTTCGTGAATCCTGCCCCTTTTGAGACCATTGAAAACAAGTAACAGAAGGAGCAGAATTTCTCATATTCACATTAACTTTTAAACTTGTACACACAGTTGTCCTGTGCGAATCAACTAGAATTTATTGCCTTTTATGTGCCATCTCTTTGGTGTAGAGGGATGGCACTGTAACAGTGACCCAGATACTTCAGGTCTAATCAGCAGCTCAGATCCTGAAAGAACTGGTGAGGGGAGAGAAAGAGGGAGGGGGATGGTAAAGCTGTGTACGCTTACATCTCTCAGGGTTTGGGTAGATTCCTTGTTGAATACTGGAGACCACTTGGAGGTACTTGTGAAGACGGCAGGACTCACAAAAGACAGTGGCACTGCTGACATTGCCCCATTGCATGCCTGCTCTTCAAATATTTACACATATGTGTTAAGAAAAACATAGGGCCCACATCAAAAAACCCTAGTCCCCCATGTGGAGTGCTACTTGGGCATTGTAGACAAACCCATTTCACCCACTTGATAGCCAGCTGGGTCACAGATAGGATCCAAGATGTTAGGCTAGGGCTTTCTACCTCTACAAAGAAGCCGATCACCAACAAAGTCCTCAGGCTCAGCACTGGGCAAGGGCACCCCCAGGCAGGTGAAAGGGAATGCACTTGCACTCCCCTAGAACCGGCTGGAGATTAGTTTACTTTTAATTTAAAAAAAAAAAATATATATATATATATATATATATATATATATATATATATGTATATATATATTTTTTTAAGGGCGTTCTTCTTTAAGAATGCCCTGTGCATCCAGTTGCACAGACGGAACAGGTGTTTGCGACCTGTTGTTGTCTTCTCCGTCTGTGCGACCGATGGTTTATGTGTTCATCTTCCACACCCTTGTGGAATTTGAATTCCAGAAGACGGTTGGATTACAGACGAATGTACAAGTGAGAGGTAGGTGTGTGAGTGTGTTTTTAAGTGTTTAAGAGATGTGTGTGTGTGTGTGTGTGTGTGTGTGTGTGTGTGTGTGTGTGTGTGTGTGTGTAAGAAATAGGTAGGTAGGGGTGTGTGGATGTAAGAAGTAGGTAGGTAGGTACGTAGGAGTGTGTATGAGTGTATGTAATAAGTAAGTAGGTAAAGGTAGGTGTGTGTGTGTGTGTGTGTGTGTGTGTGTGTGTGTGTGTGTGTGTGTGTGTGTGTGTGTGTGTGTTTAAGTAGTTGGTAGGTCTGTGTGTGTGTATGTAAGAGGGAGGCAGTGTGTGTGTCATACCTCTCAACCTCTGACAGCAAGAAATCTGAACAAAGACATAAATAAAAGTGGGACAAAGGCTTGAATGTAGGGACAGTTTTTAAATATTGCTTTTACAAACTTAGAAAGTTGATAGAATAACAGGATTGGATTAACACAAATTTTCTGAAGGGTATGAAGTCTGAGACTCAAATGTATGTCATTATTTTCTAACTTCAGTCTTTAATGATTTGCCACCGATTTGCCAGAAAACCACAATTTTATGAAAAACTGACCAAAAATATGAGGCAAAAATCTGTACAGTTGAGAGGTATGTTGAGGGGTATGAACCCCCCCCACCCTTACTCACACTCCTACCTCCCCTCTTACTTACACACACACGCACGCACACACCATACTTTTCAACTGTACAGATTTTCAGAGACTGTCCAGATTTTTTGCCTTATATTTTTGGTCTGTTCCTCATAAAAATTCTGTTTTTGATAAATCACTGGGATGAGGTAAAGATTGAAGTTACTAAATAATGACATGCATTTGAGTTTCAAACTTCATATCTTTCAGAAAATGGATTCTAACACACATCCTGTTATTCTATCAACTTTCTAAATGTATCCCTAGTTTGGTGTGGGTGTGTGTGTGTATGTATGTATGAGAGGTAGGTAGCATACCCCTCAGCTGTCCAGTTTTTGCCCCATATTCCTCCTAAAGAAAGATTGAAGTTGCTAAATAATGACATACTTTTGAGTTTTAGACATCATATCCTTTAGAGAAATGCATCCTAACACAAATCCTGTTATTCTAGCAATTTTCTAAGAGAGAAATATTTATAATTTGTCCCTATGTGTTTTAGGCTTTGTCCAGATTTCTTGCACTAAGAGGTTGAGGTGTGTGTGTGTGTGTGTGTGTGTGTGTGTGTGTGTGTGTGTGTGTGTGTGTGTGTGTGTGTGTGTGTGTGTGTGTGTGTGTGAGTAAAATACCCTAGTTAGAGTTAGCAGGTGGAATTTATTTTCAAAGAATTGTGAGCTTCAAGGGAAGAGAAGTTTACTGCTGCTCATGCTGTCTACTTAAAATGTACAACTGTTTTGTTCAGCAAATGGTATCACTATTGTTGTATAGAATTTTAAAGCTGTGTTAGTAGCACAGCAGGTAGCATACTTGCATCTTGATACAGAGGGCTGTAGGTTCTACTTCCACAGCATGTAGATGTGTATTTTAAGGGAGTGAAGTGCTGCAGTCCTGAATATGTCCTCCTTTGAATGAGATGCCTAGTAACTATGAACCTGTTTTTCAACTTGCCACCCATTCCCTATTGCAATATACCAGCTTAGCATGTTTTAATGTAACATAGGCAATGTATTTTTCAAGGGCAGCAGGCACTGAATTTGTAGATGAAACACTGAAATATAAAGTTGTTTTCTAGCAACAACCTCTTCATTAGTTTCAGATCTCTTTAATGTGGCATTATTCGGATGACTTTTACTTCTGCAGAGGTTGTGCATATTGACTGATATTGGTGGATTGTAATGACAGAAGTCTGAGTGGCCTTTTACGGTTAAAATGTTCTGAATTGGAAAGTTTTTCATTACTGGTTCATCTGCTTTGTTTCATTGCTTACTGGCAAAATGTTCAAAACTATAAATTTAAAACACACTATCAAGTGGAGCTGTATTATACAAGGATATAATTCAATTATTATATATTATAATTAATTCACCTTCTTGATTGTATTAAAGAACTTTTGCATGGTCCAAAAAATGTGTGCAAGGGGCCTATGATTTGAAAACAGCCCAAAGGTAATCTTAACTCGCCACTGGCCAGATGCATTTTCTTTGAATGCCGGTTTCAATGCTGTTTCAGTGAATGTTAGTTTCAAAGGTAGAGAAGTTTTAATGCCAAGTCTGTTTTCACTGTAAGACTGTTGCTTTGTTTAGCAAATGTCTATCAGTGTTTGTGCTATAAAATTTGAAATAAAATTTTTAAATTAAATCCAAATATCTGTAATCATTGTAGAAGTAAAGCATAAAACAGTATGCACACTGAGAGTTTTGAACAGTGTTTATGGCAACTGAGGAAAAATAGCCAAGTAATGGGACACTGGAAAGGCTGCATGGGGGGCTGAGGGGGTTGTATGTTTGCACCCCCCTGCAAAAAATCCTGCAGGCTCTCCTGGCACTGGGGCCACTCCTTTTTTTGGCATCTACTTCTCTGAAGATAAGGCCAATATCAGGGTCCTCTAGCTGGCTAAGTTTGCAGATAAATAAGCCAAACATGCTAGTCATTGGTGGCTCATAGGTTCATAGGTATGTACTAGGCTAATGGACCTGGAGTCTTTATAAGCCTAGCCCATAGACGTGCCCTGGCATTGTGCTACCTGACATTAGTTCCCAGTGCCTCTATCAAGTAGAGCCACTGGAGTGATCCCCGAGGTGAACTTTCTATTTCCCATCCACTCATCAAGATTTCTCTTGAAGAGGGCCAGTGCTCTGCTTGACATGTATGGGAAGTCTATTCCAGAGCATGGGCAGTCTCTGGGTTATGAACCTGTCCCTCTAGCATATTCTGTTGAGTGTGGTAATGAGGTTGAGGTCTCTGGAGTGTGTGGTGCGGACTGATTGGGATTTCTTTCGATGTAGCATTTCTAACAGAGCTGGGGAAGACATGGCTTTGTAAGTCAAGCAGAGCTTGCCTCTTAGTAGATGGTATGAGACAGAGAATATCTGGAGTTTTCTCTATTGTGAGATACACCGATGTCCCAATCACCAGGTTCGACAAGGAGAAGGTCATGGTCAGTTGTCTGTTAGGTGCCAGGATCCGCTACATCACGCATATACTTAGGTCTCTCCACAACAAGTACAAGTACAACTCTGTCATTGTCCATGTTGATGTGAATGACTTGAGATTTACCTTCCTGGACTACATGAAGAGAGACATGACTGAGCTCTCAGGGTATGTGTCCCAGGCAGGTGTGACTCTAGCCCTAAGCAGCATCCTACCTTCACCAAGAATGATACCACAATACTAACAAAAACTAATTGACTTTAACAATTGGCTTACTTTCTGGTGTCTTTCCATGGGGATCCAGTATCTGTCTGCCTGGGATGACATGGTTAACAGGCCTCAATGCTTTGCCAGAGATGGCCTCCATCTGTCACCCCTGGGATTCTGGATCCTGACCAAGGCTCTTGCCTCCCCCATTGTGCCTTTTTAAGGCTGTGTCCCAAAGACAAATCTTCCAACATAAAAGATCTGTCAAAAAGCAAATTGAAGGTCATGCTGCTTAATGCTATGAGCCTTAACCTGAAAGTGCACTCACTGGAGGATCTCCTTTCACTGTAAGACGCCGATATTCTGTGCGGTCACGGAAACTTGGTTCAGGGCTGTGGCGAGCACCCCTGTTTTATAAGGCTATACCTCATTCAACACATTCCGACCCCAAAATGAGGTCAGGAAGACTAAGGGTGTTGGAGTCTCTATCTTCATTAAGGACAGGCACACCTCCAGACTGTTCTACCAGCATGACGCACTTGAATTACTACAGGTGCAACTGACAGTTGGCAAGACACCCATCCAAGTTATAGTCAGCTATAGACCCCTGTCTATGACTCAGGACACCCACTCCTCTTACCTGGACCTACTTGACTGCAACAAAGTATCCCCTAACACCCTGATCCTTGGTAACTTCAGCCACCCCACCGTAGACTGGGTCAACTATTCCTGCACTAATGCACTCACCCAACGATTCCTTGACTTCATCAATTCTAACTTACTAGACCAGCTCGTCTCATCCCCCACAAGGGGAGATAATATTCTGGACTTGGTTCTCACCAACATGGGTGACTGCAGCACCACTCCCATAGTATGTTCTTCCCTGGTGAGATCAGATCATCGGTCGGTCTCATTCAAAGTTTCTATCCCACCTCTCCCCCCAAGCCTCAACCAGACTAAAATACTTCTCAAAACTTGACTACAACCTCCTAAGGGTAGGTATCATTAGCTTCACACCACTGCCCTCCCAGAGGACGCAGACAACTATGCTGAATGGTACACCAATGCAGTATACAAGCATCTGTACAACTGCATGGACTCAGCCATACCCAATAGAACTAAAACCTGCTCCTCAAGGAACACAAACCTGTCTGGTGGACATGCTCTATTAACAGGCACAACAAAAGGAAGAAACTGTTGTCCAAGGATAAAAAGGAATAAATTCCAAATTGATAAAACTCCCTCCTCAGCCTCAACAAGCAAATAAGATGATTAGTGAAAACCTCCAAAGCCCATTATGAATTAAAACTAGCCTCAGAAGCTAAGGGAAACCACAAAGCTTTCTTCAGTTACATCAGGCACCTCCATGGCAAAGCCCAGTTTGTTCCGAATTAGTACTTAATGGTACCACTTACACTGATCTTGTTGACTTAGCCAACCTGCTAGCAGATAGGGTCAGCGCAAACTGCACCCTCTGATCCCCTCAAAGGCCCATTCGACATCCTCAGTACTTGTCCCGCATCTTACATCTCTGTAGATCAAGTGTTAAAGGCCCTATCCAAGGCAAGGAACACAGCTTCCATGGGATCTGATAGTATCCCAGGCTGTCTTCTGCACTATCTCCACTAAGAACTAGCTTCGCCATTGAGCACCCTATTCAACCACAGCCTAAGTACAGGCTTCATTCCAGCAGAGTGGAGAACTGCCATTTTCATCCCCTTGCACAAAGGTGATGCCAGTGCTGACCCTGGAAACTATCACCCCATTAGCTTGACAAGTCTGATCTGTAAAGCCATGGAGCGTATTATTATGGATCTCATAAACAAAGGCATAGGCAATCTCCAAACACTTGATCCCATCCAGTTCAGATTCGTCAAGGGCAGATCTTGCCTGTTGAACCTGGTTGATGTATTTGAGACTATCACCAAGGCCCTGGATGAGGGGAGTCAGTACATACATCAAGCCTCAACAAGCAAATAAGATGATTAGTGAAAACCTCCAAAGCCAATTATGAATTGAAAATAGCCTCAGAAACAAAGGGAAACCACAAAGCTTTCTTCAGTTATGGTATGAATAAATTCCAAATTGATAAAACTCCCTCCTCAGCCTCAACAAGCAAATAAGATGATTAGTGAAAACCTTCACAAAGGTGGCAACTCAAATGACTACTTAAACTATCGACCAATAGCACTCTTATCACCCTTAGCAAAAATCATGGAAAAATGCGTTCATCATCAACTTTTAAATCATTTAACACATAATAACATAATAGCTAAATGTCAGCATGGTTTTAGGCCATCTCATAGTACCACAACCACTCTGTTATCCTTTACAGATGTTATAAATAGAAATCGTAATAACAACAACCTCTCATCTGCACTCTTTATTGACCTCTCCAAAGCTTTCGACATGGTTAACCATGCACTTCTGATCAACATTCTTGAATCCTTCTCTCTTGACTCTTTAGCTATTAAATGGTTCAAGTCCTACCTAACCAATAGACAGCAAGCAGTTCTCTGGGCAAATAATATATCATCCCTTCTACCTGTTACACTGGGAGTCCCTCAGGGCTCCATTCTAGGCCCACTTCTTTTTTCTCTTTTTATTAACGACCTGCATGTTGCAATCCCACAGGCCACCTGCATTCAATATGCAGATGATTCAACATTAATTTGCTCAGCAACCTCACCATCTGTACTACATTCCCTGACTCAGAATATATTTAACACAGTAGAAACATGGTTCACAAAACGTTGTCTCCTTCTTAATGCGAAAAAAAACAAGCTCCTTCTCTTTACACCCTCTAATAAGTCTACCCCAATTGATTTCTCTGTCATTTCCAATAATAGCACAATCATACACCCTGACTCTACAACTAAACTGTTAGGAATTACCATTGATAACAACCTTACATTTGACAGTCACATAAATAACACCATTAAAAATGTCAACAGGAAAATTGGCTCCTTATATCGAATCAAAACTTTCTTAACTCCTACAGCTAAAACCAAAATTGCTCATTCCCATTTAATTTCCACTCTTCTCTATGCCTCTCCCATATACACCAACCTCAAAAAGAATAACCTTGTCAAACTACAGCATGCCTATAACAGCATCGCCAGATTTGCCACTGGTAACCCCTTTCGAACTCACCACTGTCTAAATCTAAAGCAGCTTGGCTGGCTAGAACTTCAAAACCTTCTGAAAATCTCCCAACTAACCATGACCCACAAGATATTTTATCAACCTACTAGCACTCCCATACTAACCAATCTCATAATCCCTTATAAAAATCTAAACTCACTGCGCTACTCTAACAAGCTTCTAGCTAGTATAACCAAAACTAATAACTTGGCTGGAGATTCCCTATTTTCTAGTACAGTGGGAAAAGACTGGAACCTCCTTCCAAATGAACTAACAACACTTTCTTCTTTGCCTCTCTTTAAACAAAGACTAAAAACATACTTTAAAACTCACTGGTTATGTCCATGTTGTAAACCTGACTAACCTTTTCCTCTACTAATGTTACTTCTACACCCTACCAATTTTTCACACATATTTCTTAATTTCTATGATGAAGAACTGAACTGCTGACCACAATGAAGCAATTTCGTAGTTTCATCCTGCTTATTGTTAGTACAACCTAGTACATAACACTATGTCACTTTTATTGTGTAATAGAATTCATCTCACCATTCTTAATGATTTCTATACTAGTGTAAATATCTTTTTTGACCACTTTTTATTATTATTACTGATTTTTGTATACTTATGTGAACTGCTTTCATTTATGATGTTTCAACTATGTTTACCATCCTGTTGCTGTATTTTAAGTAATGATCTAACTATTAATGTTTTGGTGCTTTTCTCCCTGGGCCTCTACTGAAAATGGAAATATATCCAGCTAGACTAGCCCGGTCAACAAATGTAAAATAAATAAAATAAAAAATACAGCTTACCTTGACTTGGCCAAGGCCTTTGACACAATCCCCCACACAGGCATCATCAAAAAGCTAAAACAACTTGGCATAAATCCCTATCTCATCAGGTGGGTGGCCAGCTTTTTCAATGATAGGACCTACAAGGTCAAAATAGGCACCTCCACCTCCAACAGCAGACCTCACACTAGTGGTTTTCCACAGAGATCTGTCCTGGGACCTCTACTGTTTGGCATCTACTTCTCAGAGGTCCAGGCAAAGACAAAAGGCTTGTGGTTGACCAAGTTTGTGGATGACTTTAAGTTGGGTGCTGTCACTGACTCCCCAAATGATGTTAACATACTGCAAGAGGGTCTTACAGCAACAAATGATAAATGCAAAAAATGTATTATCATACCATTTGGCAAAAACACAGCCCCTACTGATTACCACCTCAACAGCAACCTCCTAAGCACACAATCTGTGGTGAGAGACCTGGGTACTCAGGTTGACAACAATCTCACATTCAACCATCATGTAGTGGCAGTGGTCAGAAAAGCCTTTTACTTGCTTCATCTCATAAGTAAAGGGATTGCATCCAGACAAAAGGAGGATATTACCTCTCTGTACTCCCCCTCATTAGGTCAGTAATTGAGTATAACATCCTGTGCCTCTTCAAATACCTGTACCAACTGGAAAGGCCACAGAAATACCTCACAAATAGAATCCATGGCCTCCAACACCTGTCCTATGTGGACAGGCTGAAATCACTATCACTCTACTTAGTATCGTACAGATTGCTCAGAGGTGATCTGTGTCTCGTCTACAAGGCAATATCGGACCCTGCCCTACTAGAAATGCTCCATATCTGTTAGTCTAACTCCTCACGCATTACCCTCTTGAAAGGCCTGAATCTAATATGTGACATCAACAAAACCTGCTGGAGAGACAGGTTTGTCTCCCAGAGACTGCCCCGTCTCTGGAATAGACTTCCCATACATCAAAGTACCTTGCTGACCCTCTTCAATCACAAAATTGATGAGTGGATTGGAAACCAGAAATTTGTCCCAGGGGTTCCACCTGCACCCCTCATTGACATGGGCAACAGGTGCTGACTCAAGTGTCTGTTTTGGGGGATAAACTCTTGGCTAGGCTTGTAAGGGCCCCAGGGCCATTAGCCTAGTAACCTCCTATGATCCTATGATTGAAAACTAGACACAGTCATGAATCTCCCAAAGACACAAATGCCCTCCAAGAAGGTAAGACACAGACTTATAATTAGTGCCAGAGCCACAGTCTAAAACTCAGTGCCAAGAAATGCATTCTAGTATCTCCTTTGGGAAGACAGTTATTTTTTGAAACTACCACAAGGATAATATAGCCCAAACAGTAGACCCAGTGGTCAGGTATTTGGGAATATATGCAGACATAAACCTGGCCTTTGACCATCATATATCTACAGTAGTAATAAAATCATTTAATATTGTGCAACTTGTAAGTGATGGTATGGCATCTGGGACCAAGGATGTAATTTTTCTAATGTACCCAGCCCCCATCTGATCAATCATTGATTAAAATGACCCTTTGATATGTACCTGACCAGATATATGCACCAACTGGAGCATCCACAGAAGTTCCTCACAGAAGTAATACAGGGTGTAAACAACACGTCCTACATGGACTGCATCAAATCCTTATCCTTTACTTAGTCGCCAACAGACTGTTGGGAGGTAATCTATGCATTGTCTACAAAGCATCATCTTATTGTAATCTGATGGGCCAACTGCACATTTGCAAAACAAACAGCAGCAGAATAACCCCATCTAAGGACTTAAACATCATCTGTTAAATAAATAGGCCATAATAGATGATAGAGGGACAGGTATGTGTCTCACAGACAACCTCTTCTCTGGAACAGGCTTCCCATCCATGTGAAGCAGAGTTCTTCCCTAATCCAATTCAAATGTAACTTGGACCATTGGATAGGGAATCAGAAATGTGCCCATAGTCTGCCAGCTATTTCTCTAATAGGCAGCCTGTAAGTGCTTGACACCCATGACTAAGCCGACATGTACCCATTAAAATACCACTAAGCTACCAAACCTTGCCAGATACATTTGAGAAGCCTGGCTAGGGTTAAAAGAGGCCCCTTGGGGTTATTAGCCTTGTAATCACCTATTAGCATATGGTACCACTCATATATACCTGACTGCCATGCCTGTGGGAATGAACTGGTCATAGGTTTCATACATGTGGGGGAATGGATGTATCAGTAGAATGGCAGAAAGAGAAGCAGAGGGGGCTAGAAAAAATTATAAATAAATCAAAAGTAAACATCTTTCACTGTCTGTTTAAGTCCCACAACTCAATAACATGTACTCTACATGGTGCATTTCTTACACTTCAGAAAAAATATATTTATTTCCTAAAATAACCTCCTTTTTTGGAACATCATTTTTACTGATGCATGAGAAACATATACGCGCATTCACATTTTAATGCCAAATAGTTTTTACACTTAAATGATTTAGCCAACTATAAATGCTCTGACAATAGCAAAGAACTAATCTAACAAATGAACTTGCTCCAACTTTAAACTCTTAACACTACTAATCCACTTTGTCTGATTTACTAAATTAAAAATATCATCTGTTCTACTATTAAAGAAAAAAATCGGACATTTGCTGCAGTCAGAATTTTCTCAAATAGGGGAATACACATGTACAGTTTACTTACTTTGGATATATTTTATTTGTTGACATAAATAAATATGTAATGTTGTATGGTACAGATTTTCTTTACTTTTGCTTTAAATGTGACCATGGCATCATAGTATGTGTCACAGTATACATAACCATCAAGGGACCCAGACTTGTTAATACTAATTTACTTCAATCCCATCTAGTTGCCAAGTGAAGTTTTAAACTAAGGTAAATTACAAAATTGTTGGATAGAAAGGGGAAATTTATTCTATAATGTAGGCATTATTTGAGTAACTAACTGGTTTCTTTTCCTAACATAAGTGTGTTCATTCCTATACGAAAGGGTGTATATCTTTGAGTACAAAATTTATGTTATAAATCCAACCCAAGAATGGCCAGAAGGGTGTCATCATAGTAAGCCTTAAAGGCTAAATAAGGTTTATCCCTTATTAAATGGTAATTTATACTGTATAGATCAGTATATTTTAACCTCAAACTGTGCTACAAATCTTTGAGGATATGAATCTGCTTTGAACATGTTTTTGCTAGGTGCATTGAATTCATTTCCATTGTGTTATACACACAAAATGGAGCTTTCTACATAAGTATAAAATGGAAGTAAAAGGATCTCTGGAGATTGCTGTTTTATAGAAGAGACCAGCTTGTTTCAAAGCTGTAAATTTGATGGATATTGATTTTTTGAAAGGAGAACGTGTCTGCAATAATTATTCCAAGAGCCATAAGTTTCACATCTTCCTACATTACATAATTTCCCAAATATTTGGCCAGTCAAGTCTAAGTTTGCCAAGCAGCATACTTCACAGTTGCTGTCACTGTAGTTCAACCCATAAGGTTTGGCCATTTATCAATACTGCCTGTGTGGGAATGTCTCAGTTCAGTGTCATTATCAGAAGAAACTGCAGCACACTTTTACAGTCATCAACATTCATAGCCAAGAGTAAAATGTCTTTTGAAGTGAAGAGAACGAGAAATTGAATAACTTGGGTCCCAGTACTGAGCCTTGAGGAGCATAAGATATGGTAGGTTTCCAGACGGACCTTTCACCTAAAATCAAAAATCATGACTGTTATACCTTATTTTGTAACCATCTGGTAACCCATTTTGTAATGAATGGATTAATGCTGTGATATGTAAGACTAGTTATTCCTCAACATGGAGAACCTTATCTGATGCTTTAGAAAGACCCAGTTAGACCATTTATACAATTCATCTTTTACCAGTATCCTAAAGGCCAATTTCATAAAAAATCAATAATAAAGGTTAAATGTTATCTCCCAGATGCAAAAAATGTTAAATGTTATCTCCCAGATGCAAAAAAAAAAAAAAAGAAAAAAAAAGTGCTTGTCAGAATCAGTTATAACTGAATACTTTTCTTTGTTTCACCACAAAGTTATACAATTCTCAAACATTTGTGTAACATGGATGTAAGTCTAATGGGTCTATAGTACTAGAAACAATCCAAAGCACCTCTTTTGTGAATAGGGATCACTAATGGTTGCTTGCAGTCATTAGACACATTACCAGACTGCAGCAGGATATTGAATATTTCAAATAATTAACCAGTAAGAATTCCATTACGGAATAAACAAGTGTACCAGAAACATACCTCTCAACCTGGAAACATCAAAAATTTGGACAATGGCCCATGAAAAGTAGGTACAACCTGCCAAAAATTGGGACGCTGATTAACATAAAATGTGCATACATAATCATATAACTTGCCCACTACAATAGAATTGTGGGATATAAGCAAGAAGATTGTAAGTCACTAAATAATAAGAAATAATGGCAAATGTTTGAATTTCAGACTTCATATCCCTCAGAAAAATACATAATGCAAAACTTTACCTGTTATTCTAGCAACTATCTGAGTTTAATGGAATTGTTGTTGTTGTCTTTCAGCTTTTCCCGGTTAGGGGTCGCCACAGCAGAACTCCAGTCCTCTAATGATTGGCAGTAGATTTTGACGAACATCAAGGTGCCAGCTCAACGTTCAACCTTCAGTGAAGGCACGCACATTTACGCATGTCTTTCAAACACCCACCCAACTGCGGGGAGGACATGCAGACTCCACACAGAAGGCACTCCCCGCACTCCAGCCGAGAATCGAACGGGAGAACCTCTTGCTGTGAAACAACACCGCTACCGCTGCACCACCGCAGTATTTAAAATCTGTCCCTATTTTTGAGCCTTTGTCAACCCATTATTTTTGGCTTTGTCCAGATTTCCTGCTCTGAGAAATTGAGAGGTATGTTTTCAGTAGGGACAATCAGTATCAGCGAGCAGAACAGATCCACACACTTATTCCTTTTCTGAAGTGACAGCACATTCTGACAGTAACTTGTTTCACCAACGCATTGTACTGGAATTTTGTTTTAATCATCAAACATACATGAAAAAAAATGTAAAGCACTTCATTATTACTTATACATATAAAGCCATAGACACATTGTTGTTTAAGTGTCTTTGAAGCAAAATTACATCTTTCTAAATAATACATACAATTTCTATGGGCAGGATTCACGAAGGCTTGCACGGAGTGTAAGAGACATGCAACACTCCATGCAAGCCTCGCGATCCAGGAACAGCCCTAAACTCCGTGTAAGAGACCAGCTAAAACGTCTCTTACACGGACTGGGCGTGGACATGCTAAATACCTCACTTGCATCCGAAAGGTATACAAATGAGGTATATTATCGATCCACGAAGCAGAAACCAGTCCGTGTAGGAGACGTTTTAGCTGCAGAAATGTACTCAGTTGACAACTGAGTACATCTCTGCAAAATCAACAACGGAGCGATGTCAGCTCCAAAAAAGGTTGCATATGAGTCAGGTAGCATGCCAATGGCCAAATATGTGGCCATTGGCAAGATAACCCGATGCAAAAATATAAAAATTAATTTTTTTTTTTTTCCCGG
>NC_056743.1:699193993-699261493 GCF_019279795.1 Protopterus annectens
GTTAAACTGTAGCTCAGCTATGGGCACATCTGGCAGTTTATATTCATTTCTTAGCTCACATTTATTCAATATAAATGGGCTATTTCATTGCATTTTACATATATTTTGGTTTTATGTGTACATATGTGTCAGGGACTTGTTTCCTGCTTATTTTGCAAAAAAAAAAAATTGTGTTGTGGGGGCTCGAACCATGAATGCCTGCTCTGCAGCCGGCATCTCTACCGCTACGCTATTGCTTCCTGGCTTATTTTTTCATATTTAGTTCTTATATGCTTTCCCATTGACTGCTAACTGTAGCTGCGCTACAGGCACGCCCGCGCAAACGAGCGCATTCACGGTTAAACATCGTTACAGTTTAAAAAAATATATGACATGTTCATTTAGATTGTTTTATGTTTAATAGTCTCTAGGGGCATGTGTTGTGTTGTGTTTATTCACATTTCCATGGACTCTGTTGTGGGTGTCTACTTTGGACACCTTTACACTTATGGGGGCGTGTCCGCTTGCAGGGATCAGCCTACGGACACGCCCCCACATGTCTTACACGGACCGTGTTAGACTTCGGTGTGATTCAGCATGCTATCATGAATATGCAGAGCATGCTGACATCACTCCGTTTAACTGCAGCCTCCGTGTATGAGTTATAACTCTTACATGGAGGCTTTGTGAATCCTGCCCTATATGTTTACCCAAACATTTTCAGAAGAACTTATTAAGCCTTCTAAAAAGTTAGTAGATCAGAAAATAACAAAAAGTAGAAACTAGAAAGCAACTGCATGGAAGCAGACTAACAAATAAAGGGAACCATTTTTTTTTTTCATGTATGTTTGACAAGAGTAAAGAAAACATGCAAGATTTTAAAAAAATTCCTATTTGAAACAATATACGCAACAATGACAAATTATTTTAAAAAGAAATATTAACTAAACTGTACAAAAGATGCACATACCATATTCCACTTAACTGACTTTGTAAGCCCCAAAAAAATTTCATGAAAGAAAGAAAGTATAAGCCATAAACTAAACTAAGATTTACACCTTACCTTTTGTGAGAGAGACATGTTTCAAACGACTGCCTTGCAAAGTATGTGCCAAGAATCAAGCATTTTAAAGTGTAGAAAAATTCTCATTCCTTGCAGAAGACAAAGGAAAAAAAGTTTACATAAATGCCATTAAGCTGCACACACTGAAAAGAATCCACCACATTCCAAAGAGATGACACCCACAAAATGGCAGCTCCCGGCATAGTCAGAGCGCATTCAGGGAGCCATTGATTTCTGCGTGCAGGTATGAAACACCACTTATCCAAAAACCTGTTGAATTCCTAGAATCCGCCTTGTCCAGGTATCATAAAACCTATCCAACGTCTCTGATTCCAAGAAGTAGAAGGTAAAGCAGGACCAACGATTCCAGTTTCTTGTGTGTTTCAGATTAACCAAAGGCGACTTTAAGTCTCTAGCTAGCAGACACAGAAACGTTTTCACCCTCCCATTAAAACAGCCAGCCAACCTCCCCTTCAGGGTGCCATAAACTGCAACTGTCCAGTGGGGATGGGCTTATTCGTGGTTGAGTTTACCTAGCAGAAGCATTGGATCAGATAGTTTATTACATTAAAATTTTATTTTGTCAACAGAATGTATTTCATGTTTGGAAGCTATTCCAAACATTCATAAGCAGCCAGTCAGCATTTAATCACATGCTTAACTTAGAGGTCATTAATGTTTTGCACATTTGTTGGGAGACAAGTTACCATCGGTTAATCTGAAACACACATCTAATGTAAATGTAATAAAACCTGTTTGCTAGAGAACAAAAGTCTGTCCTTGCAATTCTTAACCTTAATTTCCTTGTTCTTGTGTTGTCTATCAGATATTAAAGCGCATTTTATATTTGCACTGTGTGCAAGCCTTCCCCTATTCATCACATAGTTAGCATTATCCCTCACTTTGAGGACTTTACTCTCTCTGTCTCTTTCTGTATATATCTACATACACACACGCACATGTACACACACACAAACAAAATGTTTATCTTAGTTCGAAAACAATGAAGGAGATTTCACCGCAGGACTGTGATTTGCACTTTTGTAGCTCTGCACACAACACAACACAAATACCAGCTTTTAGACTTCCTTTCCTGTTATTTCTTGCTAAGTTTGTCTAAAAAACGACAGCAAAGGCATTTTAACAACTGCCACATTAATAAACGCACATTTTTGTAATAGAATTAGGATGACCCCAAGGCCCCAGCCCATAGTTTTTTTAATTTACTTGTTAATTTATATTGTGTGTTCATTTTAATTATACAGCTTTACAAGTAATGCTAAGCAAGATGACATAAATAAATAAAAAAAAATTCTGAGTGTCCTCATTGTATATTGTTGGATTTCGTAAGTTACTGCCAATTAATGAATGAATGAATTAATTCATTAATTAATATGATTAAGTAACTTCTGTAGGTGTGCAACAGAATTTGTAAATACACAATCAGACAATTGCCGTGAAATAGTAAGACGTAATCACACAAGTGCATTAGCTACAATAAAACAGTGCGTTCTCTGATTTTGTGCAAAATTAAAATGGAAGTACAAAGAGAAGACCGTAATGACTACATGTAGAGTTTAAGGCATGTATTTCCTTAACATTGTGCTGCTGTGATAGGACTTTTTTGTACATTTTATAAACTATACAACTTCCCACAGAACCTCAGTGGAGCTGGTTCTAGTCTAGTCCGACAGGCAGTCAGGCACTGCCTCACAAAGCTGATGCATCACACATGCCTCTGCCACTGGCAATGCGTGATGACAGTAGCCACAACTTATAATTGTAAATTAAAAACAAAAATCTGGAATTAAAGGGTCCACTCGGAAATTTGTGGCACCTCATTATTTTACCCTCAAGACCAGTAAATACCGATGAATTTGGTATGGTTGAGAGGTCTGAAAAATGCTACCAAGGCCTGTACAACTTGATTTCTTCACTTTACTCAAAACACTTATAACAATTTATATTGCTAAATTTGAATAAACATGGGCTTAAGTACTGATTAAAGATGGCTTTTTAATAGGAAGAGGGACCGCACTAATATTTATAAAATACTTATTATAAACAGAAACCATATTCAAAGAAGAACCATACCAGAAATTATTGTTCACAGTAATCCTAAATGGCAGAATGTCATTTGTGAATTAATATGCCTATAATGGGCTTTCCTATTATCTTTGACAGAAGCCAGTTTGCTCTGCTTAGCTGATTCAGATTTACAAGTAGCAGATGTCAGCTCCTTATGATGCCTGTGATGTATATCTGTTATCTGCTTATAGCCCAAGTTGTATCTGAAAAAGGTCTTCAGATCATTTTGGGTATCCATATAATACACAGACAAATAAAAAGCTACAACTTCAACTCCACAACAGCAAGTGCAAGCAGTCCTATCCTTCCCAGTACTTGGACTATTGGAACTGTCTCTAATGTCCTTACTGATAACAAGGATGCATATGAACATTATTCCTGGAGTCTGTTCAGCAGTTATAACCTCCCTCCACTTCATAGGATGAAGGTCCATTGCATCAAATAAGTGTGTAGAAGAGACAAACCAAAGCTGAACCTTGAAATGTTGTTTACCCAATCCCACGCTCCTGCTTCTTTTCTGTATACCCATTCACGCAAAAGGTCGATACTCACTGGAATATTTTCAACATCTATAGCCAGATAGTTACCTAGCTCTCCCTAAAGACCACTTGAGATCCAACTTTAATTCCAAGTTGTTTAGGTACTAAAGAAAGCAGGAAATATGTGGCCAATTTTAGATGCAAGTATCCCCAACCTTTACACAGCAACACACAAAAGCTGTATAATTTAATTTCAATCCATCTTTCCTTTTTATTGGAGATTATTCCTCTTGGACTTCCTTTGCCTACCTTCACATAATAATCAGTGAGAGGTATTGACACTTACTAGATTTCCTCTACTTCTTATTTGGAGATGTCCAGTCTCCTGGAGTTTGCCATTCAGTCCACCCTTAGCACCTAGGATTTTTGGCAAGTGCACAACAGTAGTGGTGGCACATCTCCATTCAGGTATTCACTTACCTAGCTGTTAATGGGCTACAACTGTCACTATATAATCAGGACCAGGGGTCATGTACTTAGCATATTTGTCTAACAAGACATCACATTGAAGTAGGCTAAGTCACCCCTGTTTATACAATTCTGTTTGTTATACATCATTTAGATAGGAATTTCAGAAAGCTTTTCTTACATTGCCATGAAATACAGTAATCTAAACTGTTTATCTTTTCTTGTCTGGAAAATTGCCTTGGCCATTTGAGTTCTTCATATTTATATATTCAGGATGGCTGCTCTTCTGGAGGTTCCTCTGGAAAAGTTGGATGTGAGTATTCTCCAGTGGGCAATTAAGACATAGTGGGTATCTGGTTCTCCATACCTGCAAGCCTACATCAGTCTTTCAGCATTTGTCACAAAATGTTCAACAGGTGGACCTTTCTTCCGCATCTTCTTTCAAGTGACCCATCTCTGCTAAAGGCTGCAGTGCCTCATATCACCCCAGACACATCATTCATGGTTTCGGGAGCCTATTTCCTAAAATCATACCTCACTGGGTATGTGGAGGCGGTAAAACATTCTTCTCTGCATAAATGCTTTTGAGTTGAGAACATTATTACTGGCCCTGCAGCACTTTGGATCATGTCACCTCAAAGAACTGATCTCTGTATAGATTAACAACCTGAAAGAGGTGTAGTAAATCAACAAGCACAAAGGTATAGGCTCTTAGGTGTGCAAGGAGACCTTATAGTACTGAACTGGGCCACTTCCTATATCTTTTACAAAGTAGCAGCTGTAATTTTAGCAAGCACAATGCCCTGGTCGACAGTTTCAGTCAGAATTTTCTTTTTTATGTGAGTAGTCAATGAACCATAAAGTGTGCTGAAGCTTTTTCCAGCACAAGCTCCTATGTGTTGGATCTCAATGAATTACTCAAACAGTCCCATTTGCATGAGAATTTTCAACTTCATTCTGTCTCAGCATCATTTTTTCTCGATGCCTTTACAAGCTCCTGGTCCAAGGTGTCCCTCTATGCCTTTCATGCCCATCCCCCAATCCCCAAATTCCTTTTTAAACTGAGAAATGAGAGGTCCTTCTGCTCTCATCAAAATAGATTTTCCAGCTACTAAAGAGTTTGCCCTCACCTTCCGCTTCTTTACAGGACCCATGGTTCGTAGTCTGTTAGTATGGGTTAAATCCTAAAAGTGGCTCAGAAGCTATCCACAGAGAAAACTTACAATGATTAGTGCAAATACTTTTTCTATTCCTTTCTTATTTATTTATCACCTCATTTTTGACTTGGGCTGAGATTTTCTGCAGTCAAGATTCACTTGGTTGCCATTTCCAATTTTCATGGTACAGTAGACAGTCAATTATGCTATTGTCAGACTTTGCTTGGGTACCATTTCTAATTTTCATGGTACAGTGGACAGTCAGTTATATGCTATTGTCAGACTTTGCAGAAAATTCTTTCTATATCTTAATTCTTAAGCCAAATTTTGACAGCCCAGTCCTCCCTCATATCTCACTTTTATGCTGGAAACATTTATCTTGCTTCACTCTGAGCCAGCACATTCAGCTGATTTCAAATGCAGACTCTTCTCTTAGTGGTTGTTATTTCAACCAGAAGAATGTAATGTTACACACTCATGTTAGTTCATTGACCTTGCCTTGTTTCCCTTAAAGATAGGGTTTCTTTGCACACTAATAGGTTTAACCCAAGGAAGCAATTCCCTCCAACTAAATACATTCAGCTTCCCATTTTCTGTCAGGGATATTCTGATCCATATGAACATTTGTTCCCCTGCATAGATATGCATAGGCAACAGAGGAAACTATACCAAAATAATAGTTTCCCCTTATTAAAGATGACCATTTTTTTTTGTTTTTTGTTCCTCTAGTCAAAGACTAAAAAATGGCATAAAGGTCAATTGTTAAGTGAATTGCATTGCTTTCTCTTGTGCCAGTTACTGTAAAAGATTTTACTTTGTGCTTCTGGAAGCACAGCCAAGCAGGGTTGCTTCCACTTTCAATATTCTGTTCAGGAACATTCCCTTTAGTAACACCTCTCTGGCTTTAATTTAGTCCATTAGCCAAAAACTTTGGAGCATGAATCCAGTGTGTGTGTGTGTGTGTGTGTGTGTGTGTGTGTGTGTGTGTGCGTGTGTGTAAATTAGGTGTGTGTGTAAAACACACACACATACACATATATATTTTATATATATATATATATATACATATATATATATATATATATATATATATATTTTTTTTTTTTTTTAATATGATGCTCAGTAGGGAAACTTCAGTTAACTTTCCTAAAATGTATCAGCACATGATGCCTTTACATGTTGCTGAGGTAATTTTTAGAAAGAAAGTCACTTTCTATCAAGATGCAATAATGTTGGAGTTGATTATATTAAGTCGTGAAGAAGAGGAGGCACTGCTAGATGCATAGTGGGTATAAATGACTACCTTCACTAGTCAGAGCTTCATTGGAATCATAGGAAAAGTTAAGGCAGCTGAATCATAAAACAATTTACTCCTTGTGAATACCTACACATAGGCTGTACCACCTCTGTCAAGAAGGTCCAGACAAGTCAGGCTGGGGGTGCTTTATGTATACCATTCCAGTTATCCAGACCTCTTTTGAAGGATAATAGTGTACCAGACTGCTTTATTTGTAGAGAAAGTCTATTCCAAAGTTGGAGAAACTATTGTGTCATAAAATGATCTCTCCATCTTGTCCCTTTTATTTGCTGGTGGAGGTTCAGATCCTGGGTTGTAGTATTTGTGTGGTTGTTAGATATGTGGAAATGGAAAAGATCCACAGGGTCCCTAATGGCCTTGAAAGCAAAGCATACATCCCCCTTAAGAGTCTGTAAAATACCAAAACAGAGGAACAGTTCTAATCTTTTCTGCTAGCTTACTGATTTTTAATGCCTTTGGCTTCTTGGCTAGGAACCGCTGGGGTCAATCTGGTTGTTTAATGTGCTTAATGATTTACATTCCAAATGGGGCATTGTATTCAATGACCAGTCTAATCAATGTTGAGTATAAGGAGACAGTGACCTCCTCAAGTCTGAGTGATGTTCCTTTTGTGATCAGTTGTGCTCAGTAAAATGACTTCCTGGCTGTTGTCACATGATGATTAAATGAAAGGGAACTATCTACCAAAGACTAAAGATCCCTGACAATTTCATTTTGAAGTGTTGTGTTATCTATGCAATAAGCTGGGGGAAGTGAGTTTTTGACATATGTGAGAATATTACAGTTTTAACATTTAATTTGAGTCTGTTTTTATAACATCGGGTATTTAAAAGTGGATATTCTTGCTGAAGAGCCCGGCTTTAGAGGGGGACCTGATATCATATCCAGGTTTGCTGTCATTAGCAAACTTGGTCAGCTATAGGTCTCATTTTCCACTCTGGAGACACGAGAAGTAAATGCCAAACAAAAGGCGTCTCAACAGTGATCCCTGCAGGGCACTACTAGTCACCCTCATCTTCTCAGGTGTGGCAACTGCCACCCTCATAATGTGGGTTCGTCTTTTAGCAAGTTGGCTACCCATCTTACCACATAATAATCTACATGTAATAACTCAAGCTTGCTAACTATACTAGCATGGAAGATAGTGTCAAAGGTCTTAGCCAGATCAGGACATGCCGTGTGAACCACATGACTGCTGTCTATAGTTAGAGTTACCTTTTCAAAGAATTATCAGATTCATTAAACAGGATCTACCTTTGACAAAACCAAACTGCTCTAGGTCTAGGTTAATGTGATTTTTGATATTATAGTTTATTAGGTCAGTTATAATCCATTCTGTTGCCTTGCAGATAAGGCTAGTCAGAATGATGGGTGTCTATTTCCCAGAATTTGTGCTGGGCCCATCCTTAAGGAAAGGCATAACTAATGTGGACTCCAAAATTGAGGGACAAACCCCTGTGGCTAAGCTTAGGTTAAATAGTTTAATTAGGGGTTCTGCCAAAGTTTACCTAATACTGTTTTTTAAACCCAGGTATATTATCAGGTCCCGATATCTTTTTTGTTGTGATAAGTACCTTCATTACGTGTCCTTTAGTGATAATCAGAGGGACAAAAGATTCAGCTGTTAGCGGGTTTTGGATAGTTATCTCAGAGTAGAGTTTGCACTGACTTTGCTAATATGTTGACAATATCTACTTGTGAGAGTAGTTGGTGCCATTTTGATGAAGATTGGAACAGTGTTGGGTGCTATTTCTTAGTTTCCTTACATAGCTGAAGAAAGAGTTATAGTTTTCCCTGGCTTCAGATGTTAATCTAAGTTCAGGGGCTGCTTTAGTGGACTGCTCCCTGTTTTTATCCTTGATCTGATGTCTTAAGATCTGCTATATAGTTTAACAATTTATTTTTACTGCGGTGTGTTTGTAAATTTCACACTATACTTTGATCTGGTATAGACAACAAGCTCCATACATTTATCTAATTGAGTATATAATTCTTTAGTGAAGCTGTTTGCAGTGCCAGTATCTGGGGTAATGCTGGTATTTCTGAATTTAAAAACTTTGTCATAGAATTATATGAGATTTGTATGTTTAAAACCTTTGAACTCTGAAACATTTGTCTGAGTGGATTTAGAAATGTTAAAGGTGAAATTACTAGTTTGTGGTCGGACTTAACTGGGGATGGACGTACCAATGGATAGCAGGACACTGCTGTATTCATGAGGTCTAGGTCTAGGACATTTTGTCCTCTAGAGGTGGTGTTTAAAATTGGATCCAGGGAGTATTTTTGTTTATTAGGTCTAAGAATTTTTGGCCATATCTTACACTGGAATTATTTATACTCCACATTATTGAGGGGTAGTTGAAGCCAGCCAAAATGAAAGAATTTGTGTTTACAGGGAGTTTATCTAGTACATTCAGGAACCTTATATGATTTTCTGAGCACAGAGAGGGAATCCTGTAACTGTTGATAAATTGATAGTTTATTGTGTTAAGTGTGATTTGTAGTTCAGTGATTTCAGTTTCTGGATGTCTGGGATTCTGAATGGAGGTGATATGGTTGCTAACAAATATGGAAATGCCACTGCAGTTGCAGTTTGGTCAAAAGGTGTGGAGGCACAAAACTCAGGTATTGAGGGAGTGCTTTAGAGAAATTTAAATTGAGTTTCAGTAATTGCACACAGATATGGATCCTTTATTTCTATCGTTCAGTGGGTACAATGTTGTCTGAGTGGTCTCCATGCAGTTACCTGTTTGTGGGCTCCCTTGTTTTTACATATATATATATATATATATATACACATATACACACACACACACATATATATATATATATATATATATATATATATATATATATATATATGAAGAATGCAGTTTCCTTGTCACACCATTGCCAATATATTTTTGCTTTCAGAATAGGCTTCGACTTCCAGACGTATTGAATTTGGTTTTGACTTAATTTAAGAACTCTTTCATGGGTGTCTGCTCGCCCTTTATTCTTTGAAACTTGTTGGGACTTTTGTGTAGTTATCTTGCTTATTTTTCTAAATACTGAGATATAGTTGCATTTTTTCAAACTATTTAGGTGTTCCCTGGATCATCTTTGAGCCCAGCTGGAATTCTGCTGCTAACCTTTTTGTAGTGTTTGATTACTGCAATTTAATAACTTGTCTAGATGAAATTTTGTCATATTATTTTGTACAAATGAACATATTTTAACTCACTGTGTCTGTTTATATTAACTGGTTATGATCTGTTTTGTCCTGATGAAGATGCAGACAATCATTAAATTTCAAATACTCTTTTTTTTATGTGTTTATGTCATTACATTCTCATCTTAGTCTGATTTAACAGCTGATTTCTATATTTTAGTAGTAATCCTATATCACAGTCATCATCAACATCGTGTAGAAACTTCCTCCTTCTTTAAATATCTAATGCACTGGCTACATAAAAAGATAAAGTTCAAATACACATTCAAAAACCAAAAGGAAAAGTACAGAAAATGTTATTTTGGGCCAGGAAAATCTCCTACTCACATAATATCACAGGAGGTAAAACACAGAAACGGAGAGTAATTAATTGCCTTATTGGGCATTCAAACACTTATAGTAGTACATAACTTATTTTATTTTTTAGCTAATTAAAACCACAAGAGACAGTACTCCTGGTGAGGATATATTGTAATTTTGATTTTGCAAGAGAACTGTGTTATCTAATGCTGACTGTATGAAACACAGTAAAACCGATTATGAATAAGTGGCTTCACATCTGAAGAAATTATTTGATTTTGTTTACTCAAAATGTGAAACAGCAGTAAACAAAATCTTGACATACACAAGCTGACATTATTCCAAAGATGTGGGCATACGGAAGTCATGGGCACAGAAAATTAAGTATAAAAAAACGCAGACTTCTTGCATTAGAGAATAAATTGTATCATCTACAGCACAGCTGTTGACTGGAACACCATCACATACTGCCACTTGCTATTTATTGAACTCTGAAACCATTACAATAATTTTGGAAAGTTTGAAACTTTTGCTACATGCTCTGAGCTACTTGAATTGATTTACTCTTCTTGCAGTCATTTCCGGTTAGAGTTCAAGAAATTTTTTGTGGAGAGTTTATTCCAACTTCCCCAAACCACCAGCCATAATTTCACCCATAATGAATAACAGACTTTTCCATAAGAGAGCACAAGATGTGTCTGGATCATCAAATATGTCTGTGCCAGTGTCAATATTAAACTTGGATTGCCACTACAACTTCTTAGTGCCATAATTAACAGCTCTCAAGCTCTTTACCACAAAATAAGAGTACAGAGCAGTCAGAGCTAAATGTAAAAATGTGCCCGTCCATTCTTATCCATGGAGTTGAAAGGATCTTTTTTTATGTGTTAAGGATAAGCATTTCACCACACTTGGTCTGAGTTTAGTTTTAATGGCCTGGGGATTATAGCAACGAATGTCTGTCTACTGTTACAGACAACAAGACTGGGGATGAAGGCAGTTCAGGCACCGGGTAATACAGGATTGAAGGAAGGATACAGTGTCTCCATTTTCCGCATTTTCTTTGCTTTCATAGAGCATGAAATTGCTCCACCTGCCTCATTTTGCCTTGGTCCCATTTTACCTCTAAGGGTGGAATGTTTGAGTCCGAAAGAACTGTTTTTAAAGTTCACCTTCAGCTAAACATCTTTTCATTTTATGCTTCAAAGATTTTGATTTTGCTGCTATTTACACCAATTTCTTTTAAATACTTGTATTATTGCTTAGTAGCTTAATACCACCTAAGTCAAACTATTGGTCATGTATCCCTGCTAGTTAGCACTGACATCAGAGGCCAGTAAGATTAGTTTTTTTTTTAGCCCTTGTTGCCTCTTACCGTGCTGCTGACACTCACACCACAGATGCATGTCTGGAATCATCCTTCAATTCAGAAATCTTTTTGTATCCAACCACAGCAGTCTGACTGAAGATACTCAGATGGATGTAAGGTGCAACACAAGCATTGAAAATTAGTGTAAAAACAATATTAGCCTGCAACCATATCTCTGAACCTCTTAGCACAAGAAATCTGGACAGAGCCAAACATAATTGGGCATCAAAGTCCTAAAATCAGGGACAAATTTTAATTATTGGTCTTATCAACTTAGAAAGTTGTGAGAATAATAGGTTTTACATTAGCATGCTTTTTCTGAAGGATGTGAAATCTGAAACTTGAATGTCTGTCATTATTTAGTGACTTCAGTCCTCAATGATTGGTCAGAAAAAAATATTTTGTGTGGAACAGATCAAAATACAAGGTAAAAATCTTGACATTCTGTGAAAATTGTTACAGTTGAGAGGCACGCCTAAAACACAATCTTTGAACATTGATATAGGAATAATCCCAATGTAGAAAACAAACTTCGTAAATTAATATAAGAACAAGTACTATTTATCTGCAAATTGAAGCTGTCCTGAAGTAAAGTCGCAGTAAAAAAAAAACAAAAAAACATTAAACTGAATAAAATCATCTAAGAAACTAATAAATAAATAAATATATATCTACACAAATTTATTCAATAAGAGCTGACCCAGATGTAATAAAGAAGTAGTGTGGTAGGATATAAAGGTCATGAAAGCATTATAAAAATCACCATACTTAACAAGACTGGTAAATAAGAAATGACACTATGTGATAAACATGAACAAGTCTGATGTCAGTCCATAGTTAGTCATTAACTATGAAGATGATTAGATTAAGTTTAATTGTTAAATAAGATATGACAGCATTGCTGATATGTTCAATATACTAACAGTTCAGATATTATTTATAAAATGCTAAGGATTCTCTTGTGCTTCATAGAGAAAAACAAGGTACAAGAAAGATTAAATGTAAGAGATTACATGAATCAGATTAAGTCTTAATAAATTCATATTAATTGCTGATATTATCTAAAGTATAAAATATCACAAAAATTGCATATAACTTATCCATTAAACAAGAACATTATGAAAGCCTGCAGTATGAATACAAACAGACCTAAATCCAAGGATGTCAAGAATTCAATTCAACAGATGAATGTACTATATAAAAGTGTTGTTTATTTTGTACACAGAGGTTTCATTAGAAGCCAGAATGTTATTATATAATAAAATCTACAGTTTATAACAACAGTAACAATGTTTTCGTTAACCTGACTGGATGTTGAAATAAGTGAAGCTTCATAAGGCACTGTTGTGTTGATAGTAGGAAATATGAACCTACTTGGACTGTGTATGCATGGGGTTCACAACTTCTTCAACTCCAACTCCACCTATTTCCTCCTCTTCTTGGGGTGCTAGAGCCCTGAGTAATTCCTTGAAGTGAATAATGAATATAAACAACTCCGCAACTTATCCAAAAAAGGTATCATACGAGACAAAAAAGCATTCTATATCAAACTCCAGTCTAACCACTCCTCTAACCGCAAACAGTTCTGGAAATCCATCAACTCACTTCTCAACCCAGGCACCAAAAACAACCCTTGCCCTGACACTAGTAAATCTGACCCAGAAATAGTCACTCTGTTCAACTCCTTCTTTACTAACTCTATAGCAGAACTCACTAAAACATTTCCAAACAACAGCACCTCCCCCAAATCAAACCCTCTGCCCAACCTTCCACCCCAAACTTACCTCCCATATTCCACCTCAAACCCATCCCCACCTCATATATAAAAAAACTTCTCTCTAAGCTTAAGCTTTGCTCCAGTGCCCCTGACAATATCCCCTCACTCTTTTTAAGAATTACAGCAGACAGCATTGCCATCCCCATTAGCATAGTCATCAACAGATCCATACAAGAATCATATGTCCCCATACTGTGGTGTGCAGCCTTTATCCTACCCCTCCACGAAGGAGGAAAAAATAATAACATCTCCATCTTCCGACCCATAACGATTCTCTCCCCTGTTTTCAAAAATTCTTGAGAAATACATCCACCTCCAGCTCATGCCATTCATTACACATAACCAACTCCTCACCCCAACACAACATGGGTTCTGTCCTGGCCATAGCACAATAACAGCTCTTCTCTCTTTTCTAGACATCGTAAACCATGCCCGTGACTCTGGAGAACTTGTATCCACAGTCATCCTTGACCTCTCCAAGGCTTTCAACACAGTCTCCCATACCCACCTTCTTCACCACCTTTCCAATCTTAACCTCTCACAAAACAGCATTACCTGATTCAGCAGCTACCTCTCTGACAGATTTCAGGCAGTAAAATGGAAGACTGGCACCTCAGCCTTCCTTCCAGGGATCCATTCTTGGCCCTATGCTCTTCAATATCTCCATTAATGATTTCCATGCAGCCATTCCTAACACTAAGATATGCAGATGACTCAACTTTAGTTTGCTCTGCATCAAACCTCCCTGAGCTCCAAACAAAAACTCAAACTGCCTTCTCAATGACTGAGAACTGGATGCTCCAAAATCACCTGTCTTTGAATGCCAACAAATCAAAGATCCTTCTATTCTGTCCCTCAAAATCTAGCTGCCTAGACAAAACTTCTTTCAAGATTACAAGCCTTGCCAACTCCACTATAGAAGTTGTTCCTTTTGCTAAACTTCTTGGAGTTACTATTGACGAACACCTAAAATTCGATACCCATATTCAGTTAAATATAAAGAAAACCCATCAGAAACTTGGCATTTTGTACAAAAACACCAACTTCCTCTCCCCCTCAACAAGATAGACCCTCGCCACTACCTTTTTACTACCTTCACTAATGTATGGTGCTCCCCTACTAACCAACCTATCTTCCTCCATCTCTTCTAAACTAGAATCCTGTTACAATAAAATCTCAAAGTTCACCACCACTTCCAAATACTCCACTCACCACTAAAAACCTCTCCACCAGCTGCAATGGCTAGAACTCCCAAACTACCTTGACTTCCTCCAACTCATCACGACTCACAAGCTTATTTTCAGACCAGATATATGCCCAGCACTAACAAACATCTTAACATTATACACCCCAAACAGAAGATCTACCCAACAAAATCTAATCACTGTTTATAAACCAAACCGTCCCGCTGTTCAGCTTCTCCTATCCTTTTCTGTCGCCATAAAATGGAATTCTCTCCCTCCATCTCTAAGAATTTCTGAGAATTCTGAACACTTCAAAACCCAGCTGCATTCTTACCTCTTCCAAAAATGTAAATGCAGTTGTACTCCACCTACCTAACCTGCTTAATACATAAATACTTTATAACACACAAAGTTTGTTCTTCCTTACACACTACTGATTAACCCTATGTACTGCCTTCATGCTAATGCTACCTCTATACCACTCTCAGTGGATTTAAACCTCTGTATTAATTTAACTCATGCTAATATTCATGCACAAAGAACTCATCCATGCTAATGTTACTTCTATATCATTCTCAGATGATTTAAACCTCTGTATTAATTTAACCTTGTACTACTGTTCTCAACCACTAAACATGTAAATATGCTTTACATCCTTTGCAAGTTGCTGTTTAACTTTTGTTTAGTTTTTGCTATTTTGTATGTAAAATTTGCTTAGTTTATTTCTGTTTCCACTATGTATTGTACTTCATATTATGGAGCTTATACTATGTATTATTGGAGCTTTTCTCCCCGGGCCTCCACTGAAAACGGGCTCTTTGAGCCCAGTGGACCTCCCCGGTCATCAAACTGGAAATAAATAAATAAATAAATACTAATAGTCATCTTAGTTGTATAGTAAATCTGGCGTAAAGAAACACTAAAAACAAAATGGTTACTTAGAAATATACATACGGGCAAAAGGATACACATGTATACAATGATCGTAAATGAAGCAAGAAATGCCTTGATAATAAAGTGTTGTCTAAATAAAACATTGACACTATACAATGGATACTGTTACACTGAAAACAGATGTTGGTTGGGGACATTAAATAATACAGTGAGATAAAATATAAGATGTATATACTAGAACAATGTTGTATTTAAAGCTGGTTACACTATTTTATTTAACTACAGACAGTAATATCATATAACAATCTGTAATAGTGTTTAATTGAATATTATACAGTTCAATAGCTAAAGTTTGACAGCACACAAGCAATAAGAATTTGATGTTTTTAGTTATATTTGTTGTTGGGAAAGCTGAGGGAAGATATTGAATACGGATAAGAGGTGAAAACTGAGGGAAGATGTTGAATAGGGATAAGAGGGGTCATTTGAATGGTAAACCTATTCATGGATGAGATGTCTTCTCCATGAAGGGAATGATTGGTTGTTTATATTTTGAAAAGCATTTTTTATGCAGACAGTTTTTATTTGTACCTTTTAAATGGATGTCTATGCAGTGCATTTATAACATATATGAAATAAATGGTAAAAAGTTTTCAGCACACATACAAGGTTATGTACAAACACAAAAGCAGGACAGTGGTTAAATACAAAGGTATAGTTAGTCCAGCTGTGAAATGCATATGTCAATGTCAATGGCTTAAATAACAGTTGGAAGAGAGGAAGCTATGTAAAGCGCAAGTAGTATTTTTACAAGAAACACATCTTATACAGCAAGACATTAATAAGAATAATATGCATAATTACACATTACTAGCAAGTTTGGAATATGATAAAAAGCAGAGAGGTGTGGCAATATTATGGAGAAAGACTACCTTGATGCCCAAAATTATAAATATAGTCAATGATAACTCAGGGATGTTTTGTTTAGTGTCAGTAGTAATAAATGATTTGGCCTATACCCTGGTAAATAACAATTGGGTACCAGGGCTGGGTGTCAGAGTAGCCAAACAACATCTAGAGAATATACTACAATATTCCAAAGGTAATGCAATATTTGCAGGAGAGTTTAATTGTATAATGAAAGAAGAGGACACAAATGCTGTAAACACATGCAAGAAATCTCCACCATCAAAATTATTTCCAGAGTTTACTGACTCATATAACTTAATGGATATTAACACATATGCTGAACAAGAGTCATTGATATTCACACATTACACACGTAAACATAATACCTTTTCTAGAATAGATGGAGTGTTTATAACAAAAGACCTTACTCCAAAAATAAGCAAAGTTAAAACAATCACTTGCCCCTTTTCAGACCATAATTCAGTAACTTTTGAAATAGATTTTAACTTTAAGAGAAAACTTACAATCATAAGAATTCCAGCCTATATAGCAAACCTTAAAGAGTTTAAACAATACTATACTGCAGAGATGCAAACATGTCTAGATTTAAACCTCACAGATGAGGTAGCAGACATATATATATATATATATATATATATATATATATATATATATATATATATATATATATATATAATGCAATGAAAGCATATTTATATGGGAAGGCGGTAGTCTGATATAAAAACAAACAAAAGCTTTCTAATAAATAACTGGCAGAACTACAAACTAAAATAGACAAAATGAAAGTAGATATCCATAAAGGCAACTTAGCTTCAGAAAAATAATTAAAAGACCTCAACAAAAAATGCTTAAGAGATATTGAACCATAAAACAATGATTAATCTAGAGAAGGTCAAACTATGTGCTTACTCTATGAATCCAAAAAAATCAAAGGAGAATAGCTAATAGGACAAAACGAATGATAAAGGCAAATCAGATAAAATAAATATTCAGTATAGACAAAAAAGAGAAAAGTATCAGACTTAGAAGGAATTCTAAAAGCCTTTAGAGTGTATTTTAATAAACTCAATAGGAATCAAGTGAAGCACTGAGAAAATTCCTTAAGGAAAATGTAAGACTGACTATCAGGTAAACATAGAAAAATAATAGATAAATATATAACTATAATCAAGAAACTAAAATTAAACAAAGCCCCAGGTAGTGATAATATGACATCAGAGATGTTTAAACTACTATCTAATAATGCTTTAAATGTATTACTAAGTGAATTCACATCCGTTAAAGAAGGCAATAAATGCCATCCTTCTTGGAAATACACTCAAGTATAACCAATTCTGAAACAAGATAAAAAAACGGATGAGTGTACCTCATACAGACCCATAAGGTTACTAAATATAGATTATAAAATATTATGACAGTTCATGCAAACAGAATAAAACAAATATTCCTGTTATTGATAAAGAACGATCAAACAGGATTCATTAAAAACAGAAATACATAAGACATTATAAAGAGAATTTTGTCCCTTGTTGATTTCATAAACAAAACAAAAAATAAAATGAATGTAATTTGCCTAGATATTAACAGTGCATTTGATTCCGTGAATTGAGAATTCCTTTGGCTTGCACTGGTAGAATATGGCTTTTCAAAAAAAATTGTACTTCACTAATAAGGTCTCTTTATGATAAATCGTCGGCGTACATAAAAATAGGATCCTGTTTGTCAGAGCCTATTACCATTACAAAAGGTACAAAACAGGTTTGTCCACTTTCCCCTTTGTTATTCACATTAGCAATAGAACCATTAGCAAATTTCATACGTGCAAACCTAAACATTGAAGGAATTCAACTAGATACAGACCTTGAGTTAAAGATTCGACTATTTGCAGAAAACATTTTATTGACTTTAAAAGAAGATAACAAACATTAAAAGAACTATGGAAAGCACCAAAACAGTTTAAGAAGATTTCTGGACTATCATTTAATGAAAATAAAACCAATATATTACTAATAAATATGGACAAACCAGTATTAAATAAAAAATATTATAAATAACTATCTAAAAATGATACAATCAGATACATAGGAGTTAAAATTACAAATGAGGAAATGACATAGATACAACTAAACTATAAAGAGATTTTAGATAATATCAAAGAACTCATAGCGAAATGGAATAAGCTATTTTTTACCATGGAGGAAAAGCTATATATAATTAAAATGATTATATTCCCAAAAATTCCATATTTTAAACAAGCTTGATCACTACCTCTACCTAAATCATATTTAAAGTAATTTGAGGGGCTAATAACGAAATTCTTATGGTACCCTAAAAAACATAGAGTTGCCCTAAGACATCATTTTGACAAATGGGAAGAACGTGGAATAGGCTTACCAGATTTGGAAGGATATATACAATCATCAGCTTTAAAAGCAGTTTCTCTATGGTTAAACAAAGAATATACTTCCAAATGGAAACTAGTACATGAAAAATATCTGGTTAAAAACCATTCATGATACAATAAATAAACATATGGAAATAGTACCGAATAGCTTACTTTGGTTATTGAAGGAATATATGGCAAAAGGAAAACACAAAAATATAAATTTTAAATACATTATCAATACCCTAAAGACTTTTATGCTCTTTGTAAATAACAATCTGGATATAAAAGCATGGTCTTTTTTCATATTCCCAATAGCATATACACAAAATAATATTACAACTCAGGACTCATAAGCAGTTAAAGCACTTAGTAAGAATGGTCTAATTTACTGGCATCAGTTGATAAACACTAATAAAGTACTAATGATAGAGCAAATTATAAGTGAGTTCAACCTTGAAAATAATATGTGGTTAGCACTGCAGGGATTAAGATAAACAGTTTTAAACCAACAGGCAATAATGCAGAAGTCTGTTAGGTAAAAGGTTCCTAAGTTCATAGAGCAGTTAATAACACTGATGGAATTTCCCACAAACAGGAAAGGAATTTTATCAATATTGTACAAATTAGTTAAAGAAACAAGGGTTCACAATAAACAAAATATATGGAAATACTATGAAACAGTCAATGGTAAAATGCCAGATGATAAAGATAAAAAACTAATTCTTACATCTTCAAAACTAACATCTTTATCACTATACTGGCAACTTTTCAAATGGCAATTTATACATAGAACATAACACCACACAAATTAAAACTAATATATATAATAAAGAAAATAGATGTTGGAGATGTAAATCACAATCAATAGCCAATTGGCAACACATGTTCTACGAATGCCATTTACTTAAACAATATTGGGAAAGTATTAACTATTTGTTACAGGCACTTTTCACTGATAATTTTCAACTTACAAAATCTCTAGTTTTGTTGAATACACCTGTCCCCTCTTGTGCTCCAAGGCAAAAATATGTAGTTTTGTGGAAAAATATTACACAGAACTGGAAAGCTGTAACTCCTCCCAATTTTAAACATTTCAAGAACGTGGTTTTATCAGTCTCGCAGGTGGAATTGAAAACAAGGGAAGAAAAGAACAACCTACTTCCTTAAGCATTGCATGGCAGAATGTGAATCAAGTGCTGGAAACAGAAGACTGTAATAAATTGTAGTCTAATTCAAAGGTTGTTGTTGTCTTTTGGCTTTTCTCGGTTAGGGGTTGCCACAGCGGAACTCCGGTCCGCTAATGATTGGCAGTAAATTTTCACGAACGCCGAGGTGCCAGCTCGATTTTCAACCTTCAACGAAGGCATGCCCATTTATGCATGTCTTTCAAATGCTCACCCAATCACGGGGAGGACATGCAGACTCCACACAGAAGGCACTCCCGCACTCCAGCCAGAATCAAATGGGAGAACCTATTGCTGTGAGGCAATAACGCTACCACTGCACGAAAACAACGTTTTTTTCAAGTATAGACATCCTATGTAAATAGTTGGTTTTGTAATGTTTGTTTTTGGAATTGTTTCTTCACTTTAAGCTATGTAATTATTTCTTTGATATACATACTGTATATATGTTTATGTTTGTGAAAATCAATTAAAATGCATTCAGCATAGAAAAGAAAAATTAAAACATTAAGAAGCAATAAATATAGTATGAGAATAAACACTTGAACTATATTTTTATTGATTTTCTTTAGTTTGGAAACCTGCCTCACTCATTAAAAAAAAAAAAAAAAAACTTGAATAGAAGCTGAACTTTCATGCAAGTAGTTTAAATAGAAGCTGCAAATTCTAATCCAAGATGTACAATATTCGTTCTTGACCTGTGGCATCATGTTTTCTTCTTAGCATAAACAGGCTTCATTGCAGAATCTGGTTAACAGAATGGTTGCTTGTATTTTGAGTCTGTGAAAAAAGCAGGTTACATATTATCCTAAAGGGACGTAACTAAAAGCTCGGGCATCTGAACCTAGTGCTATTAGCAGAGTTTGTACTAGGCTAGCTGCACTTGAAGATCATTTTAAGCTAAGCCACTTTCCAGTTTAATGCTCATATTAACCTGTCCCATTTGGTTAGAGGTTGACCTTACTGACCCCATGGTTGATAATTATATCTTCTCCCTAATGAGAATAACAGGGATAATACCAAAGATAATGGGTCTATATTATATAAGCGAACGCACTAAATTGCGAATGCTATATAGTCGACCCACTAACACCGAAAAAACAAAATGTCGAACAAACAGATCAGAGATTTTTTTTCCCAGGGGAAAAAAAATCACTGATCCATTAAAAAAAAAAAACAAAACAAAATAAAGTGGGGGGCTTCGTCCCCACATGCCCTGACGTGGGGGCTGTGCCCCCCATACACCCCCTACTGAAATATACCAACCCCGAGATTGCACCACAGTAGAGGAAATGGCAAAGTCCCGAAAACAGCCCAGTGATTTTTTTCCCTAGGAAAAAAATCTCTGTTCCGTGCGTTTGAGATTTTGCCATTCTGGGTAAGTCGGTTCGATTAAGCAGTGTTCGCAATTTAGTGCATTCGATAACTTAATAGGGAACCAAAATAATTTGAGGGGGCACACACATGGAATAAAACATTTAATTTAGGAGTTGCCTCTGTCCATTATTAGCACAGCGGTCAGATCAGGGGTAAATATTCTGTTATAGGTGTGGCTAATGGTATTAGGAATAGTGAGTAGAAATGGAGATATAAATGAACTGCTTATTCACCCATAATGGCAAAAGAGCTTATGATACTGTATAAGAAAGCAGTGCAGTGCTCAACATTCTGCCATCAGGATGATATGGCAGGTATTTGTTTTTATGTTTTCCAAAATGCCTTTTATCATCACAGGGTTAGCACAGCTCCTGCATGCTATGGTTACATCTTCCTGTTTCCTGGAGCTGTCTGGCAGACTGTACCCTCAGTGCGGTGGTTGACAATGTGCATCATGTAGGGCCAACCATGCTCATGAAGTCAGGCCTTTTGTAAGCCCCACTGTGACCCTGTGATAATTAGTGTCTTGTTCAGACTGTCTCCCAGTCTCTGACATTCCCTTCTTCCTTTCGTTCTTTAGTAAATAACACAGGCAGTGCTCATCATACAGTAATTCCAGGCTCAAGTGACAGGTTTGGCTGTGACAGATACCTGACATATATATATTTTACTTTTTATTCATCCTACATTATTGTCTCTATTTTATCACAACATTTTGTTCTGGTAATACAGAGGATTAAGGCAATGACCTGCTAATGAACTGCTTCCTGTGTTTCTCAGTTTGTTTTGTCACCCTCCATTTGCCTATTGTGTTACTCTGAACAAGTTATTTAACCAGGCATTGCTCCTAGCCTAGGCTGAGGCTGGAAAAGGAATGTGTGAATTCATGATGTACCTTGGTTAACAAATGCAAAAAATAAATAAAGAAAGGATGGGTTTCACTTTGCCTGGCATTCCTCACATTATAAGCTGTAGGTTTGTACAGCCTCATTTCTATTTTAATAGATCGTAACCCTCCTGCTTGTTCATTTTGAGTTACCTGCTTAGTGCTGGCTACTTGTTTCTGTCTTCTTGGGTTGGGATGCATGCGTCTGTTAGCCATATAGAGTAGCTGCGTCCATACTGGAACATATGCTTTGCATGACAACCGGACTTATTAGCATCACTGTATATAACATTGCTTTGAGACTGTAGGACAGCACAATCACTGATCACTGTGTTGAAATTCTCCAACATCATTAGAAAGCAGTATATTTAGTAAAACACCACATTTCCCACTGCCAAGATTTTAATGCACTTTGGAATTTTGCAGTGAGTAATCCTTGTCATGTGTTGTTCGGTCACACTCCAACTATTTGTGATCTGAAGAGTTTTAGCTTACCAGGCCTGTGTGCCAACAACTGCTTCTTTAAGTTCTTGTAAATTTCATGTTCATTTCTTCTGTAATTCTGTTTTCCCCACCTTAGCTTGTGCTACCCACTTCTTCATTTGGCTTCAGTGTTTCCATGCATCACTGTCCTTAGTACATACAGATGACTTCATTTGGTTTCAGTCTTTCCATGCACCAGTGTCCTTAGTACATACAGATGACTTCATTTGGCTTCAGTCTTTCCATGCATCACTGTCCTTGGTACATACAGATGACTTCATTTGGCTTCAGTCTTTCCATGCATCAGTGTCCGTAGTACATACAGATGACTTCATTTGGCTTCAGTCTTTCCATGCATCAGTGTCCTTAGTACATACAGATGACTTCATTTGGCTTCAGTCTTTCCATGCATCACTGTCCTTAGTACATACAGATGACAAACTATAAGTTTAGGTTGAAGTCACCCAGTAGGACCTGCAAATCTAAGGGGTGCAGTAGCTGTCAATGAAGAAGACTCTCAGCAGCCTAGATTTGTATATCATGCTGTGCAGTATTTTATGCCATATTTGACATAACTTTCCTGGCAAGGCCTGCTAAGGAACAAGTCTATCGGTGATTAAAACCAAGTCCATGTTTAGATAAAACCTAGGAATTAATATACATTAAGGGGAAACATATATCTCAGATTCTGCCATTTCCTTTTTTGGATACTGAAAACAGTCAGGTAATTAATTAAACGTTTTACCTAGTGCTGGTACACAAAAATCAGCATCTTAGATTTTTTTTTGGGGGGGGGGGTGTTCAGTCAGGCTTTAGAAATTTGCAGCATAGATAGATATGCTGTATGACTTTTTTTGGATTTCATATTACTTTTCATATAACTTCATGGATGCCAGATAGCACTGGATCTTATGTCATTATGCAGATATACAGTGTCATGTTTCACTAAGTGCTACTTTCAGTGCCTCTCACTGTTTAAGGAATTACTTTTGGTAAGCTGGTAGGCATGCAAGAGTGAGTGTTCCTGCTTTTCAGATGGGATGTGGAAGCCTTACAAATGAGTACAAATCACATTAAATCTACATGTCAAGAGGTCATGTAGATGGAAGGAAAATGCTGGTATTTCAGTGATATAACATACACATCAGAGTATAGAATACAGCTTGTCATCAAAGTGAGCTATTACAAGCAGAAGCAGCAGCAGGTAAACAGAGCAGGGAGATAGTTACGGTGCAAGTCTGATACCATCCATACAGTCAGGAGGCCCCAAGATATCACAGCCATTATTAGTTAGGCCACGCTGGAGGCTTCCTCATGTACACAGAATAAGACCAAAAAAGTAAACCTATATAACGGCCAGTGAAGGTTTCAGCCACTCATTTATAAATGAATTAATTGAATGGAAATGGCATTTTATATGGTAGTGGGGAAAATTAAGTAGTGGAAGTGTCCTTCCTCTCACAGGAACTGTAGTGTCTGAATAGAGTGGTACAGGTCATAAATAAATGATGTGGCACTTACCTCATTAAGGCAACCACCTGTCAGATTGAAGGGAGTCCATGAAGCAATGACGTTTTAGGTGGTGCTAAAAGTAATGAATGCAATGGGTGTTTGAGAAAGACAGCATACAGTAATGTGACACATAGCTACATCTCAGCATGACATTCTGTGAAGCTAACTTGTATGAAACTCATAAGTGCAAAACTAATTTTCCAGACTAACAAAAAGAGCATTCACTGTCATTTTCCTGTGTGGCTTTTGCCATGCAGACTGTTTTGCTGTGTTGCAGTCCCTTACTAAATGTGACTGCATCTGTCTTCACAACTCAGATGTAAAGGTCATCACATTTCAGATAGCTCTGTTTTGCACAAATAAGTTTCACTGAACAGTATCTGTCCCACACATGAATGTGCAGCTGTGAAAGGAAGAGTGTGAGATCTGACAGTATGCTATATGTAGCACGTGTTAAAGTGACAAAAATCTGCGAGGCTGTAGGAGAGGTGACAGAGGTATCTGTGGACAGTGTGTTTATCTATTAGCAGCTATATATAACATATACAATCTACAATTCAGGGACTGCACAATCTAACTTATATGGGGTGGAAGTCCATCTGACAGTCTAATTGCATTAGTGCATGTGTGCATGTGTGACCAATGAAGGTTAAGACTGTTTTGGAGAGCACACAGTAGGAACATGTAGACAGTAAGCCTGGACTGAATAACATTGTTTTTTTTTCAGTACCTGCCAACCATCTATCCACCATTCTTCTATTCACACCCCACTAGTGAGTTGAGAGCTTTTTTTGGCATGGCCTTAATACAGGCAGCCATAAGGTATATTTCTGTTTTCTTTTCTAACAATCCCCCAATGGCTGATGCAAAGGTTTGCTTCACCTTCCTCTGTACACATTCATGGTCATGCCCAGAGAAGTCTGCCAAGAGATACTACCTGGCAGAGACAAGCACATCCCCTGCCCATGTTGGTGCTGTATGCTGCATACCTTTGTCTCCAGTAGGTGTCAGCATTGCAGAAATCCAGACCACCTCCGTCTACCACATTGGTCGCGTCATCCAATCACTCACACCTCACCCAGCTTGACTTGTCACTAATTGATCTTAAATTGTAGGACTTCAGCCTTCTAAAATGAAATAAATAAATTACAACTGTTAACTAAGCAAGCCTACTGAACACAGTCTGTTTTTAGCAGCAATCCAACAGCAATATTTGGTTTACTGACTTGATCAGAGCCACACCATAGGCAAATGGAAGCTGTGGGAGTCCAATACAGGACTGCTGAAGGATCTAGCAATACATAATCTTAAAACTTTGTGACAAACTAGATGTGCTTCTGGAGCTTTTTCCCCCAGATTATTTTACTTATATTTCTTCTCAAAACTCTTTTCAGTCATAACCCTAGCCATAAGTCAAATGTAACTAAAATACAGTAGCTTGGGTATGTGCTGCAGAGGGGTGGACCCTGACTGCAATTCAGGTAAAAGGGGTTCAGTTAGTGGCCCTGGTATTGGCACTGGAGAAGACATGCATAGGGGGTGAATAATCAAGGGGTGTAGCCTGCTTACCTCTCCCAGGGAACAGGAGAGGTTTATACACACTCAGAGGCAGATTGCTTGGTGAAATTTCCTTGTTGAAGACTAGAGAAGCAATTGTTTGCGTCATACAGAGAGGGGCAGTGCTGCTTGGAAGGAACTCTCCTTTTGGAAGTAAGAGAATGGCCTCCACAGACAATCCATTGCACTCTCTCCCCAGTACATAGATGGGTGTCTGTAAGTTGGACTCAGAGAAAAACAAGATCCTCAAACCATGCTGATGGCTGTCTGAATGATGACTCCTTTTGGTTGACTCGTGCCCTGGTGATGGGGAAATCCTGCGCAAATTGATCAATGAGAGAGGCTGATGATTGACAAGCAGTGGGGGCAAAGAATCACAAAAATTTTAAAAAATAACACCATAATTAAAATCATAACACAAAAATAAAAGTATTTTTAACAGCCATTATTTAGTTGAAATGTCTGTTCACCTTAGACTGTGACTGTTATCAGAAACTGCATCATTTTATGTATGTAGTAATTTTGCATTCTCTTAACTCTTACATATGTAGTACCAAAATTAAGAAAATATAATGAAAATATGTAGGGTAAAGTAATGAAAATATGTAGGATGAAGTAATGAAAATATGTAGGGTAAAGATTATATATAGTATATGCCGCTGTGGTACGGCGGTAGCGTTGTTACCTCACAGCAAGAGGTTCACCCGTTTGATTCTCTGCTGGGCTTGGGAGTGCCTTCTGTGTGGAGTCTGCATGTCCTCCCCACGGTTGGGTAGCGTTCGAAAGACATGCGTGCATAAATGGGCGTGCCTTCGTTGAAGGTTGGGCATCGAGCTGGCACCTCGGCGTTTCATGAAAATCTACTGCCAAACATTAGCGGACCGGAGTTCCGCTGTCGCGACCCCTTACAGGGAAAAGCCGAAAGATAAACAACAAAAAGATTATATATAGTGTTTGTTAGTAAACTGATTGACATAGCAGCATAGTAAGTTGCATGAGAAGCAGGTTCAGTCATACACTATCAGAACATTTATATAATTAACCAGCATCATGGTGGCATACACATTTGTAAGTTTTGAGAAGACAGTCTCTAAGTATTTGCCTAAAGGGAAAATACTCTTTAGGGTTCCTTGTGTCTTGGTTAAGAAATGCTGCCGTAGTAAGTCCTGTGTTTTCACCAGAGCTATAGTGCCAGAGCAGGGGGGTACAGACCATGACTAAACCAAAGAAATTATGCTGCCATTACTTTACTAAGGTTACTAGCTATCAGACAGCTTAAGCGAATTTTCCGCATATTAACAGATGTAAAAGTAGGTGGAATCTGCCTGGAGATTCAGTGAATGGGTCGTATATGAGTGGTACTAACATGTATGGTAGAACATTTGAGAATGAGAGTCCCAAGAAGGGCATTTGACATAAAAGAAAGAGCAGAGGGCACCAAAGTCATATTCAGGGCTGGAAAGGGTATTGAAACACTTTATGGTTTGAAGCTGGGCCCATAAACAAGTTATGGGACCAACATAGTGTAGGAATAATCAGCTCAAGTCTTCTTATAGACCAAGTTCAAAGGCACGTCTTATATCTTCTAACTTCATGAACCACAGATGAATTGTTCTTCCACAAAGTTATTAACGAAAAGAAGTAGTTTTGAACCATGAATTAGTTTATAATAAAAACATGGTCATAAAAAATGCCTGTACAGTTTATCAGACACACACACGCGCGCGCACACACAGACACACATGCACACACACACACACACACACACACACACACACACACACACACGCACACACACATATGTCCTTCCTTATCTGTGTCCTCGTGTGACACATATCGATGATGACAAATGGAGTGTGGGAAGTTGAGCAGAAAGAGTATACAGGAATTGCAAAACATTAGCAGTTTTTTCAACATTATAGGTCAGGGAGATTGTTTTATCATAAACTAAACGTAAGATATGGGTTACACTTTGCAAACATAATGTAAAAACAGATTGGCTTAATATAGGATTTGCTAAGTATTTGGAGAACTGTCAATGTAAAAATCTGCTCCCCATTTTTTCAGTAGTTGAGTTCCTTACAACTTATTTTGCAGCAGTAAAAACAAGCATGGACCAGTTCCAAACAAAATGTAAACAATGACCTCATTACAAACAAGTAGTAGCATCGTCTGATTAAAAATCATACAAAACATTTCTTTAAAAGACATTAGTAATTCTAGGATTTTTGCATGCCAACTAAACTCCTGATATTGGCGTCTTATTCCTGAAAACAAACATAATCCAATATTAGAGATGTTAATCTAAAAACTGGATAAATGATTTAATTGAAATAAAATAGTTCACACATCCACTACACTGCTCTTGTTGGATTCCTATGATCCCATATCAGAGTAACACACTGAAATTACTTCTGTACATCCTGAGATGACATGCTTTGTGCATACACGAGCAAATCTGAGCAAGAACATTGTTGGGGATATAAGTCCATTTCAGCTTGCCTTTTAAAAAGGTTTTACATGAGTTCTTTACAGCTGAATAGTCAGCTTATAATGCTAATGAAATTTCCAGTGCACATGGACAGAAACAGAATTGTCAGCTTAAATTCCATTTTGCCGTTGTGTACTTAATCCTCAATGTTTCAGAGAGAAAGGAGAATTTTACAGCCTATGGGTTTAGAAAGGTTTTTAAACAAGTACAGTGAGAGATACCTATTGCAGAGCAACAAAGCTCACACAGGTTTAAGCAGAGTTAAAATGCAGTGAGTGCAGAGTACACAAACCCTTTACACAGGATCAGAGGAAGTTACTAGGCTAATGGCCCTAGGGCCCTTACAAGCCTAGCCAAGTTCTACCCTTATTTCCACAATCAACACCTAATGCCCATGTCCAATAGGGACACAGGTAGAACTCCTGGAGTGAATTTATGGCTACCCCATCAAATTGTCCAGATTGCGTTTGAAGAGGGCCATTGTGGTGGTCTGATTGACATGAAGTGGGAGTCTGTTCCAAAGGTGTGGTAACCTCTGGGAGACAAATCTGTCCCTCCAGCAGGTTCTATTAATGTCACATACCAGGTTAAGGTCTTTAGAGTGAGTAACCCATGCACCATTTGACTTAAGGATATGCAGCGTTTCCAGTAAAGCAGGGTCAGAGATTGCCTTACATGCAAGGCAGTGATTGCCTCTGAGTAGTCTGTATGAAAAATAATAAAGTGACAGTGATTTCAGATGATCCACATAGGACAGATGCTGAAGACCTTGAAAATTCCTTGTGAGGAACCTTTGTGGTCCCTTTAATTGCTGCCGGTGCTTGGAAAGGTACATATCAAAAGGGCGTTGTAGTCAATTATTGGCCTGATGAAGGAAGAGTACAGGAGGTTATACTGCAGTCTGGGTCACAGCTGTCCATTCCAATACCATGCTGAGGGCTGCATGGCACTGGGTTAAAAGTTACTTAGCATATCTGTACTCACTGTTTATTTTTCATAGCTTCCAGACTGTAGCTAAGAAGTTTGTCAGTACTGGCTGTGGTTGTGGTTTGTGGTCAGGCAGAATTTTAATAAGTGAGGCATTGATTCAGAGACAGACTAAGCTACAGGGTATACAAATTTAGGTTGCACTCTATCCAGCCATTGTCTTGGAAAGCAACAATACTAGTTTGTGGTTTACATTCCAAGAGAAATTAGACAAATTCATAGAGGGGGCACCTCTTCATCCAGTACTGTACATACACGTAGCAGGAAGGTGAATGGTATGACTTAGTAGCTAAAGACTGGCATCTGCCATTTACCATGTAGGAGGGATAACATGGAAGAGCTTTAATTTGTGATATTTCCTAAATGTATATTCTTTTACTAAATTTATTTATTTACTTATTGCTTATCTGGCTGATGCTTTGAAATCATACGACTTGTAGGTTTTAGTTTAAACGAGGGAGTTGTTTTGTTGTATTAAGCTCTTTTGTTAATGCCTTCTAAGCCAATGTCATATGTCAGGTCATGGTCACCCCTCCAGTCCTTCTCAATGCTCGCATGTCACCAGTAGGCTATGTTAGCAGTAGCCTTTACAAGCCCAGGGAAGGCAGTAAGGACTGGAAACCATAGGAGTTGGTTTATGAGTGATGAAATGCTCTGACTGCTTAAAGTTATTTGTCATTATTCTTACTTTAATGTCTTATTGTTGTAATGCCTCCTTCTGTGGTGTCTCAATAATTGTTTCGTGATTTACAATTATTTTTACCTTGTTTCTGTTATTTTGCATTGTGTAATGCTCCACCTCCTTGTAATTTTCTGTGAAATGCCCACTGACCTTTGGTGTTATGTTAGGTATTTCACTAAAACTGAATTTTCGGTGCATGAAAGTAGTTCTGAGGGCAGAGCTGTTTTTTCTAGTTAAAGTACTGATGTCCGAGTTATTGGCTTAACTTCTGATGTTGGAATTCTGTATCCTTACAAGGATTGCCCTTATTTGAGTTCACTAGGAAGTTAAGAGGACAGCAGTGTTGATGTTGATGAGGTTTCCTACTTTAGTGAAATCCTGCTATAAAATGACTCCTTGGCTAGATATGCCTACATGGCCACATACACTGTACCATGCTCTCCTCAGCTTTACATTGTTATGACAGTTCACTTTACCACTCTTCTGTTTAAGATACTATGGGTCTTAACCTTGTTACTGTAAACACACCTTCTGATCTCCCTTTGGTTGATTTTTCATATCATTGTATCGTCTGTACTATTATTATAATAGGTTTGTATACTGGTTATTCATATGTATACTGTTGATGTTTGTTTTCTCACTATTGTATGTTCAAATAGTCACTTTTTTCTCATTATTGTATCCTCAAACAATTCATCACAATATATTTGTTTGTATGTTACTTTCTCTGTGTATCTTGTGGAGATTTTCTCCCTGAGTCTCTGCTAAAAAAAAATTTTCCACCCAGACAGACTTTCCCAGTCAACAAAAGCAAGAAGTAAATAAATTTAGTAAAAGAATATAAAATTGGAAAATATCACAAATTATATTTCTTCTTTGAGGATATAATTAATTCCTTTTGCTGCTGATTACTAAATTAAATATATACACTTTCTAAACTGTTGATTGCATTACTTTCATTTTATGGTCACCCTGTTACCATTTTTGGTTTACAGTGATGCACTATTGTTTTTATTGTGTTTGAACTGCAGTATGTGTATGGACAAAGTGTTTTTGTTTGGAATGAAGGGGGTGGTTAATGAATAGTATGGATCTGTTTGAAAATTAGCTACAAAGATGAAATTAGGAATGTACACTGTAATGATCTTCACATAAGCTGTGTGTCACACCACACACACACACACACACACACACACACACACACACACACAGTTGTACTTGGGAAAAGGAGTGAAATTTGTCACATTGTTTCAGTTATTCTGTATGCAAAGTGAACTGTTTTCTTTTTTTTAATTTGTTTATTTCTGAAACTTTAGGACAGGATATGTGCAGCAGTTTACAATGGACAGACGTTTATAACCAAAACCATTTAAAGTGTGATAGAGAGAGATAGTATGAAATGAGAGTCAATGTCATATAATCGAACTTCCAAACTTTCAAACACCATATGTTCAAACTTGGAAGTTCGAAATATGACAACATCGAAATCTCAGAACAGCAAATTTTTTTCCCAGGGAAAAAATTCACTGTTCTGAAAAACACACACATAACACAAGCACACCAAAAACCTAATAAACCTACACTAAACCTTACAAACACAACTATCAATGCACTAACCTTAACCCAAACCCTAACCCTAAGGTCCGTCACTTTCGCACACTTACTTTACTCGCACCCTAACTCTAAGGTCCGTCACTATCGCACACTTACCGTACCCGCACCCCTAACCCTAAAGTTCGTCACTTTCGCACACTTACCTTACCCACACCCTAACCCTAAAGTCCGTCACTATCGCACACTTACCTTACCCGCACCCTAACCCTAAAGTCTGTCACTATCGCACACTTACCTTACCCGCACCCTAACCCTAAAGTCCGTCACTATCGCACACTTACCTTACCCACACCCTAATCCCAACGTCAGTCACACTCGCACACTTACCTTAAACCGATCCGTAACTTTCGCACCACAGTGGAGAAGATGTCGAAGCCGCAGAAACAGCCAATCAAATTCTTTCCCTGGGAAAGAATTTGTATTTCCACGGCTTCGACATTTTCGTTTTTCGAACTTCCCAGTTCGAACTTCTACTATTCGAAAATTTCAATGTTTGATTAAATAACATAGACCCTGAAATGATGGTAGTGTTGGGAGTAGATCACGAGATAAGACTGTGATGTGCACATGGGAGTCATTTATGAAGTATGCAATGGTATTGTGTTAAAGTTTTGTGTATGTGCGTGTGGGGGGATAAATACATTACCCAGTCAGGGACATTTTACAATATTCTGGACAGCTGAGAGGTATGCACATCACAACTAACATGATATTTTGGCTAAGATGCCTTAAACAATATGTAAATAAGTAACTGTTTTCACAGAAACAAAACAAATGGTTCATACCTTTGTTTTAAAAAATAAACTGCAAAAAAGCTTGAGACTGCCAGCGGTACAGCACACAGACACAGCTTATTTCACTATTGCAGAAACTTAACTATTACTCCTTGAAAAGCAATGCCCTATAAAATAGCATAACATCAATTACAATATTGATTAGATTACAAAATTGAATGTGAATGCATTTACAGTGTTTTTATCCTGTCACAGTTGAAGCCCATGCAAAAATAGGAGCAAGTCTCAGAAAAATGCCTGACATGCCTCAATATTTCCAGCTGTACTCTAACATTGTTAACCTAATATCATGCTAGGGATGGGGGAGAGTTTCAGTAAAGTTAAGTTTCAGAATGCCAGTAGAAGCTGTCTTGACAGTTTCTGCTAGGAAATATATCATTCCTCCAAAGAAAACACACATAACACTTGTCTCTATGGTCAGTGATACTGCGCCTGCAGCACAGGTAAAACAAAAGAAGAGCCCTTAAAAACTGTAATAAATCACTTTAACTAACCTTTTTAAGGGGCATGCAGTAATGCTACGAAGACAGAGATACAGTTACTGCATTACACAGGCATCATTATTTCAGTGCTGTAAATTACATTGTCCCTTGTAGGCTGTACAAGCAGGGATTCCCAAAATGGTGGCATAACCCCCCCCCCATGCCAAGGAAGGGAGAGCAAACCACTTTCCCCTTAATTCCATTTCCCTGACATACTCTTTCAGTCCCTTGTTTTAGTGTTTTAAGCCAGGTGACTGCTATTATAACCAGGGATGAAATGTGTGTGTTTGTAGATGCGGTTGCCTCTGGAAATTATAGATAATATTGATGGTTGTTGGCATGAAGTTTGCCTAATCAAGTATTCATGAACACATAAGTAACCTAAAAGTGGGTTATTATTTATCTATGATTTGGCTACTGGGATTGTCCACTGTGTAAGGTCTAGACCCTGGCAGAAAAGCTCCACAATAAACATGTAATACAATGCTGCATAACCATATCTTCGGTTGCAGTATTAAAGTGTCAGTTATAAAGTGTTGACACTTAACAAGTTCCCCAGTACTTAGTAGACATGCAAATACAGGACAGTCACAGTTTCATTACAGTAAATAAGACAATTGTTTGTAGATATGATCCACATTGTGTTAGCAACATTTGTGCCAGCTCTTCCCTTGGACATTTCACTTCTGCATCTGGGAAAAACTTTGGAGGAGGTGCTGTGCAGCATGATTGATGTAATTAAGAAAGTGCTCCATCTTCTGTGGTCAGTATCAGAATAACAATAAATATGAGGCAGTAAAGATTTTTAGTGGATATTTAGAACCACAGATTGGTTAACAGGGTGAATCTCTACAGAATTGTTCCTACGTTTGGTGAATCATGTGGGATACTAAGACATAATGATGCAAAACTGAAGAAGATCACAGCTGCAGAAATATTTATTGTTTTACAGGTGTGACCCATTAATACAGAAGCATAGAAGCATGGTCAAATACAGAAAACTAGACATCTAACCCAATTAAGCAGATATTCTGCTCATTTATACTCCTGAGTCTAAAGTACTTTAGTGTAGTAATGTTGCATTGCACAAGACATGTTTGCAGGAATAAGGTTTGTGCAGTAATCATAGATAAGTTTGACCTGTTTGCACAAGAATCAGGGAAAAGTCCAGTAATAACAATAATGGGGACACATGCCCAAAATCAAGGATGTGTTTTAAATATTGCTGTCATGTACTTAAAAAGACAGAACAACAGGTTTTGCATTAGCATGCATTTTCTGAAGGATGCGGAGTCTGAAACTCAAATGTCTGTCATTATTTAGTGACTGCACTCTTCAACAATCTGCCATAAAACCACATATTTTATGAGGAACAGACCAAAAATATAAGCCAAAATCATGGGCATTTATGAATTCAGGGCAATTTAAATTTTTGACAGGGACAAATGGTATTAAATTAATCTTTGTTGTATGGTCAGGAATAAATATACATTAAACCACCAAGAAGGAAAAATAGTCCAAGAAACGACTCAGCCAGTATATCCAAAGAATTTATTTTATAGTACCAACAATTGATGTTCTCCTGCGCCTCGGCATAAGCCTTTTAACAGAGTATAACAAAACCCTTTCTCGTTCCTTTATATAGTAAAAAACTATTCTAATAAAACAATTAAAAAACACTTAATTACAGCAGCCATGTCCAATCAAGCTCTCTATTTAACCCCTTAGGGTGTAGAGTGTCAAATTTTAAAATAAACAGTGCTTCTTTCCATTGTAGTTTATTCTTCAAGCACATACCTTTCACACAATGTACTTTTTCCAAAATTGTGCCTGTTAAATTCTTACCATCACTGTTATGATATTTTTTTAAAATGAAAGCCTAAAGGGCTTTCTACCTTTTCATTTTTAATATTTCTCAGATGTTCTAAGAACCTGACTCGAAAACTCCTTTCTGATTCACCTATGTAAAATAAATTGCATTCACATTTGAGTACATAAACAATACCCTCTGTGTTACAACTAAAATTACCATTCACATTAAATTTCTTTCCATTTATACAGTCAAAAGAATTTACTGTTTGGTTACATATACTACAATGACCACATGCTTTAAAACCATAATCAGAAATACATTTTGTTATACTCTGTTAAAAGGCTTATGCCGAGGCGCTGGAGAACATCAATTGTTGGTACTATAAAATAAATTCTTTGGATATACTGGCTGAGTCGTTTCTAGGAATAAATATACAGTCTGGCCATTTATACTGTAACTAAGCTCTACAATGAGCACTTTTTTTTAATTTACTCATAGTAAGCAAATAAAGAATCAAGGATATGAGGTCCTATGACCTTTGTTACATTCTTCATTGTTTTAATCCTCCTTCATCCTTTGTGTTTAGTCTAGAGAAACAGGAAGTTTTTGTCTGGCAGTATTTACCAGATCTTGCTCCTGGGATTTCCTTGAAAAGGTACTGTGTGTCCAGTGGACCTGCCTGGTTAATTGATGGATAAAACTTATACATAAGTAGAGTTTCAGGTTAAAGTGTTGTATGACTGTATTACTCAAATGCGTCATACAGGCAGCAGTGTGTCTATAGATTGTAAGCCATTGACCAGGTTCTCCATATTTCTGTCTGATCTCAAAGGTGTTCAGTTACTGAATTGGAGTGGCACAGTCAGCTTGTCAATGAGTACCACTACAAACAGTTGTGGTAGTCGGTTTGCTGTCTGCCATAAGAGAGAGGTGGCATGAGACAGAGTATTCTGTTCACAGTCTTGTAATGCTACAGGATGCTTTTTTTATCTTTATTCTTTTTCCCTCGTTTTAGATATATCCCATAGCTAGACTCGAAACATTAATCTGAAAATGACATCACATTACAGTGTTACACACATAAGCAGAATCATCATCATCGTAGATAAGGTTAATCATTTAATCAGAACAAAGAGCAACTGTTATTAATTAAAGCTAAAGGATTTAATAGAAGAGCTAAGATCCATTTCTGATAGCATATTCATGTCACCTCAGTTCTTCTTCTCCTTTTCCACCTACTATCCCTTCCAAAATTAAATTTGTTGTGGTCATAGTCCCTACTACCACATAGTTTCATACCTAGCCTCCACATCCCTTAGACAGACATTCTATCCTTTTGTCTCCTCAGCATTAAGACAGGAGAAAAGAATGTTGCTCATCCTATCACTACTGCCAGCACAATATTTCCCTCCTGAAGCTACTTCTACTAGTATCCCTAATTTACCCCCATCTTTAATTTTATTTCTCAGTGCTGCATAAGCAAATCTTCTTCATCCACATTTGGGCTGTATCTACATTATAAACCTGATCTCCATCCCTTTCCATGTTTTCACAATTTGTTTAATAACCACACTTGCTGCTGTTGGAATAACTAGTCTTTAATCCCAATCACACCCCACAAATGTTTGATCATCCCCAAATAAGCAAAATTACTAGTTATATGGCTTCTTCCTATTAAATATATCACATTGTACAGCTTTCATTTATGCCAAATATCCCTAGTCCATGTGCATGATGACTATATCTAAAGTTAATCTGCATCTCTTTCTTCACATTTCCAGGAATGAGTTATCTGTCCCTGTCTATCATTTAAAATCCTTATGGGTACTCTGTACCACCCATGCAACATTTGTCAATATCTATCCTCGATTATTCCCAGCCTCTCCAACATCTTCATCATCCCCCACACATCCTTCCATAATATATCCACCTCCCAAACATTGTCTTCCTTTATCCATTCTTACTGTAATCTATCCATGGGTACCTGTATCACACCTACTCCTAATTATTTATAAAACTGTCCTATTGACCCCCTTTTCAGGTCCTTGTCATCCTTCTACAAACTCACCCCTTCCTTCCCTTCCTCCTACCTCTTATCTCTTATCTCTTGTTGGGTCTTTTGGCTTTTTCCCGGTTAGGGGCCGCCACAGCGGAATTCCGGTCCGCTAATGATTGGCAGTAGATTTTTACGTGCCGAGCTGCCAGCCCTGACGCACAACCTTCAACGAAGGTACGCTCATTCACGCATGGCTACACACAGAAGATACTCTAGCTGAGAATCGAACAGGACATCGTCTTACTGTGAGGCGACAATGCTACCGCAGCACCACTACCACAGTTATCTCTATCCCTTCCCTTTCTATCTGAAACCTGCACTTTATCAATCACTCTTCCATATGGTAACCAATACCATGTAAGCATTTATTTTCTATTTTCTTCCAGCTGCACAAAGTCCAAGCATTTCCATCCCTCATACTCTCTTCCTGTAACTGTCTGTACTGTGATTCCTAAATCTTCCCACCTGTTGGAAACCTATACTATCTCCACTGATAGTGCTCTCCAAATTCTTTGCACCATCCTTCTATCCTTTTATTTAAAGAAATACGATTTAAACCAATTATTATTATAACACACCTTCTCTAAATAAACAGAGTAAAGACATCTGTACAAGCACTCCTCACCCAGGAGTATGTAGATATCAAAGCAGTTACTGAAATATAGTTTAAAGTCACAGAGAACATCCAGGCCTTGCATGGCTGCAATGTCTTCCACTCATTTAGACTAACTACTGCACAGAAAGGGACAAAAGGTAGAGACATTTCTGTTTATTGTAAAAATGAACAAACTTCAAGGCTGGTCTGTCAGTATGATGTGCTTGAGCTTCTCCGTGTCTATATTATAACTTACGATACCAAATAAGTGCAAGCTATAGGTCTCCTGCTGTGACCCAGGAAAACCATACTACATACTTAAATTGTAGTAGAACTTTTCCCCATGCAGCTTAACACTATACACATAGGTGACAGTAACTACTCCATTATAAACTGGAAATCATACACAACCTCTAAAATACAGGCCCAAAAACTCCTGAATTTATACATGCAAACACCTTGGACCAGTTAGTCTGTACTTCCACTAGAGGTGTAAACTTCCTTGACCTGGTCCTCACAAACATGGCACCCCTCCAATGTAACATTCTTGCTAGTCAGGTTGTACCATAAAACTGTTTTCTTTGAAGTAAAGGTAAAGCCAGGGACACCTGCTAACCCTGCAACTTTTAGGAATTATTGTTGGGCAAATGTCCTACTACTAAGTGACACCCTGGCAAAATTTCAAGCCCCCTCCCAAACCCTGAGAATCACTGTTGCCTATGTGGAATCATTCAGGGTATCCCCATATAATCCATAGAGATAGCTGTGAGTACCCAAATTAAGCACAGGATCAACTCAAAAAACAAGCCACCCTGGAGGAATCCCAACATCAATAGGCTGTACAACAAAAGACAGTCCTCCAAAGACAAATTTGAGGTAAAGTTAGGCTCACAGGTCAAGGAGAGTCAGAAAGCTTTCTTCAGTTATGTCCATAACCACAAGGGTAATGTACAGCAGTGTACCAAATTAATTGTAAATGGTACCACCTATACAGAGCTGGAAGATATAACAAACCTCCTTGCTGATAAATTTTGCGCCGATTTTAACCCCCCACCCCCACCCATCAGATGCTCCTAAGAAAATACCCACATCCATAAATCCACCACTAAAGACCAGGTGCTCAATGTGCTCTACGAGGCCAAGAACACCGCATCAGAGGTTCCTGGTAATATCCCAGAATGTCTGCTAAATAGCATGAAATATGAACTATCAGGACCACCAGATACACTATTTAATTACAGCATCCAAGCAGGCCTCGTGCCAAACAAGTAGAGGACTGCAACTGCTATCCTTCTGCAAAAGGGTGGGCCATCCACAGATCTAGAGAATTATTAATAATAAACCTGACTAGCTTGATACGCAAAACTGTAGAGAGAACAATCATGGATATCCTAAATGACAACTTAGGTAGCCTACAAACAACGGACCCAAATCAGTTTGAGTTTGTCAAAAGCAAGTCTTGTCAACTCATCCTGGTGGTCTTCATTGCAAAGGTCACCGAAGCAATGGATGAGAGCAAAATGGTGCATACTGCCGACCTCAACCTGGCCAAGGCATCTGATACAATACCCACCCATTGAACAAAAGCTCACTAAGCTAGGTATAAATCCTTACATCATCCACTGGATAGGCAGCTGGCTTACAGACAGGACCCAAGGAGTTAGAATAAGGGAGTCTTTCTCAACAAAAAGACTGGTTACTAGTGGGCAGCCTCAAGGCTCAGTGCTGGGGCCACTTCTCTTTAGCATCTGGTCAGGGCTAATGTCATGAGCCTTTGGCTGACTGAGTTTGCAGATGATATGCAAATTGGGTGCAGTCACTGGATCTCCCTAAGACACAAATATTGTCCAAGAAGGCCTGACACAGACTAAAACTGGTGCCATAGTCTTGGTCTAAGAGTCCGTACCAAAATGTGCATCTTAGTTTCTTTCAGAAAGATGGCCACACCATCAAACTACTACATAAACAATACACCCCTAAGAGTAAATTCTGTAGTCAGGGATTTGGGAATTCATGTAAACAGTGATTTGGCATTTGGCCATCATGAGTCTTCTGTAATGAGGAAATCATTCTATATTGCACAACTTATAAGTATGCATCTAGATCCAAACATGTCATTGTTCTGTTATGCTCTGTTCTCATAAGACCAGTCAATGAGTACACTGCTCCCTTTAGTATGTACCCAACCAGGTATGTGTAACAACTGGAGCATCCTCAGAGACTCCTCATAATAAGAATATGTAGTGTGGAAAACAAGTCCTATGCAGACTTCCTCAAAAGCTTATCCTTATATTCAGTTTCTACCAGCTGCTGAGAGGCAACCTATGCCAGGCCTACAAAACATTCTCTGGTCCAGCCCTACTGGACCTATTGCACATCCATAAAACAAATAACATCAAGAACACCTGATCCATGTGCCTAAACCATGCCTGAAATATAAACTGGACGTGATGGAGGGACAGGTATTTGTCTCAGAGCTCCCCCTTTTCTGGAACAGGCTGCATATCCATGTGAAACAGAGTTCATCTCTGCACTTGTTCATGCAAAACGTGGATCAGTGAATGGGGAACCATAAGCAGATATGCCCCCAGAAAACCCATGGGAACCAAAACCTATCAAATTTTACTGGGAAGCATGGCTATGCTTAAAAAAGCCCCTTGGGTTGATAGCCTAGTACTCTGCTATGATACTATGAAAAGTATTTTATTATAATAAACATATATGTTTGGAATTGATAAACAAATTGGTCTCAACTGAATAACACAAGTTTTCATTTTGTTAATGACAAAACTCATCTTGATAGTACATCTTCCTACATTACGTTATTTGTAACTAACAAATGAAAATTAAAGAGTCCATGCCTGCTTCACAAGAAGAGTTCACATTTCATCTCATTATGTACTCTAACCTTCTTGTCCTTGAATGGACTACATTTGTGCCTCTGTGTAAGAACTACACTAAACACTTACATTACCTTCTGTGCCAACATCTTTTGTATCATGTGTAATATCAGTGCAGCTGGGTCAGTGGGAATGTAATGAAAAACAATTAAACAGACAAAGTATATAGTAGAAACACTCACAGCACTTTGTGTATTTTGCAAATTTAAAGCATTAAAATAAATAAAATAAAACATTAGTTATTTTACCTTTATGCTCCCTCACTGACATAGTTTCTCACCATCTTCAGTGTATCATTTTCCCTCATTAACAACTTCATAGTCAGTCCCCCCTTTGTTTCTTTATCCACAAAATCCATTCCAAATTCCCTTCCTCTTGCCGTCTTGTTGGTGCTGCATCATATTTATGGTTGTATAATATCATCTGAAGTCTGGACCCCATCCCCACATCATCTCCCCGCTCTCAATATTCCCCTATGATAGTTTTGTTCCTGTTTGTTTCCTGCATTCCCTTAAGCTGCTGTAACAGTTCTGTTTTTAATAATGTGCCCTTTATGTATGTCTGTTCTTCCGGCTCTTGATTCATCTAAGTTCCCTATGCCTCTAATTTTCATCTTTCTATCCATCCTGGTTTTCCCCAGTTCCCCATAAACCTTCTTCTCTCTGCCATTTTATATCCATCCCATTCTGCACACACACTGCCCTGTCCCTGACCATTGTCTTGTATCACTTCACTATCCATTTTAAGCTTCCCCATCCATCTTTGTCCTAGATTCGAAATTCAGAACTCCACCTTTGTCTTTCTGTGTCTTGATATCTCTGGGCCATTTTAAGTGTTACCTGATCTAAAATGTTTAGTTCCATAAAAGACATCCCTTTAATCTCTCAGATTGTTTCCTTATTCATTAGTGGTCTTTTGATTCTATTTACTTGTGTGTCCCCTTTCCCCCTGGCTTATTTCCTACTTCACATCTAACAACTCTAATTATTCCATATCTTTCTGCAATGCCTCTTGATTTCTTCTATGAAACTACAGTAAACTCCCCTCCAGTAGTCAGTTTCTCCCACACCTCAATAATTCAATTAATCTGTTCTTACCAGTCCAGAGATGATCTTGGGGAAAATCAACATTTGTCTCATAGAAGGAGCTTAACACCCACACCTTACCCTTCCCATTTCCATTTTCTACTACCTATCTAACATCACTGTCAGATTCTCAATATAACACTTCCCACTTTTCCTTCCCTGTAAGATGCCTACCCCCTTCCTGTCCCATTCATACAACTCACCCCTAACCAAACATATCACCCTTTTCAAACTTGCAGATCTCTCACTCTCATCCTCACCTTTATTTCTTTAATAAACTTAATCAGCCCCTTCTCTAATCTACTTGGTTAACATCCTTTCTCTTTATTTAATAGAGTTATTTGCCCCCCTCAAACATTCCATGTTCTAATCCACCCCTCACTTGTTTACAGCCTTCTCTTTCTGGTGCTTCTCTGGAGCTTAGTCTAAGGGATCCTTGAGGTGAGGCATACCAGCATCTCCCCCAGGAGAGGTAGAATGTGGTCTTTGCATCACAACTGATGCAGTATAATGGTTCTCCCTACATCCACCTGCTACAGTCACTGTATTTATTTACTAATTGTTTGATTTTATTTATTTCCATTTGTTAACTGGGATGGTCTACTGAGCTTCAAATAGTCACCTTTTCCTGGGTCCCAGGGAGAAAACATCCAAAGAGCATAGTTAGATAAAGCAAGACTAATAGAGTCAGTTACAGTTGTACATTAGTTTCTAGGAATATAGAAATAATAAGAAAATAAGGGAGATTAGTATGATTATATTCATTTATTAATCACTTCTGACAAAACATATTCGTGATCTTATAATTGCTGAAATTATAGTTATGGATAAAAGCTAGAAATGAGTGACAAGTGTAAATCAGAAATATATAAAGTGTTAGAAGATTGATAAAGGAGAAATGTTAGTGTTATTTTTCAAGTACACAGATAAGTGAATGAAAGATGCTGAGAAGAAGTAATATGAAGGGTGTTTAGTAACAGTGGGAAAGAGAGTTGAGAAACATTACAGAGTAGGCAGAGTGATTGTCTGATAGGTGCTTTGTGGAGGTAGAAATGAATAGTATTTCATAGGTGCATAAGTTGGTACTAGGCTATCGGCCCTAGGGCCTCTAGAAGCCTAGCCATAACAATTCCTTTACTATTTCTTCCCACACTATTTACTTCCCTGGACCCCTGTCTAGCAGGGCAACTGACATGATCCCCGGGGTGAATTTCCTTTCTCCCATCCAATCATCAAGATTCCTTTTGAAGAGGGCTAAAGAGGCACTCTGCTTGATATGTATGGGCAGTCTATTTCAGAGTCTGGGGAGTCTCTGGGTCAGGAACCGATCCCTCCAGCATGTTTTGTTTATTGTGATGACAAGGTTTAGCTCCGTGGAGCGTGTGGCTCTGAGGGATTGGGATTTCTTTAAGTGTAGCATGTCAACAGCTCTGGGTTTGACATGGCCTTGTAGTTATGCAGAGATCGCCTCTGAGTAGATGATATGCGACAGAGTATAGCTGGAGTTTTTTAAGGCGGTCAGCGTAGGGCATCTGCTTTAGGCCTGTGATTCTTTTAGTGCGGTATTTCTGCGGCCTTTCCAGTTGTTGCAGATGTCTTGAGAGGTACATACCAAACGGGGCATTGTATTCTATAATGGGTCTAATGAGGGATGAGTACAGTGGGACAATGACCTCCTTTTTTCTGGATGAAAAGCCCTTAGTGATGAGGTGTGCCACATAGAAGGATTTCCTGACTGTTGTGGCGATGTGGTTATCGAAGGTGAGACCACTGTCCACCTGTGTCCCTAAGTCTCAAACTTTCAGTGTTTAGTGTACTGCCACTTATGTGGTAATTCATGGGTACATGTTTTTTCCCAAAGGGGATAACTATACATTTCTTGGCATTGACCTTGATCCCATGGCTCTGGCACCGAGCATCTGTTTCTGTAAGGCCCTTTTGTAGAGTATCCACATCATTTGGGGATTCAGTAATGGCTCCTAGTTTGCAGTTATCTGCGAACTTTGTTAGCCAGAGTCCCTTAGTGTTGGCCTGTACTTCAGAGAAGTAGATGGCAAACAAGGGCTGTCCCAGGACTGAACCCTGAGGTACTCCACTTGTCACTTGTCTGCAGCTGAATTTGGAGTCGGCTACTTTTACAGTGTGGGTTCTGTCAGTAAGCCAGTTGGCAACTCATTGGGTGATGTAGGGGTTAATGCCCAGCTTAGTAAGTTTATCTATGATTCCAGAGTGGGGGAATGGTGTCAAAGGCCTTGGCAAGGTCTAGATAGGCTGTGTGGACCACCTTACCCTCATCCACGGCTCTGGAGACTGATTTGAAGAAGTCAATCAGGTTCAGGAGACAAGATTGGCCCTTCACGAACCCAAACTGGGTGGTGTCCAGTGTTTGAAGGTTGCCAATGTCTTTGTTTATAAGTTCTATGATAATACGCTCCATGGCCTTGCAGATCAGGCTCGTCAGACTGATGGGACGGTAGTTCCCGGGATCCAACATGGATCCCCCCTTGTGGAGTGGGATAACTGTAGCTGTGTGCCACTCAGTGGGCACGAAGCCTGAGGTGAGGCTATGATTAAACATGACACTTAGGTGAGGTGCCAGTTCATTTTGTAGTTCATGTAGTACACAGCCTGGGATGTCATCTGGTCCCATGGATGCTGTATTCTTAGCTTTGGAGAGTGAGTTTTTTACCCATGTGGCCATTATTACTGGAATTTGGCAATCTTCCAGTATTGAGATGGGCCATTTAGGGGGTGAGAGGGGGGGTGAAGTTGGCACTGAATCGATCTGCCAATATCCTTGGGATCAGTATATTTAATGCCATTCTGTTGTAACTCAGCAGATCTGAGCATTGCCATTTAGATTTTTGACATAGTTATAGAATGCCTTGTGATTGTCTTTGGAATTTTTAGCAATTTTATTTTCGTAACTAGCTTTGGAGGATTTTATGAGGGATCTCAGCTTCTTATTGAAGCTGGTGAGGGAGTTTTTTGCATCCTGGAATTTTCCTCTTTTCTGCAACAGTTTCTTCCTTTTGTTGTAAAGTTTGTTTATGGCAGAGGACCACCAGATTGGCTTCCTTTTTTTGGAGGAGAGCATCTTGGTTTTATTTGGGATGGCACAATTCATGCATAAGTGGATGTGCTCATACAGTGCCTTAGTGCAGGATTCAGCAGTTGAACTTTCAGTTCCCGTCTGCATGGGTGTCATGAAGTTTGTCACTTCTATAATAATTTTGATACAGTCCTAAATACCTAAAAAAAAAAAGGTAAAATAAGAAATCTAGGGGAAACATGGGTTTGAGTTGCTGCAAGTGTGACAGTGATGCCTGTTTAAATGTTGATGCTAAGTATATGAAAGGTTTAAACAAAAATAATGTTAAATGTTTGAAAAAGTGGAAGTTGAGATATGATTTTGATGGTACACTGAATAAGAATGCCTGTGCAAAATTGGTTAGAGATTTGAAAAGAGATGCGGGAACTAGAACTAAAGGGAACTAGAACTAAAAAACAAAGACAATTGGGATTTTCCCAAGCACAAAAATGGTTAGAAGAGGCAAATAAATGAACTATAAAAGAAAAACAGTGCCAGGAAAAAGAAAAAATAAATCAAAAGGGATCACTGGTGCCAAGTGGAAAAGTAGCTTTATTTTTAGATAAGGAGGATGAGCATACAGTGTGTGTGGTACAAAGGCAGGCAACTGCCCCACCGTATAGGGAAATTGCTGCTGCTGTACCGGCGGAATCTCCTCAATATCAGTCTGAAGATGTGGGATCTGTACAGCAGGGTGGGTTATTGGCTGCTCAAGGAAATGTTGTGACCCCTCCAATTTACCCGCAAATTCCCGTAGTACCCAAGGTTGCATTGCAACAGGTAGACCAACCTATGCAGTTGAGGTCAGGACCAGCAGGGCAAGGACGTTGGGCCATTAAACTTTCTGACCACTCAGAAGCTCTTCCCTTAATACAGGTTGCAAACCCACAAGCAGGGGATGTTGGACAAGAGCCAACTATTTTAGTTTATCGTCCCTGGGCTAGAGAGGATATAAAACGAGCTACTGATGGTATTCCTCATCCCAAGGTTAATTTTCAAAAGTTTTCTGAGGACATAGTTGGTATGCGTTTAAGTTATCATTTAAATGGTTTAGAAGTAGAACAAGTAGTGCGACAAATCCTGGGTCCAGATTGGCACTTAGTTTGTGGTACTTGGACATGTAAGGCAGATGAAGGCACTACATTAAAGCATAATTCTGGGGCGTTAGACACGCGAGTCACTGATCTGTTGAAGAGAATTTCTGATAAGTGGCGTCCAAGAGCAGATTGGGCAGTAATAAATCAGTGCATCCAAAATGATGATGAATCTGTAGACCACTATATTGTAAGATTGACAGTAGTGTTCAATAACCATTGTGGAATGATGATTCCGCAGGATCAGACTAATGTCCGCATGAACAGCAATTGAAAAACGCTTTTCTTAAAGGTTGTAAGGCTCCGATAAATAGTTTTATAACTAAGCATATGGTTGATCACATAACATGTAGACTGCAACCTTTGTTTGAATATGCACGGCATGCTGAGTGACATTTCAGTTTAAAAAAGAAATTACAAGTGTTAGCAGTAGGGGATGATGGTGGTATATTTTTGGTACAGGACAAAAGGGGGAAAGGGCGCCGTGGTGGCATACAAAGACGTGGGGGCCCGAAATGGGACACGTCAAATAAACCGGGTGGACATTCAGAGGAATATGAGGGGAGGTTAAAACGTGGAGAATGTTTTAAATGCGGTAGACGTGGGCACTTTGCTGCCGACTGCGAAGAGTGGCAACATCCCCCACAGCTTACGAACAAGGGCTCCGTATGACTATATGATAGTAAAGGAAGGCACCAAATTCATTATTGTGATTATTGTAGAGAAGAAGAAAGCGAGAATGATTGTGATGATGATGAGGCAGACACTCTCTGCGATGAATGTCAGGAAATTAAGGAAGGGCGGGATTGTGACTGTGAAGTCATAAACCTGGCACATTTGGGTATTGCTATGCATCTGGATCAAAAACCCATGATAGAGTTTTTGGTTGAGGGACAGAAAGTGGAGTTTTTATGTGATTCAGGTGCATCGCGTACACTTTTGGGTCCAGCAGTTCTACCCCCGAACTGCAAAACAGATGAATTTGTCCTTGTGAAAGCGGCAAACGGGAAACTCTATAAGGAACCACTATCTCATCCTCTATTATTCACAGATCCGCAAACAAACCAAACTGTTAGGTGTAGGGTAATTATATCAAAAGTTTGCCCAGTTAATTTGCTGGGAAGAGATTTGATGCATTTGTTTGGAATAGCAGCAATTCCCACACCTAAAGGCATTGAGGCAAAAAGGTTAGCGGATGGCTTGGTGGTACAAGGAGTACAAGACTTGTTTTACTGGTATAGTCAGGACTTGATTTCAAACGAGCCTGGGAGGGTTGATACAGATTTGATCAACCTAGCTTTAAGTAAATCTAGGAGCGGGTCACCGCAGGTTGCGGCGCACTTACATTGTACTATGTACTACAGACAGGCCCCTGGTCCGGATAAAGAATTTGAAAAATAATTCTTTAGGCACAAATGTGCAAGGATAATTTTGAATGATATGTTTTGGGATAAGCAAGGTAATACAGTAGTAACCTGTACTTTGACCAAGGAAATGAGTTCTTTATATCGCTCAGGTTATAGCCCACATATTTCAATTACTAAAGTGGTGGGGACACATTGGGTAGATTTGGCGAAAAAGGTAACAAATTGGGACACAATGTCCGAAAGTCAGTTGAAGGATCAACAGATCCAGGTACAAAGATTAAATTGGGTGACTTGGGCACAACCAAGTGTGCACCTCAGGGATAACAAAACAGAAATGGCATGACAAATCCTCCTAACTCAAGAGGAAGATAGTGCGTTAAGTGCCTTACCTGTAGATTTATGGTCAAAAGTTAAAGGGGATGTAGGACTGATGAAAACAGCAGGTGAAGTTTGTATAACTCCAAAGTCAGGTTTTAGACCTTGTAAGCACCAATACCCGCTAAGTAAACAAGCAGAGGAAGGAATTAAGCCAGTCATTGAGCAGCTAAAACAGGTAGGAATTCTTGTTGAATGCCCAGATTCGCCCTGCAATACTCCGTTGTTTCCTGTAAAGAAACCGGATGGGTCATGGACGTTGGTTCAGGATTTACAAGCAGTTAATTCGGCTGTGATCCCAAGAGCACCGGTGGTCCCTGACCCCTATACATTACTTAATGATTTACTACCTCAGCACAGATATTTTTCTGTCATAGATATAAGCAATGCCTTTTTCTCCATACCACTACATAAGGAGAGTAGATTTTGGTTTGCATTCACCTATCAAGGTAAAAGATACACCTACACCAGATTGCCACAGGGCTATTGTGAGAGTCCGACAATATTCGCACAAGAAATGGCTGCGAATTTAGCTCAGTTTGTTCCCCCAGAGGGAAGCCAGGTTCTGTTGTATGTAGATGATATTTTGTTGGCCTCACCCACGCAGGAAAGTTGTAGAAAGGATACCCTTGCCCTTCTTAGTTTTTTAGCTGAGCAAGGACATAAGGTAAATAAAGAAAAATTACAATTGTGGAAAGCACAAGTAAAGTACTTGGGTTACTTAATTTCGCAGGCAGGTAGACAATTGGAGAACAAAAGAAAACAAGCAATTCTTGAGGCACCTATGCCTACGACTAAGCGGGAGATGATGTCCTTTTTAGGTGTGACTAATTTTTGTAGAAGTTGGATCCCTAACTATGCTGAGGAAGTAGGGCCATTGACTGCACTGATCTATGATACTCCCATGGCGGCTAAGAATAATATACAGTGGACAAATAAGGCAATACAGGCATTTATTAGAATTAAGCAATTGATAGCAGGATCCTCTGTTTTGTTTTTTCCGAACTATTCTAAGCCGTTTGTACAAATGGTTGATTGTAAGGGAGGATATATGACTTCGGTTCTGGTACAAGTACATGGGGATAAACAGAGGCCGATAGCTTTCTACTCCTCCAGATTAGATCCTGTTGCAAGGGCATTGCCGCATTGTGTTCAAGCTGTAGTGGTGGCCGCCATGGCAGTACAAGCCTCAGCATCATTAGTTTTGTTTCACCCATTACAATTGCGGGTTCCACATTCAGTAGCTACTATACTTTTGCAAGATAAGATAACCTTTTTATCTCCTAGTCGACATTTGTCGTGTATGACAGTGCTGCTGACACAGCCTCATGTGACCATAGAAAGATACACTACTCTTAATCCGGCGACACTTTTGCCGACTCCAGAAGAAGGTACTCCACATGTTTGTTTAGAGAGCATTCATGACAAAGTACTTCCCCGACCAGATTTAATGGATATTCCGTTGATAGATTCTGATCTCGTTTTTTTTGTAGACAGATCAGCAAAGAAAGACACTGTAGGAAAAACACTAGTAGGGTATGCTGTCACCACAGAAACTGAAGTTTTGGAAGCAAAAGGATTGTCAAACATTTATTCTGCACAGACAGCTGAGTTGGTGGCTTTGACTCGAGCTTGTACCTTAGGGGAGGGTAAAAAAGTGACAATTTATACAGATAGTCAATACGTTTTCTCCACTGTACATGTTTTCGCTCAACTATGGAAGAATAGGGGAATGGTTACTGCGACAGGCAAACCAATAAATCACAGAGATTTAATTTTACAGTTGTTAGATGCAGTGCAACTACCACTTCAGATAGTGATATGTAAATGTTCCACACATACCAACAGAAAAGATCCTGTCTCCAGGGGAAATGCCCTTGCTGATATGGCTGCAAAAAAGGCAGCTCAAGAAAATGAGTTGCTTTTACATGATAATGATTTGGAGCCCAGACACCTCTTAGACTTAGAGACACTAAAAGTAATGCAAACATTGACGACACAGAAGGAAAAATGTCGTTGGGTTAAATATGGTATCACTCAACAGAGTGGGTTGTATAGGGCATCAGATGGCAAAATGGTATTACCCTCAAACCTTTTTAGGTATGCGGCATTGGTTAGCCATGGACCTGCCCATGTAGGAGTACAGACAATGATTCAAATAGTGTCTAAGGTGTTTTGGTGTAAAGGGTTTTCAACTTATGCAAAGCAATTCTGTTTATCTTGTTTATTATGTGCAAAGTATCATGCTCAGGGGGGAGTTAAAAAGTCTCAGCAGGCATTCCCTACCCCTCCGTATCCATTCCACACACTCTGTACAAAGCCTTAAGAATGCTACAAATAAAGCAGATTTTGCCTTCACAAAAGAAGAACAATTGTTACTCGAGACGGGATTCGTACACCATAATGAATGATTATCTTGGGTTAGATATAGTACCCGAGAAGCACATCGTGAGAACTGTATTTCTTGTGCTGAAGGTAAACAGCAATTAGCAACAGTCTCATTGATGCAAGATGAAGGTAACCGAATGTGTCTGTTGAAATTATTCTTCAACAAAACTGAAGCATTTTCCGGTCATAAGCAAAGTTGAGAAACCGCCTGCAGCGATTTCCTATCCAGGTTCGTATATGTGCATTTCCAGAGATGGCACAGGGAAAATTTATGGCAATATGGGACAGAACTATTGCAATGTTACTGTGAATGGCAATGGGAATCCATTTCTGGAGAACCAAACTCATAGTTTAGCAGATGTATGGTGGTTATATGGAGACAACAAACTCAGATCAAGGCTTACGATTCCCTGGAAGGGAACTTGTGCACTTGTAAAGTTAATTCTGCCATTCTACATTTTCCCAGTTCCAGCAAGCAATTTCGTAAGAGAACTTGAAATAAAGCCGAAGTGGTTGAGTAGGAGAAAAAGAGAGGCACCGAAGCAATCTTTCGATAACGGTGTCTGCATCGATAGCACTGGCGTACCAAGAGGCGTACCTGATGAATACAAAGCAATAAACCAAATAGCAGCTGGTTTTACATCCATCTTTGTCTGGATTCAACCTAATAAGAATGTGGACTGGATCAACTACATTTACTATAACCAGCAGCGTTTTGTGAACTATACCAAAGATGCATTGCAAGGAATTGCTGAACAACTGGAGGCCACTTCGCAGGTGGCATGGCAGAATCGAATTGCGTTGGATATGCTCCTGGCCAAAGAAGGAGGAGTTTGCAAGATGTTTGGGACTTTCTGTTGTACATATATTCCAAACAACACTGCGCCTGATAGAAGTATCACCCGAGCTTTGAAAGGTTTGGAGATGTTATCCGAAGAATTGGCAGAGAACTCTGGGGTAAATAATCCCTTTACAGATTTTCTACAAGCGTGGTTTGGAAAATGGAGTCATCTCATCAGCAGTTTCCTGGTGTCCGTTGGAGTCGCTGTGGCTATCGTGGTGGTATGTGGTTCTTGTTGTATACCCTGTATGAGAGGTCTTCTACAAAGACTGGTTGATACTGCTGTTACGAAGACGATGTACCAGCAATTGCAACAGACTGGTGAAAGTGAATACATTGAAATGTGACTCTTTGCAAATGTTTTTGAAGTTTAAAAATTTGTCTTGCCAGTGAAGTAATGTATGCAAAGAAAAACGTTTTTACCATATATTGCTGAAATAAAAGACAAATAAAAGTGTTTTCAGGGGGGAAATGTTAAGAGAAAAAGTTTTAAAACATACTGTTATTTGTCTTTTTCCTGTTCTTGCAAAATGAACATGTTATTTGCCGGGATATGCCTATCAAAGATGGGCTTCATCTGTGAACAAAATGCAGCATTGCTTATGAACCTGAATAATATCTGTTTTCTGCATTTCAGAATAAAGAGATTTGGTTATAGCTCAGTGAAGCCTGGGATAAGGACACACGGCCGAGTAAGAGTTAATTTACTGAAGCAGGCTGTGTGTCCTGGAAAATTTGAGCTACTGTTGTTGAATTGAACATTCTGTACTTCTTGAACATTCTGTACTAGCTGTGGTTTGAAGCAATTTGTGATAAACATGTTTATCCTATATGTTTTTCATAGCCAACTGTCAACGGTCAGAAATGTAACAAGAAGTTGTTTTGATTGCAGTATAAAAGTTGATGTCAGTAAACAAGTTGATCATATCAGAGGAGATCAGATCAGTCCAGACCGGACATCTTGGCCAACATGCTGTGTAATCAGGTTAGCTGTTAATAAAGGAAAATTCATCACCTGAGGCAGATGCGACTCGTTTGAATTTTTTCTTCTGACAGTAATCTTATACAATTAACACATTAAGAATGTTGGTATTTGAGTAGCAACATTTCAAGGTTATCCCAACAAAGTTACGGGAGTATTTTTGATGGCCATAACAATAGGTTTGTGGTGTATGTGGGCAATGTTGACGTTGAGCTAAGAATTATTTTAACTTTGCAATGACAGTAGCTGTAGTAGTTTCATTTCTAATGTTAGGGGGATGGTGTTCCATTTAGAGGTCATGGTTATAGAGTATGGCCTACATATCTATTAAGGCTTTTGTTGTCAAGAAGTAGATTTTGCTTAAGTGATCATAGGAATCTAGGTGAACTGTATGGTTGAAAAATATTTAGCAGTGCTGCACATGGATTAGTTTTAGTTGATCTGTTACATAGACACACTCAATCAAATACTTCAGCCATGGGGAATAATGCCTTCTAGCTGCCAGTATATCAAACAGTTTTCCCCATAATAATTGTTCAAGTTGTTCTTAAACATATCTAAATTAGTTATTGCTTGAATATAATTTGATAGTCTGTTCCGGGCATCATCTACTTTCTCCAAGAGCCAATTAGTAAATCTTTCATTCCTATATTATCTCGTACTCAGGTTGCCCAATGATTCTCTTTGGTAACCCTAGGCATTCAAAAAGTAGTGGCCTCTATATGCCCCATATACCTGAATAAGGTCTCCTCTTAAATATCCATATGACATATTCTACAAGTTCAGATATTTTAATCATTTGTAATAATGTAACCTTTTCTCATTTTCAACTCATCTGCATACAGACTATTGAACACCTCAGCTGAAAAAGATAGGTCAGAAAGAAACAACATAAACATGTATGGACCTAGGAGAAAGCCCTGTGAGCATAATCTAGTATTTCACCTGTCGTTGCTGTATGATAATTGCCATATCCTATTTGCTAGCCATGCAGCTATCCATCTTACGAAAATTACATTAATGCCGAGCTGTTCTAATTTATTAGTCAATGTTTTATATATGACCCTATCAAAGACTGAAGATAGGTCTACAATAAATTACATCACATTACACTAATTCATTTATAGCCATTACATCTTGTAATTGTTATAGCACTATTTTTATCACATGTATGCTGATATATTGTTTCAGGTTCCAACTTTTCCAGTTCTGATAATAATTTATCCAAAATAACCCTCTCCATTATTTTTCCACTTAAAGAAAGTACCTGTCCCTTATAGGCAGGTTTAACAAATGCATGTATCCAATCTTGAGGACTCTTTTCATACTTCAATGACCTAGTGCATAACAGGTGTGAAGGTACTGAAAGTTCATGTCAAAGTGCTCTAAGGTCTTTATTGCCAGTTCCATCTCCTCCCTGTGTTTTGCATGGGTCCGGTTTGCATAATACTTTTCAATATAATCCAATTTAATTACAGTATCTGAAGTTATTTTTCTCTCTCCCTTTATGCACTAGATTTTGTAGCTATATCTACAATCTGTTGTGATTGAGAATAAATCATAGAATTACATATATGTTAATAGTTTGTATGTCTTTACCACTACCGCATTTTATATATATATATATATATATATATATATATATATATATATATATATATATATACATATATAAATGGTTTCCTATTACTATTATACTAAATATGTTTAGATAAATTTTATTAAAAAAAATTCCTGGTCATGTTTCACAGTATGGACCATATTGTTAAAGATTACTGCAAGATGTACATGATGTGTACACATGGGTACACCTTGCAGTAACATTTTGGAGTTCATACCCAGCCCTACCACAGTACTTTTGCACAAAGAAGTGCAGCACAGCAGTGGGCTGTCTCCATAGCCATGCTACATGCTAATGGGATAGTCTGGGGAGGAGACATGATAATCAGCCATGTGTTCTCCCCCAAAACTGCCTGTTGTAAGGCATCTACACAGCTGAGTGTAGCTTAGCATGGTTGTTTCTTGTAGTCTGTGATAGCAAGATGGCCAATAGGCCTTGGTTATCCATTGTGCTAGAGGTAGGTGCAGGGACGTTTAGCAGTAATGTCATACTACGAGGTAGTGTGTGTGTGTGTGTGTGTGTGTATGAATGAATGGATGAGAGTGACATGAGTGTAATCAGGTGGGGAGGGGATGTATTTATGTGTGTGAATGAAACAGTGTGAATACGTATATGTGCAGGTGAGTGGGCACCTCTGGATTAATCAGCAAAGCCTGCAACACTGGGTAGGAGAGAACAACTCACCACCTGGAATAACCCTTTACTGTCATGCCTGAATGTCACTTAATCAGAACAGGGATCAGAGTGGGGGGTACCACTTGACACCAGGGAGAATGTGTGCCTAAACGACACTTCACTCATAATGGTGATTGAGAGTGGGGGGAACACTCATAATGCGGATTGGGAGTGGAAGGACCAGTATTCACCAGGGAAAACGGCTTGAATGGTAGTTTACTTATAATGGGGATTGAGGGTGGAGGTAACACTAAACACCAGGCGTAACTTGTGCCTGAATAGCACTTCACTCATAACACAATCATGGAGGGCAGGTGGGGAATTAGATACTTGTGATACTCTATATCTAGTGCCTTAAAGGCAGATATTTAAAAAAAGAAAGAAAGAAACATGGAGCAGGGATGTATTAGACTCCAGGGATATGACAATTGAAACTCAAATGCCTGGAATTAAGGCCGGCTACAGTCATCCATGATGTACCAGAACACGGATAAGAAGGCAGCAGAGGCAAGTATGGGGTATGCAATATATGTGTGCATGTGTGTGTTTTACTGTATGTTTCTATTTGGAAGATTGCCGGGGGGGGGACTTCACTAACATGATGCTGCTGCCACTGTTAACTACCCCAGGAACACACTGATCTGTATTCTTGGTAATTCAGATCGAATCATAGACATTCAAAGTAGTCTGTGATAAGGTCATGCCTCATTACAGATAATGTGTCTATTTATTAGAATGCTCCACATTGCAGAAAGAGGGCTTTTTTACCAGAGCCTGTATGTGCGTACTAGGTTTCTTAATAAACCATTGGGTGTGTTTAATTTGTATATCTAATTTGTTTATTTCAGTTTTTAAAGTTATAGTGCAACCTTATTTCAATTTCGTATGTTTTTGTATCTCTCGACTTCATTAAATATCTTGTAGTTACGGAAATACATTCTCCTGGCCTTGTGTGCCAAGATCACATTCCTTCTGCTGTCTTTCCACTGAATGCATTACTCCAGTTAGTTTTACATGGGGACTGTTCTGTTTCTATTTAGTCTATTATTAATCTTTTGTATATTCGTTTAAATTTAATTTTGACAGAATTATCTAACAGTAGTTTAACCTTTATAACCCTTTTATCACTACACTTTAAAAGTGGTAAAACTTGACGTGAAGCAACAATGATGTTCATAAGAACACAAACAATATCCACTATGTTTTGTTCCTGGTAGGTTTATTTACAATCTGCAAAAATTGTGGTTCATAAACATACATGGTAAATCATTTTTTTAATAATGTTGTAGAGTAAATATTATTCTAGAGTATTTCTAGTAAATTTTAAATCTCCTGCTATTACAATTTTTTCATTCCTGTGTTTTGATCAAGAAATATATATATATATATATATATATATATATATATATATATATATATATATATATATATATATCGATAAATAAGAACTCCATGCATCCACCAGGTCGAGGGTGCAAAATAAAATAATTTTCAATATAAACGGTGAAAAGCAATAAAAAACATATAAATAGATGAGCACTTTCAGACTCAAGCAGTCCTTCTTCAGATCTAATAAAGAATGATGATGAAATCTAATTATACAATCCAGCTGCCAATCTTCAGCCAGTATTCAGCATGCAGTCAATAAAAATACGTATTAAAACAACTATCATGATGTATATGGAAACATACGCACATTGGTGGACCTCTTTAAGAGTCAACGCATCTGCAACCTAACAAAAAAATCTCAATGAAATCAGTTAATATAGTCCAGCTGCCAATTAGCAGGTGTTCAACATACAACCAATGAAAATGTGTGTTGAAACAGATATCTTGACGTATGCGGAAACAAATGCGCATTGGTGAACCTTTTTAAGAATTAACCAATCTGTGACATAAGAGCACTGCTCATCCAATCAGAACATGTATAATGATTAATGCAACCAAGGTCCAAGATAGAAAATAGTTAATTCTAACAATTCAAAGCAAATTATGGACCTCTTCAAACTCAATTATATCTTACATTGTACCAGTGTGAGCGTAAAATGTACATTCACATATTACCATCTAGATTATGAACACATATAAAACAAAAAAGAAATGAAATAAAATAAAATGCCTATGTTTCCCAGCTGAGCTAAAGCCAACCAATCATGAAGCCCATACGAATATTCTAACCAATAGTAACAAACCAAACATGCCACAAAATCAAGGGTAGCTAACTTAACTACACTAAAATAAAACTGTATCATTAAAATAAAACATATCAAAAAACAAAACCCTTAAAGAAAAACATGTAAGCTCCACGTCAAAAAATGAAAAACTTTAAATTAAAGCGGCATGTAAGTCAAGCATAAATAAAATTTACAGCTATAATACCAAATGTCGTCAGGGAAACTTCATTATAGAGTAGTACCAAACCATAGATTACTTAATAAATAGGTTGACTGTAGCCAACTCCTAGTTTAAACCTAAGAAAAATACCGGCAACACCAACAACAGATTATAAGACACCATACTCAATAAACCACTCATCCCTACCGTAAAATTGCAACCAACCAATGATAATGTGCATTGGAGTACATGGGCCAATGAGAAGAACATCATATCACAATCGATGCCTACAACATTTAGTCTAAGTCCGACATAAAAACCTTCTCTATGACACAAAAAAATAAATAGATAATGATGAGAAATCAACCACCGTTTAGCTTCTCTTACTAAAAAATACATGCCAGGTCAGATGCAAAAACACAAGAGCTGTAAAAACTCTCTCCAAGAATCAGCCTAGCCATAGTTAGGAAATATTGATCCATTCAATGAAGACAAAGACATAAGGATAGAAAATGCTGAAGGTTATACAAAATAGATGCAGTACACCATGCTTAATTGGTCAAAAGTGTCCAATCAAAAAATGGACAAGCAAAAAGGCCAATCAAAAAAATCCATGACTGTTTGCATGTTAAACAGCAATATCAACTAAAAAATAATAATGTAAAATTCAAACTATACCCTAAATCTAACAAGTACCGCTTAGTATACATAAATATGTCTAAACAGCAACAGGAGAAAATGAACTGATAATTACTAAATACCAATACAAAAAATAATAAACCAAATTATAAACATGCTCATGGAACATAGTGCCAGTAATGGTTGGACCATGAAAATAAACATATATCACAAAAATGAAACATAAAAGAAATAAATATGAAAATTAAGTAAAAACATAACAAATGGTAAATAAAGATGCATAACTATAAAGAATTAATACAGTAAAGTGCTACCATTAATCAACGCGAAATAATGAAATCAACGAATCCTACGGTCCTTTAGGGCCGGTTTTAGTGTTACGGCCATAGTCAAGCCTGGCATTTTCTCAGCTCTCATTTCAATGATCCATCTCATCTCCACTTGTTCTGTTCTTAACACTACGCCCCACCATGAAGTCCCTCAATAAGGACTTATAGTGCCATAAACTTAAAGTGATGTACAACATGCTGCTGTATGTGTTTGCCCAATGGATTCCAAAGATCATGTAGCCTTATGTCACTGATATGCTTGGAAATACATTCCTTAAATTGTCTATTGGTTTTACCCACATAAAAACACTTACACAAAACACATGTTGCAACATAAACTAAATCTCAAATTTTGCAATCCAAGTAACCATGGCAATAATAACTCTTATTACATGTGGGATGATAAAATTCATTCACATTAAGTATATATGAACAAGAGCTACACATATTGCTTGAAAATGTTCCTTTTCTTGAAGTATTCTTATCTTGTAATGATCTCTCATTATAACAAAGAATCTGTTTCAAATTACGGTTCCTCTTAAAACTAAAGTGTGGTCTGTCACCCACTATGTCTTAAAGTTTGGAATGAGATGTAAGGATTTTCCAATTCGATTTAACAATGTCACAAATATCATGAATATCATTGGCATAAGTCATGATACATCTATTGACCTGTTCATGCCAGTTACCATTATTGGACTGCATGGAATGCCTTTCGTCCTTAAAGAATGGTCTACCAGATGTATCTCTTAATGTATAAATAAGGTTTTTCTCATGTTCAATCTCAGCAGATTTATACTCTCTATCCTTGAGTCTGACAGTTGCATTATCTAGGGCTGCATTGTACTGAGCTTCATCTGTATTTATTTTATTCATTTATTGGCATTTGTTTACCGGGAAAGTCCACTGGGCCAAGAGAACCCATTTTCAGTGGAGGCCCAGAGAGAAAATCTCCACAGCAGAATAGTATATAACATACAAACAAACAGTAAATAAAATATAGTACAACTTCAAGATACAAGCAAATAATCACAAAGCAAATGTAGCAATACATAATAATTGTAAAAATTGGCTGTATGAAGTCTGGAAATACGGAATAGTTGATTCTTAATCACACTTGCAAAAGTATAAGGAGGATGCATACTGTTGTGAGTTGTTTTTCCAACATTCCCTGTTATATAGACTAGTTGTTATACCACCCCTTTCATCAGTAGAAAGCCTCACATCAAGGAAATCTATGCTGGAAGTGGAGAATTTCAAAGAAAACTTTAGAAACTCAGTTGCAGTTTCCAAATAAGCAACAAGCTCATACAACTGTTCAATAATGCCATCCCACAAGAGGTAGATATCATCTACAAACCTCTTGTAGAACTTCAACCAGCTTGAAAAAGGGTTATTGTGAGGTATGACTGCTGCTTCCCAATTGGCCAACACGAAGTATATGTATTTCATTGGAAAGGCCAGTGCTCAAGGGAAGATTATATTATCACAGAGGGTAGTAATTAAACCAGGCAAGGCTTAGAGGTACTTTTTGTGCTACTGACATCCAGGGACTGACTTTGTACCATAACAGCCACTTCATTGCATTTAACTGTAAACACCTTCCTGCTGCGTCATGATGCATTGGGATGTGCACACCTGGTACTCTGATTAGATCTAAAAAGGCTTATGGTTGTCATTTTAACTTTTGAAGTTTAATAGTTAACCTGATGAACAAGTATCACTTGTATTGTCTTTTGCGAAGAAGGTTAAAATCTTCTGACAGAGGTACTTTATTAAAGCACTTAGGGCTGCTGATATTAGCCCTAAGTCTGACCCTCATCATAGTCCCTCCAGTCTTTTCATTCTATGTCTAACCCAACTAAATTGTCTTCTGTGGCCAGCGTCAGGGTGAGTGACTTAAACAGCCTATCCTGGAGGTTTGGGTATCTCATTTTCAGCCAACAGTCCTTGATAGGGCTGATTCTTGACATAAGAAAGACACCTGTATTTTATCTTACCTTGATAAGCACTGCCACAGCTTTTATGACAACAGACTTGACATCTGACTGGGTGGGGGTATCATACTGCTGATGAAAAATAATCCCAGTCTCAAGCCAAACTTGCTCTGTAAAAACCTCAGCTTTGGCCGGCTAAGAACTTGCTGTATTCAACTGGACGTATAAGAGAATTTAAGTACCTTTATCTGCACTTTTTTTTCAAAAAATACAGTATTTAAATTGATTTTAACTGTGTTGCAGGAATATTAACTGAACTGGAAGTTAGTCAGTGTTTGCTGAATTTTGTTATTTGCTAGTAATTACAGGTGTGGGGGTAGCCACATTCTTTGATTTCCTGTCCTTGCCTATTTAAGTGGTATAGTGTGAAATATTTTCTGCTTAAAAACCTCAGCTTTGGCTGGCTAAGAACTTGCTGTATTCAACTGGACGTATAAGAGAATTTAAGTACCTTTATCTGCACTTTTTGTTTCAAAAAAACACAGTATTTAAATTGATTTTAACTGTGTTGCAGGAATATTAACTGAACTGGAAGTTTTGACTCTGCTCTTCAGTTAGTCCCACCCACCCTCCATGTTTTTGTTTTGGTGTTAATCTTAGTGGCCTTGAAACTGCCCGTCCCTCTTGTAAATTTGTGTTTGGATACTCCTTCTGGGCCCATCTCATTTGCTCACTCAACTGAGTGCAGTGAGATCATATTCTGATTTCAGGCACTCCTACTGTGTACAAAGAGAGCATTTGGGAAACAGAAAAAAAAAATGTAAGCTTGTTTCCTGCCTTTCCTGTTAAGTGGTATAGACTATTTGTAGGCTTCTGAGCCCCCAAGCCCTTCTGTGTTGGAGGGAAGCCTTCTAGCTTAGTTTTTTTCTTATAACTAGCCAGTTTTCTAGTTTCAGCACTCAAATCTGTTTCTTTGATCTCAGCACTTGTTCAGAAAAAACTACTTTATTTTACTTTTGCATCATCTTAAAAGTACTCAATTGTATTTATTACTGCTTGGTGTAACTCATTCTAAGCCTTTTGGTTTAAACACTTCGGCTTCGGACCAGTTGTTTTGCACTGAGAGGCTTTGTGGTCTGCACTGTAGTGGCAGAACAGGTAGCTTACATCCTTCTAGGTTGGGAACTGCTGATTGAGGGCTCAGTGTCTGTTATTCTAAAAGTGTATTAATTCTGGTTTAAGCACTTGGGCTTTCAGGCCAGTTATTTTACATTAAGAGGGTTCGTGGTCTGCACTCTTGTGGGAGGAGAGGCTGGACTCTGCCCTTCTGAGCTGGGAATTTCTTGTTTAAGGCTTATAGTGCATGCATATTTGAACTGCTTCTTACTGAAGTTGGTGCGCCTTGTTTGCTGTGGCATAGACTGGATTCGGGCCTGCTGGATCTAGCTTTGTATGTGTAACTTGAGCACGAATCCAGGCATTCTCTAAAGTATTCAATTGTATTTATTACTGCTTGGTAGTAACTTGATTAAAGTGTAGCTATCATTCTAAGTCTTTTGGATTAAGCATTTGGGCTTCAGACCAGTTGTTTTACATTAGGAAGGTTTGTGGCATGCACTGTGGTGGCAGGACAGGTAGCTTTCATCCTTCTAAGTTGGGAACTGCTGATTGAGAGTCCAGTGTCTGTTATTCTTAAAGTGTATTAGTTCTGGTTTAAGCACTTGGGCTTCAGGCCAGTTATTTTACATTAAGAAGGTTCGTGGTCTGCACTCTTGTGGGAGAAGAGGCTGGACTCTGCCCTTCTGAGCTGGGAATTTCTGGTTAAAGGTTTATAGTGCCTGAATATTTGAACTGTATCTTACTGAAATTGGTACACCTTGTTTGATGTAGCATAGACTAGATCCAGGCCTGCTGAATCTAGCTTTGTTTATATGCTTGTTGTTTGTTTGCTTGTTATTTGCCTGGAACGCTAATTCCACCTAATATGCGGCTTCTCAGCGCTTCTGTGGATCACTAGTGATATCTGCATTGCTTACTGTACTTATTTCCTTGTTTCACTTGAAAGAAAGTTACTGTTTGTCGCTTTTGCATTTAAGTTACCTGTAACACATTGCACTTAAGTTACCTGGCACTTGCTCACTAAAGCAATTATATAAGTCAGCACTAAAAATTAAAAGCACTACACCCTCACTCCCCACTGGCCCTTGTTTTCAATTATTAAGGAATTCCCAATATTATTCTAGCATGTCCAAAGGTCAGTTGTCAATCTCCTCTCGGTCCAGCTGGTGAATCTGGGAATCTTGAGGCAATGTTACAACTGCCTCATGTACACAGACAACCCTCTCCTCCTCCCAACAAATTCCAACATATGTGAGAGATGCAACCATATAGCCAAACTGGAGGCTAAGCTCTCTCAACTCAGTACTGGCATAACCAGTCAGGAGGAGAAGGAAACCACACTCACTACAATTCCAGTCTCACATAGACCTACCACGACAGCAAACCAAACACATAATCACACAAAAACATACTGGAGGCTCTAAATAAAGATCTGCCTAAGCAGCAGAGACCTCCAAAGCAGACACCCAAGCAACCGCTACCCCAAAACAAAACACGTGCAACACATATCTCACAAAGCCAGTGTGTCGAACAGTCACAGCCCTTACGACTAAACAACACACCTGATTCACTTGTAATAGGTGACTCTATCGTCAGGCACACTGACGTCCCGCTCACCAGGCTGAACAAGGAGAGGGTCACGGTGAGCAGCCTGTCGGGCGCTAGGATCCGCCACATAACACAAGCACTCAGGTCACTCCAAGGCAAGTACAAATATGACTCAGTCATTGTCCATGCTGGTGTGAATGACCTGAGACGTACCTCCCTGGACTACATGAAAAGAGACATAAAGGAGCTCTCTGAGCATGTAGCCCAGGCCGGTATGACCCTGAGCTTGAGTAGCATCTTACCCTCACCAAGAATGATGCCACAATATGAAGACAAGATGATCAATTTCAACAATTGGCTTAAGTACTGGTGTCATTCAAAGGGGATCCAATGCCTGTCAGCTTGGGATGATATGCTCGACAAGCCACGATGCTTCACTAGGGACGGCTTGCACCTGTCACCCCTGGGCTTTCGGATATTGGCAAAGGCTCTTGCTACCCCCATAGTGCCTTTTTTAGGCAAGGCTCAAAAGACAAACCCACCTCCATAGGTATCAAAGGGATAAGAAACTAAGAGTAATGCTACTCAACGCCAGAAGTCTAAACCTCAAGATGCATGAACTCGAAACTCTCCTTAGCATGGAGAACATCGATATCTGTGCAGTAACAGAAACCTGGTTCAGGGCTCCCAAGAGCACTCCAGCACTACCAGGTTATACCTCATACCATGCTTTTCGGCCCAAAAACTTGGACCAAACCACAAAAGGAGGGGGAGTATCGATATTCATCAAAGATACCCACACCTCCAGGTTGGTGGCAAAGCACGAAGCATCAGAGACTATCCATGTGCAACTAACAGTGGGTAAAACTGCCTTCCAGTATATAGCCTGCTACAGACCACCCTCCCAAACCCAAGGACCCCACTCGGCCTTTCTGAGAACACTGGAAAATATGAAGGTCTCTCCAAACACCATTATATTGGGCGACTTCAACTACCAAAACATAGACTGGGAGCATTACTCTAGCTCCAACACCCTAACTCAAAGGTTCCTAGAATTTATAAACTCAAATGCTATGGAACAACTTGTTACCACTCCCACAAGAGGGGAAAACATACTGGACCTGATCATCACCAACATGGGGACTCTATGCTCCAGACCAGAAGTGTATCCCTTACTGGTAAGATCAGACCATAAACTAATCTCACTGGATATTCACATCCCGACCCCCCCTGCTCAGAAAACCACAGTGAAAAACTTCTCTAAAGCAAATTTCACACTCCTCAAAACCGAGGTGGAATCCTTCAAAGCCCCCGGGCCTGTGGAAAATATGGCCCAGACCGCAGAATCCTTTATAAACGCATTCTATGAACACCTTCAGGAATGCATGGATCATGCGATCCCAAATAAAACCAAAACCCAATCCTCCAAAGGCAGACGTCCTGTCTGGTGGACCCCAGCCATAAACAAACTATACAATAGAAGGAGGAAGCTACTAAATGATAGAGCAAAATCCCAAAAAGGGAAGGCATCACTGATCAGTATTAGCAAAAACCTACGGGCACTCATAAAATTGTCTAAGGCCAGCTTCGAGAGAAAAATTGCACAGGACACTAAGGATAATCACAAGGCTTTCTTTAGTTATGTTAGGAACCTGGGTGGTAATTCCCAGATATGCTCAGAATTAGTCCAAAATGACAAAAAATACACTGAACCCACAGACATTGCCAACATCCTAGCTGACAGGTTCAGCGCAAACTTCTCCCCCCCCTCCACCAAAAGGGCAAATATCTATCCTAGCAGAGTGCTGCCCCTCTGACATCTCAGATGCTCAGGTAAGAGCCGCCCTCTCCAAAGCAAAAAACACAGCATCAGTGGGACCAGACGGTGTCCTGGGCTGCGTCCTACATGAACTCCAAGAAGAGCTAAACCCAAACATAAAACTACTTTTCAATCTCAGCCTTACTACAGGATATGTGCCCAAAGAGTGGCATACAGCAACAGTGGTCCCTCTCCATAAAGGTGGTGCCTCAACGGATCCTGGAAACTATCGCCCCATAAGCCTGACTAGCTTGGTCTGCAAAGCTATGGAAAGGATCATCATGGACCTCATAAATAAAGATATTGGGGACCTACAGACACTGGATCCTACCCAGTTCGGCTTTGTTAAGGGCAGATCCTGCCTCTTAAACCTGGTTGATTTCTTTGAAACAGTCACCAAGGCGATTGACGAGGGGAAGGTGGTTCACACAGCCTACCTGGACCTCGCAAAAGCCTTCGATACAATACCCCACTCGGGCATTATAGATAAGCTCACCAGCTTAAATATAAACCCCTATGTCACTAGATGGATTGCAAACTGGCTCAAGGACAGAGCCCACATGGTTAGAATTGCTGGAGCCATGTCAGACTCCAAACCAGTTACAAGTGGTGTCCCACAAGGCTCAGTCCTGGGACCTCTCTTGTTCAGTATATATTTCTCGGAGGTACAGGCCAACATGGAAGGACTGTGGCTGACCAAGTTCGCAGATGACTGCAAACTGGGCGCCATAATCGACTCTCCAGCCAACACAAGCATTCTCCAAAAGGGCCTCATAGAAACAGACAACTGGTGCCAGAGCCATGGCCTCAAGCTAAATGCCAAAAGTGTATAGTCATCCCCTTTGGCAAAAACAGTGCCCACAAATTACCACATAGGTGGTAATCCATTAAGTACAGAAGAAGTAATTAGGGACCTGGGGACCCAAGTTGATAGCAATCTCTCATTTGACAACCACGTGGCCAAAGTGGTTAGAAAAACATTTTATATAGCCCACCTAATCATGAAGGGATTCACATCTAGATCAGGGGAGGTCATCGTGCCTCTTTACTCATCCCTCATCAGGCCCATAATTGAGTACAATGCCCCTTTTGGGATGTACCTTACCAGACACCTGCAGCAACTGGAAAGACCCCAAAAGTACCTCACCAAGAGGATCAAAGGGCTCAAACAGATGCCATATGCTGCCCGGTTAAAGAAACTCCGGCTCTACTCAGTGGCATTCCGCCTGTTCAGAGGCGATCTGTGCCTGACGTATAAAGCCATGTCCAACCCGGAATTAATGGACATGCTGCACCTCAGAAAATCCAAATCCCATCGAGCTACGCGCTCGAGAGACTTGAACCTCAGCACTGAAATAAATAGGACATGCTGGAGGGACAGATTCATAACCCAGAGGCTCCCTTCACTCTGGAATAAAATCCCAGTCCAGGTTAGGCAGAGTCCCTCACTGACTCTCTTCAAGAGGAATATTGATGAGTGGATGGGAGATCGTAGGTTTACCCCGGGTATCACTTCTGTGTCACTGTTAGACAGAGGCACAGTATACTAACCTCGAAAAAGGGCATAGCAAAATAAATTTAAAATGGGTGGCGAAAGCCAAACACATTCTGGCTAGGCTTATAAATGCTCTAGGGCAGATAGCCTAGTATGAAACTATGAACCTATGGAAAAGCCATATTACCTGGGAATTTGTACCTGATGAGGTGTTTATTCATTCAACAATAGTGAACCATTTAAAATTCCACATTACAGTTCTTCATATCCCTCCCTCCTTATCAGCAACTGTCATAAATGACCATGTCAGTGTTCTGTTCTCCCACTGCCATAATGGGTAAATTTTACTTCTAGATGGCTTAAACATGACTTAATGGGAAAGCTTTTTAAGCAAAACAAAAAAAATTAAATAAAAAAAAAAAGGAAAAGACACAGATCAGGAACATACCAGACCTAACATTCCTCAGGTTGTAGCACTCTGCTTGATGTTGTAATTTCTGCTATTCCATAGTGGTGCATTCTGGTCAAGGTACTTTCAAATATTTTAAACAACCATAAAATCCTTTAAAATTTATTAAATGTCTCCTTTTAGAGTTTTAGTGAGGAAGTACAAGGACACAGTTCTTTGTTATTAGACCATGATGCTGTACAGGAGTCCAGTCTTTTCTGTATCCATTCCTGCAGCAGCCTTGCTAAATTTTGTTAACAGCTTTGTTCTCATTATGTATACAGGAAAGGCTGTTCTCTCTTACTCAATGCAGGATGTAAGGGGCAGGGTGCCACTGGTTCACTTTCCCCCTCAGAGAGGTACTTAATGCAAGGGACCTGGACACACTGGAAATGAGATTGCAGTAATGTTTCAAATCATCAGAAATGCCTGGAACTAAGTCGCACTATTAGGATCATAGCCAGTGCTGCAAGTTGTTTTTTTTTTCATTTTAAGTCTGTACAAGTCCTGTAGGATGAACTGTCTTCCCTCATCAACCTTTTAATGTACAGTCCCACCTTCCTCAGATTAGCTCACCATGTAATTGTCAGACCACACAGTCATCAGTTTGGTGGAACTCCTTGCAATTTAAATTATACTGTTATTGTATCATTACAGAAGACTTCAGATTCATCAGCTCCACCAGGCGTCCATCCAGTGACCATCCAACACTAACATATGCCCTCTTGCTAAAATATTGGAAAATCTGGCATACTCAACAGATTCTGGAGTATATTGAAAAGCATTTGATTATCTCCTTTTGTCAGCAAGGTGTTAGGTCTAGTTAAAGCCCCAGCATGGCTTCAAAATTGTCACAAACAAGATTTGTATAATCGTAGAGAAGGGTCTTATTTCTGGTTCCCCACTTCATTGACATTAAAAGCACATTTGAGATGGTTAACCCTAGTTTTATTTCAGTGCTGGTTAAATCTTGATTCAATTAGGATGTTGTCAGCTGGTTTATATTATATCTGCCTTATGCAACATTTCAGATTCACAGTGAAAAAATCGTCCTTTGTATCCGTTTTTTTCATACCAGAGTGTCACAAAGATCTATGCTTGAGCTAATCCTGTTTTCTTTTTTAATTAATACTTCTAATGACCTTCACTCTTTTGTCTGTACTCTGTGTGTTTATGATACTGTACTCCTTCTAACTGCTCATATTTAGAACATGCTTCAGTACTACTACAGAATGATCTAGTCCTACTCTTCAGGAGGCGGAATAGAAAAAATTGTTGCAGGTCAACTGTGATGTTATGTGACACTGCATAACCTGCAGTAAAATATCTATACTCAACTAACTGCTCCTGAAGGTGTCAGTATTACTCTGGTATTCCATGAAATATATCCTGGTGTCTGGTTAGACTATCAGCTGCCCTTCAGTGAACACACTAAGTTACTAATTGGTAAAATCCTCAGTCAATTTAAATACATATTTAGGCTTCCTAACCTGCATGCCTGACAGGCCACAGGCCTTAATGTTCTTATGCCTCATCTCAAATATACGCTGCTTAGTCACGCTTAATTCCCCTCATATCACCTTATTGCAGATCATGGAAGACAACAGCTGTCAAAAGGGACAGAATATACCATTGCCCATATATCTCCAGGGTGAACTGGATGCTTGTAATGGCTCCAATATTATTTTTAGTTAAGTAACTTACCTTCAAGCTCCAGAATCCAGCCTACTTCTCCTCTTTCTAAGAAACTTAGCATGATAACTCAGTCTGTGAACTACATTTGAACACCTTGGTGCTATGGAGTTGCATCATCTTGCTTTTTATAATTTAGCTTTTGTGAAAGGACATTCTCAAAGTTGACTTTGGGCTCCTGGAATATTATTCCACAAGAATTAAGAATTATGGCGGACCATACCATCTTCAGGAACATTATATTGAAGCATCTGAAAGTGCCTTATAAACACAGCTGTTCTCGTGATAATGGTTAACATTCTATCAAATGAAGCCTGTTTCCTTCTGGAGGTAATGCAGCTTCATTATTGATTGATTGATTGATTGATTGACTGATTGCTGTTTGATTACCATGAAAGTCCAACTGGCTAGGAGCCAATTTTCAGCAGAGGACCAGGCAGAAAAGCTCCAAAGTATTAGAAAACATCCTAGGAACAATAATTTTACAGTCTTTAAAAATAACACACAAAAAAACTACAGTTTAAATAAGTGTACCAGATTAGAATAATATGAAAACATTGGTTAGGAATAGATACAAGTTATATGACAATGATTTTTAGAGAAGT